>NW_027187348.1:17045190-17233302 GCF_028583685.1 Petaurus breviceps papuanus | reverse complement strand
CAAGTCCAACGGGGCATGGAAGATCTTTAAATCCCATAACCCTTACAGTGACACAGGAGGAAGGGATTGAAACTGGAATTCAAGTTTTAAAATCAAATATTCATGTATATATATTCATGAATATTTGATTTTGATATATATATATATACTATTATTAATACTATTTTACATGTAATTGGGAAATTATATATACAGGCACTGGAGCATAGAGATCCACTGGAAAATTTGGAAGGGCTATGGAAGAAAATATGGGAGAGAGCAGATTGGAGGAGGGGATTGGGACTGCTGTTTTGAGGTAGTGGGTAGGGGAAAAACGGGGAGAAAATTTGTAACTCAAAATTTGGCAGAAATGAATGAAGTAAATCAGAATTTAATAAAGCATTGGAAAAATAAAAATTAAATGAAATAAAAATGTTTTCTGGAAAAAAAATTAAGGTGGACAATTGGCACAACAAATTTAGGGTTCATTTAAATAATTAAGTCCTTTGCATTGGCTATATATTGCTTTCCCCCCTTCTTCCTCTGGTTATATTGTATCTTCTTGTGACTGATGATGATCTTCTTCCTGATAAAACTGTTCAAGATGTAATTAATTGGCTATCTAAATTAAAAGGATGGTTTCAAATGTTAGTACTTATATCTACCTTAACCTCCTTGTACACTTCCCCCCCCCATCAACCCTTTCATAAAAATCTGTAGGCCTCAAACAAGAAAGGAGACATGTTAGGGGGTCTACGTGCAGTTCCCCTGGAGGCATGAAACCTGGAACATGCTGACTCTGTAGTGATAAATTCATGCCGACCTTGATGCAATCACTGTGGAGGAGACTGAGACTTTCTGTGAGATATGCTCTGTTCCAGGATGAGAGCTCGCTTACCTCCTGATTTGTGGCCTTACATTTAGCTCAGATTTGGGGCCTTTACAACTCCTGCCTGAGGGGAAGGGGGGGGGGGCTGAAGGGAGTTAGGATGTAATTGCAAAGGAAGCTGCTGAATAAAGTCTTGCTACTCTTTGAAATAAATAAATAAATAAGGGGCCTTTACAGTTTCATTGACCTTTGGACATAGTTCCAAATTGCTCTCCAAAGTAATTAGATAAGTTCACAACTCCACCAATAATGCATTAATGTTCCCTTTTTTCCACATCTTCTCCAACATTTATTATTTTCTTTTTCTATCATATCAACCCCTCTGGTATGTGCAATATAGTACCTAAAACTTGTTTTTATTTGTATTTCTCTAATAAATTGATATTTAGAATATTTTTATGTGACTATACCAAGCTTTAATTCATTTATCTAAATACTAACCCATTCATATTTTTGACCATTTATCAATTGGGGAATGACTTGTATTTTTTTTTAAATTTGACTTGGTTCTCTATATATTGAAGAAATGAGTCAATTATCAGAAACACTGGCTGCAAAAAAATGTTTCCCAACACTTTGCCTTCATTCTAATCTTGGTTTTTTTGGAGGCTGGGGTTTGTACAATATCTTTTTAATTTAATGCAATGAAATTTATCTTTGCATTTCATAATGTTCTCTGTTGTTTGGTCTTAAATTCTTCCTTTTACATACATCTGAAAGATAAATTATTCATTACTCTCCTAATCTGCATATGTATAAATTATGTACCCATTTGACATTATCTTGGCATAGGATATAAGATGGTGTCTATGCTTAGTTTCTGCTATGCTATATTTTTAATTTTCCCAGTAGTTTTTGTCAAACAATGATTTTTTTTATGCCAGAAGCTGCAGTCTTTAGGCTTATCAAATAATAGATCACTATAGTCATTGTCTTCTGTGTCTTGTGTACCTAACTTATTCCACTGATCCACCATTCTGTTTCTTAGCCAGTACCAAATAGTTTTGTACACTGCAATTTTTAATGTAATTTTACATATGGTATGGCTAGGTCACTTCCATTTTTATTAAATCCCTTGATATTCTGGACCTTTCATCTTCTAGATGATTTTGTTTATTATGTTGTCTAGCTCTATAAAACATTTTAGGTAGCTTCACTTACATGGCACTAAATAATCAAATTAATTTAGGTAGAAATGTCATTTTAATATATCAGATTGACTTACATCTGAGCAGTTTTTTAGATTTCACTTAATTTCTGTGAAAATTATTTTGTAATTATATTCATATTGTTATTGGATTTGTCTTAGCAGGTAGACTCCTAAATATTTTATGATGTCTACCATGTCTTTAAATGGAATTTATTTATATGTTCCTGATGGTCTTTGTTAATAATATATAGAAATGCCAATAATTTATGTGGGTTTATCACATATCCTGCAACTTTGCTAAAGCTGTTATTGGTTCAAGTAAGTTGCTGTTGTTTTGTTGTTGTTGTTGATACTTGGGGATTCTCTAAGAAAATCATCATATCATCTGCAAACAGCAATAATTTTCTTTCTTCATTCCCTATTCTAATTTCATTAATTTCTTTTTCTTCTCTTACTGCCATGCTATCATTTCTAGTACAATATGGAAAAATAGTGGTGATAATAGGCATCCTTGTTTTATTCCACTCTTATTGGAAATGCTTCTAGCTTATCTTCATTACATAAAATATTTTCTGATGGTTTTGGATATATAATGCATATCATTTTAAGGAAGACTCTCCTTATTCCTATGATTTCCAGTGTTTTTAACAGAGTGGGTCTTGTATTTTGTCAAAAGTTTAATTATCTCGATAGATACAGAAAAAGCTACAATTTAAAAGCTAATTTTCCAAGCCTATTTAGTGACTTTTAAAAATGAATTCTGCTTCTGGGGAACAAAGGGCACTATCCTGAGTTTCTTATGCTGCAGGCCAGTGACCTGGTCATTGACTCTCCACTTTGGTACCTCAGGTTGTTGGGGCTTGTTCACTGCACTGTGGTGGCCTGGCCTAGTCATACATAATGTGTTGGAGTGTGCATCTACCCAGGGCTGCCCTCCCCTTTTACTCCAGTGAAACAGACTTTTTCTGAAATCCTTATAAGTTAGCTAAAGCTAGAAATTTGTTTCACTCCATTTTTTTGCAAGTTCTTTCACTACAGAATTGATTTAGAGGTTAGATTTAAGGTTATTTCTGAGGGAAACTGGGGAGAACTCAAGGCAACTTCCTGGTTTTCCTCAGCCATCTTGGATCCACCCACACTTCTATGTTTTTTTATAAATACTTCTCATGGTCAGACTTTAGAGTGAAAGTGGGGTACCCTAATCCTTCTTTATGTTAAACAAATATAATAATATTTGCATATTTTGAATTGGTTCCTTGCCCATATTCTATATGTGTATTTATGTGCATGTGTGTATGTATGTATACATGCATGAAGAGGGCCTGTCTCTGAACCAGTTCATACATGGGAAGACTGGTTCAGGATTTCTCCTAAGCCAGTTCCCCATGAAGGCTATATTATGTCTTAAAATTTGTTCACAATCTCTTCCTGACTTGCAGGAGCTTAGCACTTGATAAACAAGCTGTGACCCAGACTTAGATGCATGCAAGGGAGCAAGGATAATAAAACATATGGAATTACATAAGTCAACAAGGACATAAAAACATAGATATATGCTAAATGTACAAGGACAGTAAATATTTGTGCATGTATTCCTATGAGATAATTGCTTTGCATTCATTATATAAACCCTGCGTTCTGATCAATAAATCAGAAACTGGTATGAAAGATTCTTTTCTGGCTTGCACTTACCATTCCACACTTCTCAGTTTGGTCTGTACCCATTTTGATGCAGATATCAGTGGCGCCACAAACAGGGACTTAAGAAAAGTACCAGTAGAGGAGTGGCCTCCTGGAACTCTGGAGAACAAAAAAAAAGATAGGAGGCTAAAGTAGGATTTTTTCTTAAGTTAAAAACTTACAGAGGTTAACTCACCAGGCTAATTCGAGTATGTGACAGGGATTAGTAGAAAATAAAAACAAGCAAAGATTAGCCTGGTCTAAAAAAAAAAAGCTGTCAGGAGAAAATAGGACAGGTAAGAGGCAAAAGTAGAGAACCAGAATGTTATCTAAGACTTTTTAAAAGAATAGTGAAGGAAGGAGGATTATTTACCATTACTAGTGAGCTAGAAAAAAACCCTTGGAATGTGCAGAGCAGAAGGGGAGGGTAGATTTGGTAATAAGGAATACAGCAAGGAGACAGAGGAGCAAGAGGCTTATGGAGGAGGGACAACAGCATCTACCCATTTCTTCCTTTTTTCTATGGATACACACACACACTTATATCAAATACTTTATTAACTTTTAGATTACATCGTTCATTTCCGCAAAATTTTGAGTTACAAATTTTCTCCCCGTTTTTCTCCTACTCACCACCCCAAATTTGCAATCCCATTGGATATCCACTCCTCCAATCTGCTCTCTCCCAAATCTTCTCCTATCCCATTCCAACTTTCTAAGAGGGCATGGTGGATCTCTGTGCTCCATTGCCTATATATCTTATTTACCATTTACATGTAAAATAATATTGATAAGAGTAAATAGGTATATGTTTGTGTAATATATATATTTTAAACATTTGATTTTAAAACTTTAAATTCCAGATTTATTCCCTTTCTATCTTGTCACCTGCCCTTACTGGGAAGATAAGCAATTCAATATATGTTGTACATGTGTAGCTAAGCAAAACATTTCCATAATAGATAAATTGTAAAAGACTGACTATATTTCCCTCCCTCCTATCCCACCACCCACTTGTTCTGTTCTCTACTTTAATCCTGTCACTTTTCATAAGTGGGTGCTTCCAAATTCACTCCCCCACAGACAGCGCTCCCTTTAATCATCCCCCCCTCTCATCCCCTTATCCCTACTCTTCTGTAGGGTGAGATACACTATTTAGTGTCTATGTCATTCCCTCCCTAAGCGAAATTTAATGGGAATAAGACTGACATTTGCTTTTGGCTTCCTGTCCTACCGCTCAATTGCAACCATTTTCCCTTGCCTCTTTTATATGAGATAGTTTACAAAAATCTGTCTCTCCCCATCACCTTTCATTATATTCCTCTCTCACCTCTTAATTTCACATTTTAAGGATCATCCCTTCTGATTAAACTGGTCCTGTGCCCTCTTTTTATGTATAATTTTACACATGTAGACAGACATTCACATATGAAATCGTACACACATATATCCTACTATATAGATATACATACACACACACTGATTTTAATTCCATTCAATTATAATCATACTGAGAAAAGTTTCATTAAGTTAAAATTATCATTTTTCCATGTAGGTATGTAAAAACTTCAACGTGATAAGTTCCTTATGATTTCTTTTTCCTGTTTATCTTTCCATGCTTCTCTTGCTTCTTGTACATCAATGTCAAATTTTCTAATCAATTCTTTTTTTCTTTTTCATCAAGAATGCTTGAGTGTCTTCCATTCCACAGAATGACCATATTTTCCCCTGAAACATGATACTCAGTTTTGCTGGGTAGGTGATTTTTGGTTTTAATCCCAGGTCCTTTGATCTCTGAAATATCATATTCCAAGCCCTTTGATCCTTCAGCGTAGAAGCTGCCAGGTCCTATATTGTCCTTATTGTATTTCCACAATATTCAAATGTTTTCTTCCTGTCTGCTTGCAATATTTTCTCCTTAAACTGGGAATTCTGGAATCTGGCTATATTATCCCTAGGAGTTTTATTTTTGGGATCTTTTTCAGGAAGTGATTGGTGGATTCTTTGAACCTCTATTTTGCCCTCTGGTTCTAAAACATCAGGGCAATTTTCCTTAAGAATTTCTTAAAGGATGATTTCTAGGTTGTTTTTTTTTTATCATTGTTTCAGGTAATCCATTAATTTTATATATTTTTTTCAAATGCTTTATTAACTTCTGATTTACAAAAATCATTTCCACAAGATTTTGAGTTACAAATTTTCTCCCCATTTTTCCCATACTCACCACCCAAAAAGATCACCTCCCTTATGCTCTCTCCCGTATTTTCTCCCAAACCCATTTAGACTTTTCCAGTGGACTTCAATGCCCCAGTGCCTGAATATCTTATTTCCCAATTACATGTAAAATATTATCAATAACATATATATATATATGTATATAAAAGTATATATTTAATATTTTATTTTAAAGCTTTGAATTCCACATTCATTCCCTTCCTCTCTTGTCACCCACCATTACTGGGAAGATAAGTAGTTCAGTATAGGTTGTACATGTGTGGCTAATGCAAAACAATAACATAGTAGATATATTGTAAAAGCCTGACTATATTTCCCTCCCTCCTATCCTACCTCCTACTTGTTCTTTACTCTACTTTGATCCCATCCATTTTCAAAAGTTGGTGCTTCTAACTTCCCTCCCTCCAGCTTGCCTTCCCTTCCATCATCCCTCCTCTTATCCCTACCCCCCCCCAACTCTCCTGGAGAGTTAGATACCCTATTTAGTGTGTATTGCATTCCCTCCTCAAGCTAAATTCTATGGGAATAAATTTGACCCATTCCCTTTTGCCTTCATATTCTTCCCCTCCATTGTAACAATATTCCCTTGCCTGTTCTATATGAGATAGTTTACCCCCTTCTGTCTTTCCCCATCCCCTCTCATTATATTCTACTCTTACCTTTAATTTCACCCTTTAAGTATTATCTCTTCCTGTTAAGTTGGTCCTATGCCCGCTATGGGTATATACCTGTAAACATATATACACACATTCACATATCTATTCATATGCCCATATAGCCTCATGTATAGACATACATATATGTATATATACATATGTGTGTGTATTCCCATCAACTACTGAGAATACCTTCATAAATTACAATTATTGCTTTTCCATGTTGGAATGTTAATAATTAAACTTTGATAACTTCATTATGATTTTTTTTCACTGTTAACCTCCTCATGCTTCTTTTGCTTCTTGTATCTGAATGTCAAATTTTCAGTTCAATTCTCTTTTTTTCAGCAAGAATAATTGACACTCCTCGATTCTACTGAATGACCATATTTTCCCCTGAAGCATGATACTCAGTTATGCTAGGTAGGTGACTCTTGGTTTTAATCACAGCTCCTTTGACCTCTGAAATATCATATCACAATCCCTTCAATCCCTCAGTGTAGAAGCTGCCAAATCCTGTGTTATCCTGATTGTGTTTCCACAATATTCAAATTGTTTCTTCCTGGCTGCTTGTAATATTCTATCTTTAATCTGGGAATTCTAGAACCTGGCTATAATATTACTAGTAGTTTACTTTTTGGGATCTTTATCAGGAGGTGATCGGTGTATTCTTTCAACCTCTATTTTGACCTCTGATTCTAAAACATCAGGGAAGTTTTCTTTGAGAATTTCCTGGAGGATAATTTCTAGGCTGTTACTTTGATAATGGTTTCATGTAGTCCAATAATTTTTAAATTATCCCTCCTGGATGTATTTTACATGTCAGTGTATTTTCTCACGAGATATTTAACATTGCCTTCTATTCTTTCTTCTTTTTGAATGTGTTTAACAGCATCTTGATTTCTCATAAAGTCATTAGCTTCCATTTGCTCCAATCTAATTCCGAAGCAATGATTCTCCTCAGTGAGATTTTGAGATTCTTTTATCATCTGGCAAATTCAGCTTTTTAAGGCATTCTTCTCCTCATTACCTTTTTGAACCTCTTGTGCCAATTGAGTTAATCTGTTTTTAAGGTGTTATTTTCCTCATTCAGGCTGTTGACTCTCATTTCATTATTTTCTTGCATTGTTCTCATTTCTCTTCTCAATTTTTCCTCCACTTCTCTTACCTGCTTTTCAAGGTCCTCTATGGCCTGTAACCAGCTCGTATTTTCCTTTGGAGCTTTTGGTGCAGGAGTTCTCACTTCACTGTCTTCTTCCTGTTCCATGCTTTGCTCCATTTTATCCCAAAATAGGAGTCTAACATTGGAGTCTTCTATCTCTTTTGTTTCCTTTCTGTAGTTATGTCACCCCTCAGTTACTTGACACCTGGGCTTTTTGCCACAGTAGGACTCTACCACCAGACGGGAGAGCTTTCTTCCCAAGCTCTGGAGTTTTTTCAGCTGGCAGAGGTATTACATGCATGCCCTCTCTGTGGTCTCCACAAGCTCTTGAAAGCTGGACACACACCCCAGGACCTCCACCCTCAACTGCAATCTAGATCCAAGCAATTTAAAGCAAGAGTGATTACTCCTCAGACTGGTTTCTTGGTCTCCCTACAATCTGCAGGCCTGGATCTGATGCTGCCACTTGGTGACAACTGCATGGCAGAGGTGAATCATCAACTTCTCCTTCCAGGGTATAAAGTCCAACTGCAATTCCAACGTCTGTATCCCAAAGTCCACAGTGCACTGACCTCTCAATTTTCCTTAGCATCTATGGGTTGATAATTCTGGAAACCACCACAGCTCCTGGAGATCTGAAGTCCCTCCATCTGGTGGTTGGTCAGGCCCTCCCTATGGCTAAAACCTCCTGCTTGCTGGGATCAGTTCCCAGAAGTCTGTGCTGGCTGCTCCCTGCTGGTCTGTCAGGTTATCCTCAGTGTGAGGTTAGCTTCTCTGTGTCATTTTGTGGGTTATGTAGCTCAAAACTTTGTTCAGATTGTCCTTTTACATGAATTGGAGGTGGTGGGAGCTGGAGTCCAGCAGAAGCAGCCACCTTGACTCTGCCCCTTTATGGAATATATTAACAATACGTTTAACATAAGAAATGAAAGTTCCTGGGGTGGCTCAAACCATTCGCTGTGATACAACTGCCTTTGTTGGAATCTGATAAAAAGAAAATGATCAAGTAAGTTTTACCTAGGACAAAACATAATGTATGATTTCTCCAAACAATCTTTAACAATTTCTGAGTGCCCTCTTTCTTTTATTTTCTCTTTCTGTCTGTTTGTTTATTTGTCTCCTTGTGAAATGAATGTCAGTGAGTAATCAACATACTGTAAGGTTCAATATGTAGCTGGACTTTCCTTGGAATGCTCTTATCTCTTTCCCTTCCCTTGTTTCCCCTCCTGCTCACTACAGGCTGAGGAGAAAGAGAAAAGAAAAGTATTTTATTTTATAAATTATGTGATGGTAATATTTAGTCATAGAGTACAGAAAAAAGTATCAAGCATAAACTATTTGCATTAAAAATTGTGAACAGAAGTTTTAAGATCTGAAAGATTTGAAAATCTCCTCCTCTTCATTCCACTCTGGCCAAGTGGACTGAGGATAAGGTGATAAGAAATAATGAGGGATATTTTTTTCCCTTCAAATCAAAGGGGTATACAAACAAGCATTTCCTGCCCCATTTATTAGAAAAAAAAATTGTGTATCAGAATGCAACTGTAAATCAATTAAATTCATGTGAAAAGAAAAAGGGTCATTCCTAATTTGATGCTAAAGATAAGTCAGAATTCATTTTATTATTTGTCGTTTAGGCAAATTGGCATATTTCCTAAGATATGATAAGAAACGTGAGTTTTTGGGGGTTCTCTAGTAGTGAGATAAGGGAGTAGGCACCACTCCCCAAAATCACTTTTGCTTGAGAGGTCAAAGCTATTACTTTCAAAGAATTTTTTTAAGGAGTGGGCACATAAATAAAATTTATAAGAGTAAAAATTAAATCAGCTGAAAACACTTTACAAAAATTTATTAAAATCTCTCATTCTAGATCAGATTAAACAGAGAGTGCTGAAGAATAATAGGAAATTTAAGTTACTCTCCAAATCTGACTAAAGGGAGAAATCATAAAAAATTTATCAAGGAGCCCACTAGAAAAGCCCTGGGGCACTGAATCCCACAACTTTAAGCAAGCAGACTAACCTCTACATTCAGAAACCCTAAATACAGAATCAGGCTCTGCACCAGTGAGGAAAGGAGAAAAATGTCTGCACTAGATAGACCCAATTTTCTATCAATAATTTTAGCAAGTGATGATTTGGAAATACAATTAATGTCATGATGCAATTATGGTGTTCTAGTCTTTTTTAATTGTAGAAAATTTCTCTCATTTAAAAATTGAGGGATCATTGTAAGCCAGAAATAGTGTTAGATAAGCAAATTTTTAATTTGAATTTTGTTGAAATGAAAAGGTACAGAAAAGTTTGTATAAAAACAGTTACGTCACTTAATGTCTTATAATGTTTATATATGCAATATAGGAAAACAGTTATTTACATCTTTAAATGTGGTTAAAAAGGAGATTACAACTAAAACACTTTGGCTCTCACTTATGGAAATTGTTACCTAAGTTTCTTTATTGTTTAAATGCTAAAACTTAAAATTCCTAATTGATTACTGTATGTGGAAAGGAGGAGACTGATGAAAACTTTTTCAGAATAATTCATCTCATTCAGACCATTGGTCCTGCACATATGTGATTTAATGAAGTAAGGACATCACTCCTAACCCCTCCCTGCAGTCCATTTCAGTTATTCTTATTTTGTAAAACTGCCAAGGAAACTATCTCAAGAAGGAAGGTCAATCATTCTGAGGGAGGAACTTGTTTTAGTTATGTAGTTCCTAAATAATGAACCTAACTTGCTAAGAAAGTTGCCAAATATTAAAAGGATTGCTAACATTTGAGAAAGAAAAACATTAAATGAAATTCCTTATGTTGGAGTAACCTAATAAATGTTTATGTTTTATTAGAGCTCCATAAGAATAAAATTAACATATAAATGGATATGAGTTGTGACTGGTGAAAAATTGCAACTTAAAATAAAAAGCTTTTAAGAATATATTTAATTCACATATTCTTATTTTTCTTTCTATGGTAAAATTTCTATGATAAGAATAATTAGTGAAAGTTATGAATTCCTTTGCTTTAGCTTTATGGGAGATCTAATATTATTTTTCATCTAGAATTAGAACAGATACAAAAATCTATATAAACTACTTAGGCTCACTTTATAATAATCCCCTTGTTTAGAGGGATCCTAATACTAGTAGGTTTTATAAATACTTTGATTAATTTCTTAATTGTTGAAATATAAAATTCAGTTACTATACCTTTTTTAACTAAAATCTTTGTAATACTTAAGAATTGTGCAATAATTTGTTAATAAATATCTTGAGTGTTTGTTACGTATGTCAGTTATGTTACACCAATTTGGTTTAAATGAATCTCGCTCTTTAAAATTTCCTTTTTGCTTTTAGGTAAAAATAGAGCTCTCGTGTTAAAATGTTTCAATTAATTTTCTTCATAAAAGTTTAGTGATCATTTATGAATTTTAAAAATTTTGAATAAAGGGAATATATTTTAAAATTTATTTTCCATCCCTAGTATGATTAAAAAAATAACCTACTAAAAATTGCATTTCCATGAAAATTTATAGCTAAGTTAAAGTAAAATAGAACAGATTTTGCTATTTTTATTTCAATATATAGTCATTCCATGGCCCAAGAAAGAGCTAAGTAGTTTTTGAACTTATTGTACTAAAAATATTTAATTTCTGAAATATCTCTTTCTTCCAAAGTGAATATAATCTGATGATAAACAAGCTTTGGGAAACAAGGATGTAGGTCTACTATTAAGTTGTAAAGTTCCAGTCAGGAACTTCTTTTGTCTATCAACTATCACTGAAGGCTCCGGTCCTGGATATGCAAGCTAATTAATTCTAATTTTATTATCATTAATTCTAATAATTTTAAAGTTATTAATATTCACTTTACTTATACCCACCAAGACACAGACTTCTGCTATGATATTATTGCTAAAAGATTTTTTTTCTTTTTCCTTTAATATTGTGTCAGATAGCAAATATTCAGTGTATGTGTGCCTACATATTGATACTGCTAAACTTAAACACGCACACAGTATATAGATTCTTTTAACCTTTTTTCAAAGATTACAAACTCTCATAAGACAGAAGTCACAACCCATTTAACTCTTATTGCAGCTCTTTCTTCACTTCCTGGACCTCTTTATCAAAATAATGTGACTAATAAACAAAAATTCAAGTTTTTCCAACTTTTTTCCAAAATATTCATAGAACTGTGTCATCTCACTTTTATTTTCATCATAATGCACATACTCTCTCTCTATAAAAGTCCACATAGCTAAAGGACAGGCTAGACAGATTATTAAATCTGCCTTCAATGTGTTTATATATATAATTTCTCAAACTTCCCTTTATACAGGCAAAGAAGTAAAAAATGTTATTAATCACGTGTTACAGTCTTTTGCTTCAATGGACATTCCAAAACAATTGAAAACTGACAATGCCCCCACCTACATTAGCAAATTATTGCGCTCTTTCTGTGTTCATTTTCAAATAATATGAATTACAGGCATAACCTTTATAATCTTGACAAATGGAATAAAGATATTAAACCTATTTACAAATCTAAAATAAAAAGTGACTTGGTCCAATTCAGTATAAAGACAATCAGCTACTGCTTTATACACCCCCAATTTTTTTTTACATTGCTAAAGATGAGTATACACCTGCAGTAAAATAATATGAAAAGGTCAAATACTTCCCAAATGAAGGTCATCCAAACATAGATAAAGGAAGGACCTGCCCCTTAACTAATGGGTGGAGTGATACTATATTTATATTTTTCAGAAACTATGAAACAACAAGTGTGAGTGCCCGAAAGAAATGTCAAGGTGTATACTCCAGCTCATCCAGAAGAAGAAAAAAACTCTGGCAGCAGAAAAAGAAATCATGAACAAAAACATAGGAATAAAGAAGAAGATGTATCCTAGTGCAGCCACTACACAAAAAAGCTATGCTCACATGGGGGCAAACTGAACATTTAAATCCAAAGAACTGAAACCTGTCACCCCATGATTTGTGTTTCTTGCTATGATCATTCTGACTTCAATACAAGCTGAACTGGTTACATCCCAATTTAAGTTCTGAGATATATAACCTTGTTACATCAAATGTTCATATATAACCTACAACTACATGTATTTGACCCCCTCAAGTCTTCTTTACTTCTACTAATGTGAATAATTTACAGATGATATAAGTCAATACTACATTTTATTGGAATATAACCTGCTTGTAGAACCACCTGTTTTTGGTTTCAGACTTTTCAGGAATATTCACCTTTAGTAATATCTGATAATCTAGCTACAAAAAGGACTTCTAATCATAGGATTAATTGCCATAGCCTTCCTCTTAATGTCAACAACTGTGTCTTCTACTAAGTGAAATAACAACTGCTCAATTTGTGACTGTATTGGCAAAGAATGTTAACTTGGCTTTAAAAACATGTAATTATGGATACACCTATCTATATATGACTCTTTTGTATGGAATATTATGCATTAATTGTTCTCTTATTCAATGTATAACTGGTAGAGATTTGTTGTAGTAATTGTTGAACAATCTTCATTTGTTTTTTCAAATTAATTAATTAATTTTTTTTGGTTTATTTAAAAGAAGGGAGAAAGGCTTGTCAGAATTCTTGTCAGACTTCAAATAGTGTAAAGTATATCAGAAAACATTCAAAATTGTCATTGTTCTGGAATTGATCCAGGAGCATTGCCAACACTTTATAATGCTAACATTGGTGAAGTTATTTCCTTTTAATTTGATATCTATGATTTTACATGTTACTTGTAGTCAAATTAAGAATAGTTTTAATGACTCTTTGCATAGGCATAATTTTACCAAGAATATAAATTAATTTTCCTATATGACTGAACAAATTATAAAAAATCATATTTCAGGAATTGATCCTGAAGACATAACCAGTCAGCTATTTCATTGGATAAACCAGATTAATCCATTTAATAATCTTAACTCTCTATTGCTTCATTTTGTTCTAGTTGCATGCTTGCTGATGACATCATTCCTTGTTGCACCTCTGTAGATTCACATGCTCCGCAGGTCTTTCCTGGGTTTGGACACCAAGGTTCACACTTTTAAGTTACTTGTACAGAAACGGGGAGATCTTCCGGCCCAGTCTATGACCTGGTCCATAAGTGGGAAAACTCTGGTTCAAGATATATCTTAAGGTATTCCCCAGTGAAGGCTATATTATACCTGAAGATTGGCTCAGCATCTCTTCTTGACTTGCAGGAGCTTAGGACTCAATAAATGAGCTGTGACTCAGACTTTGATACATGCAAGGGAACAAGGATAATAAAACATATGGAATTATGTAACTCAACAAGGATACAAACATACAGATATTCTAAATGTACAAAGACAGTAAATATTTTTGCATATATTCCTATGAGATAATTGCTTTGCATTCATTATATAAACCCTGACCTCTGATCAATAAATCAGAAACTGCTATGACAGATTCTAACCTGGCTTGCATCCAACATTCCACACTTCTCAGTTTTGCCTGTGCCCTTTATGAGGCAGGCATCACATATATGTGTGTATGTGTGCATGTATATGCATATGCACATAAATGTGTATACACAAATACTACAGATATCTAACATGAAACATAAAATTTACAATCTATTCATATAAATAATCATTTACAACACATGAAGGTACATGTATACATATAAGCTATATTTAGATAAACACATAAGTGGCACTTCAATATGTACATGCATATTTATATATTATGCATATATGTGTGTATATAAATTTATATATTAATATATTACATACATTTACATATAAATATATACATATATTTTATATATGTATACATATGTTATACATAAATATATACATATATGTATATATTTATACATATGTATATATGTATAAATGCTTTATATTTTATGAAATGGAAGGTGCAATTACAAAGTAGAAAGGAAAGCCAAAAATAAGCATAAAATATAATTCCTACAATATTAATAAAATCAAATAGAGATGAAATAAGAGAATGGATAACTAAGGAATTAGTACAGGAAAATATCATGGAAATACCACTCACTCCTCTTTTCAAAATCCCTTCCACATTCATGACAATATATCATGCAGTATTATTTTGTCTTTGTAGATAGGAATAAATCAACATGTTCTTTCTGTGCAAGTTCAAAATCCTCAGTGGTGTGATGGTTGCCATATGAAAAAGAAAAAAAAAGGAAATGGTTTCTGTATTCCAGATAAATAATTGAAGGTAAAAAGAATTAATGATTTAAATATCAGACAATAAAAGGAATCTAAAACTACAAAAAAGTGAAGAATAGTAAAGTAGACTAGGCTCTTATTTTGCAAAGTTGCATGATAATTGCCATTTATTGAGAGAATTAATCTGGCAGGTTACCTAAGGCATTTGCTGGTATAATGGAGGATTTTGTTTCATCATATAACCCAAACAGCTTCCCTATTGATGTTAATCTTTTCCAAATAATATGCTTTATTAACATAATTATACATATAAAGATTAACTATACAGAATGACACCAGAAAAATTACATAAACTTATCAGTAAAATCCATTGCAATAAAAAATGTTCTGCTCATCAATACTGTAAAACAAAGGCAATTAAAACATATATTCTCTAGACTATGATGTGTAACTGGAAAGATCTATGTAATTTAGACAGTTTAAGTGGACCAAGAATGGAGTTATATGAAAAAAGTAAGGATAAAATATTAAAAACTTAGAAAATTATGTGATATTTTCTATGGTTTTATACTGGTCATTGATGAAAATTAAGTCAGGCAATATGTATTCATTAAGTAACTACTATGTGACAAGTACTGTCCTAAGCACCAAGGATACAAAGAGAGATGAAATACAGAACTTAAAATCTAATTGGAGAGACCAGAAACAAACCAAAATGTGTAAAGATATAGAGATATATAGTTATAGATAATAAGTAGGAAATGACAAAAAGAAGCCATCAGAATTAGGATGATTTCAGAAAGCTTCTACTATAACAGATAAGATGGGATTTGGGGAAGGTTTAGAAAGAAAGCAATTAAAAGCAAGACAAAGATAAAGGAAAAGGCCAGCTGTTACTACTAGTATTCTCCTAGTGATGTTGCTTTGCACATTATAGAAAAATGGGAGAGAGTATATATTTTCTTCTCATGTATACCTATATGTATGTGTGCACACATGTACATATATATATGTATATGATATATGTGGGTGTGTACTAAACACATATAATGTGTAGTGCTTTACTGTATTCATAGACATGTTGCATACAAAATCTAATATATGGACAGATATATTTATATGTTAATATTTATATACAGAATATATATTATGTGAGTGTGTATATGTGTGCATAGTAATAGTAGTAGTGGGAGAAGTAGATGTAGCAGTAGTAGTAGAAGTTATAATATCTAAGTGAAAAAGCCAGATTAAAGAATGAAATGAAAGCCTCTCAGTTAATCTATAGGAGAGAACAAAACAAAACAAACTCTAGTTCATTGTTTGTTTTGTCTTGTTTCATTTTGATTTTAGCATTTAAAGTAGCTCTCAGGTATATAAAATTGAAGTTCCATGGCTAAAAACCTTACTACTCTTACACAGCAGACTTAAAAAAAAATGGTGGTCAAGAAGCCTGAAATGAACTGCAGTGTTTAGGGTGGAAAAAAAATGATATAATGACATTGAAATGTTTAAGGAGACAATTCAATAATCAATCGTAGTGAAGTTGTTTTGGGATAGAGTGACTGATTAGTCAATCAAGAAGCATTTAAGTTCCTTCCCTATACTAGGCTAGATTCCATGAATACAAAGAAAAAAAAAGGAAATAATCCTTGACCTTAAGGATTTTACATTCTTTTGGGGGAGACAAAATGAACGTATATTCATGTAATACTGGTTTTACTATATTAGGCTGATGATTTGATTAGGATGATTACTGTAGTCCAAAGAGTGGCTATTGCTGCTCCTGTGAGCAGAAAATCCTGGCCTTGGCCTCAGTCTAGGCACTTAGAAGCCACAGCACACAAAACCAATAACCAGGCAGAGAGCAGATTGGAGGAAGTGATATCCTGTGGGACTGCTATTTTGGGATGGTGGGTGGGGCAGAAATGGGAAGAAAGTTTGTAACTCAAAATCTCGTGGAAATGGATGATGTAAATCAGAAGTTAAAAAAGCATTAAAACAAAAGAATGAAGGACAAACAATAAAAAATAAATTTGAAAACCAAATGATTTAATCCTATTATAGAGAGTGAGAATTACCAAATTCAGAAGAGGACAGCATAGACTCTATACCCACATCTGAAACCTTAAAAGTGAATATGAACTGGACTCAAGCTCAAAAAGCATTATTGGAAGAGCTCAAGAAGGATTTTAAAAGCAAAATTAGAGAGGTAGAAGATAAATTGACCAATTATTTTAAAATTACAATTGCCAAAATGGAAAAAAATAATTTACAAAATAAATGTTTCTTAAATAGTAAAATTTGTGCAATGGGAAAGGAGGTTCAAAACCAAACTGTAGAAAATAACTCCCTAAAAATAAAATCTGAACACATGGAAAAGGAACATCAAAAATTAACCAAGGAAAATTATTCACTAAAAATTTAAATCAGTCAAATTTAAGCTAATGATTATAAGAGGCATCAAAAATCAGTCAAATTAAATCTAAAGAATGAAAAATTAGAAGAAAACTTAAAATAACTTATTGAAAAAAACAACTGACTTATAGAAAAGATCCAGGAGAGATAATGTGAGAATTATTGGTCTATCAAAAAGTCATGATGAACAAAAAAGCTTGAACAGCATCTTTCAAGAAATCCTCAAGGAAAACTACTCTGAGGTCCTAGAATCAGAGTATAAAATTATTATTGAAGGAATCCACCAAACATCTCTTGAAAGATATCCCAAATTGAAAATTCCAAGAAATATTAAAGCCAAATTCCAGAATTATCAAATAAAGGAGAAAATACTGCAAATAATCATAAAGAAATAATTCAAATATCACAGCTTCTACATTAATATATTGCAGGGATTAGAGTATGATATATGTGAAGCTGATACATTTCAATATTGAGAACTAAGTAATTATCATGACATTTTAAAGGCATATACATAGATAGAGTATGTGGGTATAAATTAACTCACCTTATTAAGGTGTACAAAGGAATTGTAATGGGAGAAGAAGAAAGGAGGAGGCAGAAAAGGGTAAGTTATGCCATATGAAGAAGCATATAAAAGCACTATAGTAGAGGCAAATAAAAGAGAGAGATGCACTTTATCTGAGATTTTATCTCACTGCTTTTAGTTCAAGGACAAAATAACATAATCAGTTAATTGTAGGATTCTAATATGAAGAAACACAAAGACTTATTATAAAAGAGGGGAAAAGGCAAGGACAGGACCATTGTTTGAGATTTACTCTCATTGGATTTTGTCCAAAGAAAGGATAATATATTTTATTAAGTATAAAAATCTATGTGTACCATGGGCAGTAGAAGAGGAAAGGAAAAATAAAAGGGGGGTAGTTATAAAGAAGGGAAGAAGTAGTAAAGAGAAAGGGAAGGAAAAGGGAGACTGGCTGATATGGAGGGAATAGTGAGGGAGGTGGTGATGAAAAGGAAAATTCTTTTTTTTTGTCCTTAAAATGCTTATGTTTTATTTTTTTTCACTTTTTAAATGCTTTATTAACTTCTGATTCACATCACTTATTTCTGAATGATTTTGAGTTAAAAATTTTCTTCCCATTTTTCCCCTACCCACCACCCTAAAATAGCAGTCCCACAGGATATCCCCTCCTCCAATCTGCTCTCTTCTATATTTTCTCCCATATCCCCTTCGACTTTTACAGTGGATCTCTATGCCCCAACACCTGTATATCTTATTTCCCAATTACATGTAAAATAGTATTAATTATATATATATATATATATATATATATATACATATACATATATATATATATATATATGATTTTAAAACTTTGAATCACATATTCATTCCTTTCTTCCCTTGTCAGCCACCCTTAATGGGAAGATAAGCAGTTCAGGATAGGTTGTACATGTGTGGCTAATGCAAAATAATTACATCATAGATACATTGTAAAAGACTGACTATATTTCCTTCCCTCCCATCCCACATCCCATTTGTTCTATTCTCTACTTTGATCTCATCCCTTTTAAAAAATGGGTGCTTCTAACTTCCCTCCCCCCCCAGCCTGCCCTCCCTTCCATCATACCACCTCTCATCCCCTTCCCCTCTACTCTTCAGGAGGGTGGGATACATTATTTAGTGTGTATTTCATTCCCTACTCAAGCCAAATTCAATGGGAATAAGTTTGACCCATTCCCTTTTGCTTTCCTATTCTTCCCCTCCATTGTAACCATTTTCCCTTGCCTCTTCTATATGAGATAGTTTACCCCATTTTGTCTCTCCCCATCTCCTCTCATTATATTCCTCTCTCACCTCTTAATTTCACTTTTTAATTATCATCTTTTCCTATTAAACTGGTCCTGTGCCCTCTATCTATGTATAACTGTAAACATGTATACACAGATTCACATATGGATTCGTATGCCCATATACCCTCATATATATTTTTCGATTTCCTTCAACTACTGAGAAAAGTTTCATAAGTTACAATTATTGTTTTTCCACGTAGGATTGGGAGGCACATGAAGGTATAATTATTATTATTATTATTAGGAAAGTGAATACTTAGCTTCCTCCTAGTAATACTAAAATATATATAATACAACCTGCAAGGTTCATTCATAGTGCCCAAGATAATAATGTGCACATTAAATGATGGGGTGGCAACACTGGAATTTTATTATCCTGGAATCCAAAGCTATAAAGAGACCAGAATTACAGAAAGCAAAAGTATGGGAGAATAAATTTGTAAGACATAGAGTAATTCAGAATGAATTTTTCGTGTGCATGAAGCTATAAATCTATTTTTCAAATAGATTCTTCTCTGTGTGAACAAGTGTTTAATTTTAATCAGTTTATGTTTTTGTCCATGGCTGGTCCTTCAGGTGCAATATCAGTAAAAATTCACAACACTCAAGGACACTTTTGACCTGGTGAGATGCATAGCATTTTAGAAATTTTTTGAGAAATAGCATACTTTGTCAACAAGCCAATATTCAAGAATGAATTTTCAGACTATAGCAATGTGATTGGGCATTTCAATTGCACATTTGGCCTCCCAAGTTGATACTTAGCTACCCAAATATCCACTTTCATGCCTGAGTGCATACTAAAAAACACCACTACTTGATTTAAGTGCCAAATTCCAGCATCTGAGACTAAAAAATGGTCTTCTTCATTGAGCATGCCACATGTTGAAAACAATGAAACTTTCTGTGTTTCTCAAGGTTATTTGAAGATGAGTATAAAATCATTCTACAATAAGTCAATTAATTCATGTACTTACATTAGTCATGCCAGACCCTTGCTTTAGCATGGGAAATAGGATTACAGATTATGGAAGTGACCATTTAAAAGAAATGCCACTCATCAAATCAATTTGTTTCCTAAGAGTTATACTTAAGCTTCAAATGATCTTCAGACATACATTTTTTGTCATTTATGATAATTTGGAATGATTGGAAATGTCAGCTAGGGGAAGTATGTATTGAGCACATAGGTAGATATCTATGGTATGTCTGCAAGGTAATGTACCAGCTGTGGAATGTTAGCAACCCAAGAAAGACAACCTGTTACACAAGAAAAGTAAAAATGAGAAAAAACCAGGCAAAAGCCTCCCTGTGTTCCCCCCATAACCATCTCAAATACCTATAAAAACGAATCTAGGGGCGGCCAGGTAGCACAGTGAGTAAGAGCACCGGTTTCAGTGTCAGGATGACCTGGAGATCAAATCCTTGGCTCAGACACTTAGCACCCACCCAGAAACACCTGGCCATGTAACCTTGAGCAAGTTACTTAACCCCAAATGCTTAGGGGCAGCCAGGTGGCTCAGCAAGTAAGAGCACTGGCTCCAGTGTCGGGATGACCTGCAGATTGAATCCCGGGCTCAGACACTCAGCACCACACCCAGAAATAACTGGCCGTGTAACCTTGAGCAAGTTACTTAACCCTGATTGCTTAAAAAAAAATAACAAAATCAAAACGATTTTAAAACTTTAGAGCTACACAACCCACAAAATGAAAGAGAAACAAACCTCCTTCAGAAGACAACCCAGCAGAGTGTGAGGAAGTGTCTATCACAGTTTGCTGGTAGCCAAACCCAGCTTCAAGTTTTAGCTCCAGGACAGCCCAAGAAGCCAAAACTAGAGGGACTCCTGGAGGGTAGATCACCAGCAGCTGTGGTGGTTTCCAGAACTATTAATCCATAAATGTCAAAGACAAAGTGAGAGGTCAGTGGACTTTGGGAACATGGGGTTTGGAAGGGTGGTCAGGCCTCTGCCCCCTGGAGGGAGAAGCAGCTGAGGTGTGGTGTCCACTGCTACGTGACTGCTCCAGAGCTCCTGGCTGGCAGATTTCAGGAGAATCAAGCAACCAGTCTGAGGGGTAATTCCTCTTGCTTTAACATGCTTGGATCTGGATTGGTATCTAGGGTGGAGGTC
This sequence comes from Petaurus breviceps papuanus, assembly GCF_028583685.1. Classification (NCBI taxonomy): domain Eukaryota; kingdom Metazoa; phylum Chordata; class Mammalia; order Diprotodontia; family Petauridae; genus Petaurus; species Petaurus breviceps. The sequence goes on along the minus strand of NW_027187348.1, from coordinate 17,211,944 downwards.
CTGGGGTGGATGACCAGTGTGCCAGAGCCAGAGGAGGATTCAGAGAGGGCACCCTACTAATAGCTCTGGCAGCTGCAAAAACCCCAGCAATTTAAGGCAAAGCTCCCCTCTCTGGAAGCAGATTTCTACTATGGCAAAAAGCTCAAAAGTCAAGTAATTGAGTGGAAACATGAGCAAGCAAAGGAAGCAAAGCAAGTACAGCAACCTGACTTCAGACTCCTTTTTGGGGGACAAAAAGGATCAAAGCATGGAAGAGGAGGAAGAAAATGAAGGCAGAACTCCTACACCAAAAGCTTCCAAGGAAAATATGAAATGGTTAAAGGCCATAGAGGAGCTTAAGAAAGATTTTCAAAAAGAAATAAGAGAAATGGAGGAAAAATTGGGAAGATAAATCAGAATGGTGCTAGAACATCAGGAAAAGAGAGTCAACAACCTGACTAAAGAAAATAACAGCTAAAAGTAGATTAACTCAAATGGCAAAAATAGGCTGAAAATGAAATGATGAGAATGCCTTAAAAAGCCAAATTTGCCATATGGAAAAGAATCTCAAAAAGTCACCGAAGAGTTTCATTCCCTTAGAATTAGACTGGAGCAAATGGAAGTGAGTGACTTTATGAGAAATCAAGATACTATTAAACAAATCCAAAAGAATGAAAACATAGAAGGCATGAAATATCTCATTGGAAAAACCACTGACCAGGAAAATAGATCCAGGAGAAATAATTTAAAAATTATTGGACAACCTGCAAGCCATGATCAAAAAAAGAAACTAGAAATCATCCTTCAAGAAAGCCTGAAGGAAAATTGCCCTGATATTTTAGAACTAGAGGGTAAAATAGAGGTTGAAAAATCCACAAATCTCCTCTTGAAAATGATCCGAAAAAGAAAACTTCTAGTAATATTGTAGGCAGGTTCCAAAATTCCCAGATCAAGGAGAAAATATAACAAGCAACCAAAAAGAAACAATTTGAATATTGTGGAAACACGGTCAGGATAACACAAGATCTGGCAGCTTCTACCCTAAGGGATCAAAGGGCTTGGAATATGATTTTCCAGAGGTCAGTTAAGCTGGTATTAAAACCAAGAATCACCTACCCAGCAAAACTGAGTATCATGTTTTAGGGGAAAACATGGTATCTCAAGAAATGGAGGACTTTTAAGCATTCTTGATGAAAAAAAAAACAGAGTTGAGTAAAAATTTATCATTCAGACACAAGAAGCAAGAGAAGGATACAAAGGTAAATAGGGAAAAGAAATCATTAGGAACTTATCAAAGTTGAACTATTTACATTCCAAATGGAAAAATGATAATTGTAACTTATGATCCTTTTCTCAGTATGAGAATAGATTGGATTAAGATGACACGCCCCAACCCCCAAAATAGAATAAAACTTTAAAATGCACAGGTTAAAATATGAGAACCACCAATAGATTTCTATAACCTATGCAAGCATGCCCAAGAAAATCATCAGAATTCTGCTCAAACCCTGCAATAAACAAGCTGGTTAGATGGACAGTGCATTACAAAGCAATCTGGACTATTGGAGACAGGTTCAAAGTGCATTCTAGCACTGTTTATAGTCAAAGGTGCACAGGAAGAGTGAGGGGAAGGGATTATGGTTTACTATCCCAGTGACAAGGTAATAACCCTAGGCAAAGTTCAGACTGGGGTGACCCTGAAGCATTGAGGGGAAAGCCCAGCATGGAAGCAGCCCTTGAGCTCAGAAACAAGAAGTGTAGTCTCAAGTTCAAGGGATGGCCCTGGAGCTTTATGTCAAGAGATAAGTCCTATAAAGAACCCAGAACCAGAGCAACCCTAGAGCCCCTAGGAGGAAAGAGTCTACTTTTGGCCACCACCTTTAACATTAGGCAGGACTTATTCATCAGAAACATAAGAATGGAGATTAATCCAAACTTGGCTCCACTCCAACCCTATCCTAAACAATGATCTTATGGAGTTGAAAAATGAACAAACAACAGCAAAAACAAGAAGGAAAATACTGAAAACAATGAGAAAGTATCTTGAACTAAGCATACGGGGGGGGGGGGGAGAGAAGAGGGAAGTAAACTCTGAATAAGAGAGTTACCTTCACAATCAATCCAACTGAGACATTACAGGAAGAAAAAAAATTGTTCTGACCACAAGAATTACAAGAGTATCTGGAAGGGGTTTTTAAGAAATATAGAACAGAATAACAAGGGAAGAAAAGCAAAGAGTATTAATACCTTACAGGAGATACTAGAAATTTTCACCTAACATTTTTTTCACCTAATGTTCACTAAAGGTTGTGAACATTAGAATGTGTCAAATAGAAAAAATGATACAATCATGAAACAAGAAATATTACAACAAAAGCAAAAGTTTGAAACAAAATAAGAAAATATAAGAAATAGGGGCAGAACCAAGTTGGCAGGGTATAAGCAGGCACTTGTTTGAAATCTCCCCCAAAACCCTTCTAAATACCTGTAAAAAATGACTCTAAACAAATTCTAGAGCTACAGAACCAAAGGGAAGAGTGAAATAAATCTCCAGCACAAGACAGTTTGGAAGGTTGACAGGAAGGGTATATCAGCCAAGTTGTGTGCTAGTGAAGTCCAGTGTGGACCCTGCTGGCATAGACAGGGTGAGAGCAGGCTTCAGGGGACTGAATCACTGGCAGGTGAGGCAGTTTCCAGACTTTTTGGTCCAACAAACATAAAAAAAACAGTATAGAAGGTCAATGGGAAAATTCTGTCAGAGGAGGCAGTCTGGTCCCAGTAGCAGAGGTGGCAGTGGTGGAGGCATCTCCCAGGCCACAGAAGGTGTGCAGATTGAGTGACTAATCAGAGGGGTATTGTATAGATCACATTGCAAGAACTGAGGCAGTATTCTCTTGTTTTGCTCATCCTGAATCTGGGTCACAGTCCAGAGTGGCACCACAGTCCTGGGGTAAGGAGGGCCACTGGTGTGGCAGAGCTTGTGCTTGCAGTGGAGAGCGAATCTATCTCACAGTTACAAGGCAGAAATGAGAATTTGGGGTAACTAACAAAGCAACGCGCAGGCCAGGAAAGGAGCAAACATCTCTCCTTTGCTCATGCCAACTTGGAAGAGTTGAAAATTTACAGGTCCCTAGAAATATCTCTGAAAAGAGATGCACAAAACCCCTGAAGTTAGGGACACTACACTTGCCCCCAGCCCCAACCCCATTAGAAGCAGAGTTGTACCTTGACAAAGAGAAAGTCAAATATTTGTCTGGGAAGATGAGTGAAAAGTGTAACAAAAAAAAAAAAACCTCAGTAGAATTTTACTTTGGTGAGAAAGATGAAAACATACAACCAGAAGAAGAAAACTAAGTCAAATCTCCTACATCCAAAACTTCCAAGAAAAATATGAATAGGTCATAGGCCAAGGAAGAGCTCAAAAATGAGTTTAAAAATAAAGTAAGAGAAGTAGAGGAAAAAAATGGGAAGAGAAATCAGAATGATACAAGATGAAAAGAGATCAGATGAAAAACGGGTCAACAGTCTGCCAACAGAGAACTAAAAATACTAAGAAAAACAACACTGATCCAACCACTCTAGAAAGCAATTTGGAGCTATGCCCAAAAGGGCTATAAAAAGTACAAACCCTTCGTAACAGCAATACTACTTGTGTGAATGTATTCCAAAGAGATATTACAAGTGGGAAAAGGACCCGTATGTACAAAAATATTTATAGCAGCTCTTTTTGGGGCGGGAAAGAATTGGAAAGCAAGGGGATGCCCATCAATTGGGGAGTGGCTAAACAAGTTGTGGCATATGAATGTAATGGAATACTATTGTGCTATAAGAAATGAGAAGTAGAAAGACTTAATAATAATGTTTAGATACTTATATAAACTGATACTGAGTGAGGAGTGCAGAACTAGAAGAAATTTGTAAACAATTACAGACACATCATATCTGTGATGATTACCTTTGAAAGACTGGGCTCCTCTCAGCAATGAAAGGTTATAAGACAATTCCAAAAGACTCATGATGGAAAGGGCTACCCACATCCAGAGAAAGAATTAAAGAGTTTGAATTCAGATTGAAGCATAATTCTTACTATTTCTATTTTGAAGTTTTGGTTTCATTCCTTCTTCCTTGTGTACTCCATTGGTTATAATTCTTCTTGACATCTTGACTAATGATTAATTTGAAGATATCTGTAGCACCTATATCAGATTCCATGCCACCATAGCAGGGGGAGGGGAGGGAGGGAGAGAAGATTTGGAATGCAAGGGATTGTGGAAGTGAACATCGTAAACTAAAAATAAGTAAATAAAATTTTAAAATATAACACCTTGGGAGCAGAGACAAGATGGAGTAGTAGAAACAGGATTTCCTTTCAGTTCCAGCTCCCACCTCTTCCAATTTTTTGTAAAAAATGATTCTAGACAAATTTTGGAGCTACAGAACCCACAAAATGACACAAAGAAGCTAACCTCCTGCTGAGGACAGCACAGCAGGCTGGCAGCAAGTAGCCAGCTCAGGGCTCTGGGAGCTGACTGCAGCACCCCAGGAGACAGAAGTTTTAGCTTCAGGGAAAGCCTGACCAGCCACCAGCTGGAGGGACTTCAAATCACGAGCAGCTCTTGTGGTTTCCAGAATTATTAACCCATAGATGCCAAGGACAAAGTGAGAGGTCAGTGCATTGTGGACTTTGGGACCTGGGAATTTCAGTGTTCAATTTTGCCTTTGCCTCTGGGGCAAGAAGTGGCTGAGGTGTGTGGCCATGTAGCTGCCACTCCATGGGGGCTTCAGAGCTCCTGATCTACAGACTGTAGGGGGACCAAGCAACCAGTCTGAGGGGTAATTGCTCTTGCTTTAAGCTGCTAAGCTCTGGATTGATGGCTAGGGTGGTGATCCTGGGATGTGTGAGCAATCTGCCACAGCATGTGGAGGCTTCAGAGAGTGTATGCAACTAATACATCCAGCAGTTGTGAAAACCCCAGCATTCCAGATAAAGCTCCCATTTCTGTTAGCAGAGTTCTACTGTGGGAAAAAGCACAAAAGTCAAGTAATTGAGTGGCAACATGAAAAAGCAAAGGAAACACAGCAACCCAAATTTACACTCCTATTTTGGGGACAAAAAGGATAAAAGCATAAAACAGGAGGAAGACAATGAAGTCAGAACTCCTGCTCCAAAAGCTTCCAAGAAAAATATGAGTTGGTTACAGGCCATAGAGGAGCTTAAAAAGGATTTTGAAAATCAAATAAGAGGAGTAGAGCAAACATTGGGAAGAAAAATGACAACGATGAAAGAAAATTATAAAATGAGAGTCAACAACCTGACTGAAGAAAATAACATCTTAAAAAATAGACTAACTTGGATGGCAAGAGAGGGTCAAAAAGGCAATGATGAGAAGAAAGCCTTAAAAAGCCAAATTTGCCAGAAGAAAAAAGAATCTGAAAAGCTCACGGAAGAGAATCATTTCTTCAGAAATAGATTGGAGGCAATGGAAGCTATTGACTTTATGAGAAATCAAGATACTATTAAAAAGATCCACACAAATGAAAAAAAATAAAGAAATGTGAAACATCTCATTGGAAAAATCACTGGCCTGGAAAATAAGTCCAGGAGAGATAAATTAAAATTTGTTGGACTACCTGAAAGCCATGAGGAAAAAAAAAAGAACCTAGAAATCATCCCTCACGAAATTCTGGAGGAAAATTTCCCTGATGTTTTAGAACCACAGGGAAATATAGAGGTTGAAAGAATCCACCATTCACCTCTTGAAAAAGATCCCCAAAATAAAACACCTAGGAATATTATAGCCAGATTCCATAGTTCCCAGATGAAGGAGAAAATATTACAAGCAGGCAGGAAAAAAAAATTTTGAATACTGTGTAAACACAATCAGGATTACCCAGGATCTGACACCTTCTACACTGAGGGATCAAAGGGCTTGGAATATAATATTCCAGAGGGCAAAGGAGCTGGGATTAACACCAAGAATCACCTACCCAGCAAAATTGAGTATCATGTTTCAGGGGAAAATATGGTCATTCAGTGGAATAGATGACTTTCAAGCATTCTTGATGAAAAAAGCAAAGTTGAATAGTAAATTTGACATTCAGATAAAAGAAGCAAGAGAAGCATGAGAATGTAAACAGGGAAAAGAAATCGTAAGAAACTTACCAAAGTTGAAATATTTACATCCCTACATGGAAAAAGGATAATTGTAACTTAGGAAACATCCCTCAGCATGAGAACATTTTTTGGGAATATGAATACAGATAGAAAGACAGATAGATATATAGATAGATAGATAGATAGATAGATAGATAGATAGATAGATAGATAGATAGATAGATAGATAGGTAGGTAGATAGATAGAAAGGTGTGTATGTATAAATATATGTATATATGTATGTGTATAAGTATACATACATATATTTGTCTATATAGGAGAATATTTTGGCTTATGAATATGTATGTGAGTGTGTGTGTATATATATATGTATACATATGTGTGCGTGTGGGTGTGTGTATGTATCTGTACAAATATACATAGACAGAGGGCACAGGACCAATTGAATAGGAAGGGATGATAATTAAAAGTTGAAATTAAGAGGTGAGAGAGGAATATAATGAGAGTAGATGGGGAGAGACAGAGTGGGGTAAATTATCTCATATAGACAAGGTAAGGGAAAATTGTTACAATGGAGGGAAAGAACAGGAAGGCAAAAGGGAATGAGTCAAACTTATTCTCATTGAATTTGGCTTAGGTAGGGAATGACATACGCACTAAATATGGTATCTCACCCTACAGGAGAGTAGAGGGGAAGGGGAAGAGAGGGGGGATAATGGAAGGGAGGGCAGGGATCCTGGAAGTACCCACTCTTGAAAAGGGACAGAATCAAAGTAGAGAATAGAACAAAAGTGGGGGGAGTGGGATAGGATCGAGGGAAATATATTCATTCTTTGACAATATATCCACTATGTAATAGTTTTGCATAGCTGTACATGTACAACCTATATTTAATTCCTTATCTTAGCAGTGAGGGTGGGTGATGAGGGAGGAAGGAAAAGAATCTAGAATCCAAAGTTTTAAAATCAAATATTTAAATATATATAGATGATGATGTTGATGATGATGATGATGATGATGATGATGATTTCATATGTAACTGGGAAACTAGATATACAGGCACTGGGCCATAGAGATCCACCATGCCCTGCTGGAAAGTTGAAGGGGGAATGGGGGAAGATATGGGAGAGAGCAGATTGGGGGAGGGGATATTCAGTGGGAATGCTATGTTGAGGTGGTGGGTGGGGATAATTGGGGAGAAAATTTGTAACTCAAAATCTTGTGGAAATGAATGATGCAAACTAAAAAAAATAAAAAGAAGAGAGAGAATAAAAAAACAACACCTTAAAAAGTAGACTAACCTAAGTGGGAAAATGGGTTTCAAAAGTTAACAAACTGAAGATTTCCTTAAAAAGCAGAGTTTGGCAAATGGAAAGAGAGGTTCAAAAGCTCACTGAAGAAAATAATTTATTCAAAATTAAAATTTAGCAAATGGAAGCTAATGACTTTATGAAAAATAAGGAAATTACAAAACAATACCAAAAGAATGAAAAAAAAAAACAGAAGACAATGTGAAATATTTCATGGGAAACCCCACTTACCTGGAAAATATATCCAGGAGAGATAATTTGAAATTTATTGGACTCCCTGAAAGACATAACTAAAAAAAGAAAAAAACCTAGATACTATCTTTCACAAAATTATTGAGGAGGCTATGTGGCACAGTGAATAGAGCACCAGCCATAGAGTCAGTAAGACTTGATTTCAAATCCTCCCTCAGACACTTAACACTTACTAGCTATGTGATCCTGGTCAATTCACTTAATCCCAATTGCCCTGCTTCTCTCCTCCAAAAAAAGCAAAAGAAAAAAAATTAAATCAAGGAAAACTGTCCTGATATTCTAGAACCACAGGGTAAAATGGAATTGGAAAGAATTCACTTATTGCTTTTTGAAAGAGATCCGAAAAAGAAAACTCCTAGGAATGTTGTAGTTAAATTTCAGAGTTGCCAGGTCAAGGAGAAAATATTGCAAGCAGTCATAAAGAAACAATTCTATTATTGTGGAAACACAACCAGGACAACACAAGATGTAGCAGCTTCTATGTTAAGTGACTGGAGGGCTTTGAATATAATATTTCAGAGGTCAAAGGGGTTCAGATTAAAACCAAAAATCACCTACCCAGGAAAACTGAGTGTAATCCTTCATGGGAAAATATGACTATTCAAATAAATAGAGGATTTTTAAGCATTCTTGATAAAAAGACTAGAGCTGAATAGAAAATTTGACATTCAAATACAAGATTCAAGAGAATCATGAAAAGGTAAATAGGAAATAGGAATCATAAGGTGCTTATTATAGATAAACTGTTTACATTCTTACATGAAAATATCATATTTGTAACTCGAGATGTTTCTCAGTATCATGACAGTTGAAAGGAAAAATTTCTCCCCCCTTCCTCTCCCTTTCTCTCTTTCCATCTCTCTCTCTCTCTGTCTCTGTCTCTGTCTTTGTCTCTCTCTCTGTCTCTGTCTCTCTGTCTCTGTCTGTCTGTCTCTCTCTCTGTCCGTCTGTCTGTCTCTCTCTTTCTCCCTCTCTCCATATCTACCTATATACCTACCTACCTATCTATCTATCTCTATCATCTATCTATCTATTTATCTATCTATCTTTTATATAGAGAAGGCACAAGATGAGTTGAAAATTAAAGGATGATATGTAAAAATATAAAATGATATGGTGAGAGAGGAATAAATTTGAAGGGGAGAGATAGAATAGTATAAATTACCTCACATAAAAGAGGCAAGAGAAAGGTTTCATAATGGAGTGGAAGAAGGCCAAGGTGAGAGGGAATGATTGAATCTTATTCTCATTGGATTTGGCTTAAGGAGAGAATAACATATACACTAAATTGGGTATTTCAAATTACAAGAATGTAAAGAAAAAGGGGAAAAGGAGGTGTGTGATAGAATGGAGGGCAGATTTGCGGAGGGGGTAGTCAGAAGCAAACACTTTGGAAAAGGGACAGGGTCAAAGGATAAGATAGAATAAATGGAGATAGGATAGGATGTAGAGAAATATAGTCTTTCACATAACAAGGTGACTATTAAGGAAGTGTTTTGCCTAAATACACTTGTATAACCTATATTGAATTACTTGCCTTCTCAATGACGGTGGGTGCGGAGGGAAAAAGGGAGAGAATTTGGAACTCAAAATTATTTTTTTTAATGTTAAAATGTGTTTTTACATGCAACTAGAAAATAGGATAAACAGGCAATGGGGTGTAGAAATCCACATTGCAAAAAACAAACAAACAAACACAGGGGAGGCTAGGTGGTACAGTGAGTAAAGTGCCAGCCCTGTAGTCAGGAAGATCTGGGTTCAGATCCAGCCTAAGATACTTGATACACACACACACAAACACAAACACACACACACACAAAATAACTAGCTGTGTGACCTTGGGCAAGTCACTTAACCCCAATTGCCCTATGCTTCCCCTTCGAAAAAAAAGGGAAAAAAAGAAGAAATCTATTTTGCCCTATAAGAAAGTGAGGGGGAAAGGGATAAGAGAGAGGTGGGTAAAAGAAAGGAGGGCAGACTGGGTGGTGGAAGTGGAGAGATAGGAAGAAAATTTAGAACTCAATATCTTGTGGAAATGTAAAGGGAGCCGAGCCTAAACATCTGATCCAGGAAACATGCTGTACTTTGTATAGTCTGCTCCTTGTTTTCTAGTGATGTGGCCATTCTGTAAACAGTCTGCTCCTGGATTTTCCAGTGATGTAGCTGTAAATCATAGCTTGCCTGATATCCTGAGGTCCAGGGATCTGCCCTATTCTGGTATTCTAGCCAGAAGTTTTTAGCTGCCTTTTAAGATTATCAATACGTTTTAAATAATATTCATATGTATGGAAAAATCAAGGATGTGATTACTGTCAAGGCCTACTTGATATCACCACCTGGCATCTTGGAAGCAACAAAGCAGTATTGGGAAGCCTAGTGACCTATAGTTACCTTCTTTGTCTTGATACAAAATATAAAAACCTTGTTCATGTAATCAATAAATGGATTGCATTGATAACCTCGCCTGGCCCATGATCATTACACACTTCTCCCTTTTAGTGCTTCACTAGATCTAGCCTCAGAAACAAATGTTAAAAAATTTTAAATAATCTTAAAAAAGAAAATAAAAACTAAAGAAAATGTGAGAAATATAGCATCAAAAACAATTAACCCACCCAGAAATAACTGGCCATGTAATCTTGAGCAAGTTACTTAACCTCAATTGTTAAAAAAAAAAAAAAAACAATTCACCTGAAAAAATAGATGGAGAAAAAAATCTAAGAAATACCAGACTCCTAAAGAGTCATAACCAAAAAAAGTATACACACCATTTTTTAAAAAAAAATTATAAATAAAACTCCACAAATGTATTGAACTAAGTCAAAGTAAAAAAGGTAAGTGAATAAGAAGTTATATAGTTCCTACTATGTTAGCCTTTTGCTAAGTAATTTTAAAATCATATTTACTTTGATCCTCGAAACAATCCCAACAGGTTGCTGCTCTTATTATCTTCATGTTACACTTTATGAAATTAGGATAAATAAAAGTTAAATGAGTTGTTCAGGTTTACACAGCTAGTAAGTGTTTGAGGCCAGATTTGAAATTAGGTCTTCTTGACTCCTATCCCAGTACTTTATCCACTTATAAAGAAGGCCTAAAATAGAAATCTCCAGGATCATCATATAAGATATGTCAATTTATTTTGGGGGTGTTATCTTTTCACAAAACTTTAATGTTTGTAGTCATAGTGTTACATGTCACCAGGGACATTGCTAACAACTTTATAGCTATTTCAGTTACCTGTTGTGAACTAGAGCTAATGAACCGAAATTGAATGAGAACTACTTTGTTCCTTCTATAACTGTGAGTTAATATTTTAAAGATACAAATTATGTTTAAATGAGTATGTGAACAACTTTAGCTAGAAGTATAAAACTAATAAACAATAATTTTTGCTGATGATAAACTTGTGAAAAGATGTAAAATTGGGCCAGGACCAAAACATAATAGTCATGTTTAACATGTTATCACTAAGTAATACTTATGTAAATGATGAAAGCTTTTAAATGCACACAATTTTTTCTGCAAATAATTCTGACATGTGCCAATAATTATGAAAGCAAACTATTTCCTTACTTTTGAATTTTTCAAGTCTACCTTCTTGGAAGATTTTCTGAAAAAAACATACTCATGTTAGGTACTACAGATTAAACAGATTTTTATTGTGACCACTATCTGCAGGGTACTGTCAATACATAAAGGAATACAATATTCCTTGCCTTCAAGGAACATACATTTTGCCTATATTTTGGGAGTTGCTATTACAAATGTCATACTTGGATATACAGATTCTGAAAGGAAGTATTAATTTGTTTTCTTCCTCAGTACATATTTTGTCAAAGTAAGTTGTCAACTTCCATAAAGGACCATCTTTTGTGAAAAGTTGAATTAAAGCTTATCATGGTTACTAGAATGTAAACAAGTATCATCTTAAAAAGGAAAGAAACCCCTAGATGTATGTCTGACTTGCTTTTTTCACATAAAATGAATCACGTATGTGAAAAAAAATGTGGAACCATCTACCGTTAAGCATTATATTATGTTCATAATATAGTATCAAGCATTTGAATGAGGATTAAGAAATTTGAGTTAATAATTAATAAAATGAATAGAGCACCGGTCCTGGAGTCAGGAAGACCTGTTTCAAATCTGGGCTCAGACACTTAACACTTACTGACCATGTGCCCTTGGGCAAGCTGCAACCCCAATTGCCCCTCCAAAAAAAATAATAATTAATGAACTTTCCCATGATTTTGTTCACAGATGTCTGAAATACAAAATATTGAATAAATAAAATTTATTAAATAAGACAGACCTTTCAAATGATTCAATTCAACAATAGTTCTTAAAAGAGTACCATATGCATGGATATGTTTTAGAAAGGAATAATTAAGTTATGCTTTTCCATATTCCATGAAGGTCACAGCATGATTCTGTCCTGAAAAAAAAAATGGAGGTGGCAGAGGGAGTAAATACTTGTCTATGCTGTATTTTCATGTTGTATATTTTTATTTAATAGTCTATAAATTGATTCCATTGGAAAACAAATTATAAGTTGTCAAGACATTGCATGACTAAGTATATCTCTGCATTGAAAGGCTATTGAGTTTTATGGGGGAAAAAAAAAACACTATGCTCTGAGCTGATGTAATGGAAATGCAAATTTAAAGATCTTCCCTGTCCCTAGGCTAAAGTGCACCTGGAGCCTGGGTTGGGAGGCTTCTTTATCAGTAGATACTTTTTGATTGGCCAGTGGGTCCAGAAGGTAGTTACATTCTCTGAGCCAGGAGCAGGCTATATAAACCCTGATTTGAGACTTTGATTTGGGGGCTCACTTTGAGAAGTGTTCTGTTATTTGATCAGATGAGACTCTGGGAAGCCATTGTTGAGAGCCCCCCAGCTTTGAAAAACCCAGATGTTGATGAAACCCAGATGTTCATTTGATATGGATGTAATGGTTGGACCCTTTGGAAACTATCTACTTGATCTGTTTCTCTGTCTTGATAATTCTGTCTGTATATTCTGAAGTTCAGGGTGCTGACCTTTTTCCCTGAACTAGGTAAATGATACATATTTGACTGATTAAAGTAAGCTTGTTAACCCATTTTGAGTTGCTTTTCTTTATCAAAGCAGATCTAAGAACCTATGTTGGCAGACACCCTAGGGACGCTGGGGTGCTTGCTGCTATAAGTAGCAAAATAAACACTTTACAAACAAATTTACATCCTAACACACATAAAAATGTTTAATACACAACAGCATAAAACTAAAAACATATAAGTTATGAGAAAGCAGTAATATCTATATAATTATTTAATGATTTGGGCAAAAACCAGGCAATGGATTCAATGCCAATGTTTCACAGATGTATATGTTAATTTTTTTTCTTGGAACTAAAGGTGTCAAAGTACTGATCTGAACAGGTTTGAGGTATACTTGGCCTCTTCTCATCTGATGGACTCAAAGACACTTAACATTCCAATGGTATTTAACAATTAAATTAGTGTATCATTGTAAGCTTCATATTTCCACGAGAGAAGCCACTCTTAATCCCAGATAAGAAAAAAAGGTAAAGGCAATGTAATAAATTAAATAAGCCACCATATATTGCCAAATCACTGTCCAACACAATTTAAATCAAGAGGTGGTACTTTTCTAAGATTATATTTAATTTTAGAAAATGTACTTCAACATCATATTTAGAACACAAAAACCTTTCTCCAGCTCAGTTCAACAAAGAAAATTCCTTTTTCTATGAGAAAGTATACCCACAAAATGACAGAAACATATTACCTGGCATAGAACATGCCTTCAAAAACAGTCTCTTAAAAAAACAATAAACTTGTAAATATAAGATTTCTCCATGTAAGAAAGATTTCAGGTAGAGCAGGTATTTGTTGTTGTAAGGCACTTGTGATTGTATTAAAATGAAGTTTTCATATGAAGTTTACATTTTCCACAAAAATAAGCAATAGGTTTTATAAACAATATACAGAAATTTATGCTATTTGAAGTAAAACTGCTGAAAGTATGGTTTTTAGCATAACTTCAATAAATAACCTTTATGCCTGAATTTAGTGAAGGCTGGGCATAGAATTCATTTCTGGCTAATATCAAAAGAAGAATCCTTGGCTTGGTATTGATTGGTCAAAGGATATACCCATTTTTGTAACCCTTTAGGCAGAGTTCAAAATTATTAGAATGTTTGGACAAGTTCAAAATTCCAACAGCAATATTTCCACATCCCCTCCAGCATTTGCCATTTTCCTTTTCTGTCATGTAAGCAAATCTGATAGGTGTGAGGTGATATCTGAGTTGTTTATTTTGCCATCCTCTAATTAGTAGTGATTTAGAGAATATTTAATATGATTATTTCTATCTTTGATTTCTTCTTTTAATAACTGCCTGTTCATATCCTTTGACCATTCACCAGCTGGAGAATGTCTTGTATTCCTATACATTTTATTCAGTTCACTATATATTTTAGAAATGAGTCCATTGTCAGAGATACTGGATATAAAAATTCTTTCTAAGTTTTCTGCTTCCCTCTTAAACTTGGTTTCCTTAACTGTATTTGTGTACAAGCTTTTCAATTTAATACAATCAAAATTATTTATTTTACATTTAATAACGTTCTCTATTGGGGCAGCCAGGTGGCTCAGCGAGTAAGACACTGGCCCTGGAGTCGGATGACCTTGGATCGACTCCGGGCTCAGGTACTTACCAAAACACCCAGAAATAACTGGCCATGTAACCTTGAGCAAGTGACTTAACCCCAATTGCTTAAAAAAAGAATCTATCTTTTGTTCTCGATCTCTTGCTTGGTCATTTAGTTTTTTGTTTTATTTTTTTTTTCACGTTGTTTCCTTTAATGACATATTTTGTATTTCTTCATTTTTTTTCATTCTTTTGGTTTTGTTTTATTGTTTCTTGATTTCTCATATACTCACTGACTTTAATTTACTCCATTCTATTTTTTAAGGAATTACTTTCTTCAATGACATTTTGAACATCTTTTTCTCTTTTCCAATTCTATTTTTTTTTCTTTAATAATTTGTTTACTTTTAATTTACAAGATTCATTACCACAATTCCTTGAGTTTCAAATTTTCTCTCCCTCCTTCCTCCCTGCCCCCTTCCTCCCCATGGCGGCATACAATCAAGTATAGTATCTGCAAATATTTTCACATTAGACATTAGTCAAGTTATAAAGAATTGTAACAGATGCTATGAAGAATGGGAAAGAGGAAATAAAACCAAAGAAGAAACAAAAAAACAGCAGGTAATTTACTTCAATCTTGGTTCAATCTCAGTTCTTTCTATGAATGTAAACATCTCTCTCCATCAGGAGTCTTTTGGGATTGACCTATTACTCTGGATTGCTGAGAAGAGTCCAGTTTAACAAAGTTGGTCAGCACACTTACTGTGTGTCTGTAATTGTGTACAAATTCCTCCTGGCTCTACTCTTCTCACTGAGCATCAGTTTGTTTAAGCCTCTCCAGGTATTGCACAATAGTATTCTATAAAATGCATATACCAAAACTTGTTCAAACATTCCCCAATTAATGGGCATCCCCTTAATTTCCAATTCTTTGCTACCACAAAAAGAGCTTCTGTAAATATTTTTGTATATATGGGTCTATTTCTCACTTCTATGACCTCTTTGGGATAAAACCCTAGAAGTGGTATTTCTGGGTCAAAGGGAATAAAATTATTTATAGCCCTTTAGGCACAATTCCAGATTGCTTTCCAGAATGGTTGGATCAGTTCACAACTCCCCCAGTAATGCATTAGTGTTCCAATTTGTCAACATCCTCTCCAGCATTTGTCATTTTCCTGCTTTGTCATCTTAGCCAATCTGACTGGTGAGATGTGGTAATTCAGAGTTGTTTTGATTTGCATTTCTCTAATCAATAGTGATTTAGAGCATTTTTTCATATGCTTATAACTATATTTAATTTCTTCCTCTTCAAACTGTCTGTTCATATCCTTTGACCATTTATCAATTGAGGAATGACTTGTGGTCTTATAGATTTGACTCAATTCTCTGTATATTTTTAGAAATGACTCCATTATCAGTGACACAGGTTGTAAAAAGTCATTCCCAATTTTTCACTTCCCTCTTAAACTTGGTTACATTGGGTTTGTCTCTACAGAAGCTTTTCAATTTAATGTAATCAAAATTAACAATATTGCATTTTATAATGCCCTCTAAATTTTTTTGGTCATAAAGTCTTCCCCTCTCCGCAAATTTGACAGGTAAACTATTTCTTGCTTTTCCAGATTGCTTAAAGTATCAGCCTTTATAGGTAGATCATGCACCCATTTATACTTGGTTTTGGTATTTGGTGTTAGATAGTAGGTCTATGCCCAGTCTCTGCTATACTGTATACCAGTTTTTCCAGCACTTTTTGTCAAATAGTGAGTTCTTATCCCCCAAACTGGGGTGGGTTTATCAAAAAATAGATCACTATCGTCATTGACTGCTGAATCTCGTGTACCCAATCTATTACACTGATCCACTATATTCCTCAGCCAGTACCAAGTAGTTTTGAGGACTGCTGCTTTATAGTACAAATTAAAATCTGGTACATCTAGTCCACCATGCCTAGCATTTGTTTTCATTAATTCCATTGATATTCTGGACCTTTTGTTCTACCAAATGTATTTTGTTACTATTTTTTCTAGCTCTATAAGGTAGTTTTTTTGGTAAACTGATTGGTTTGGCATTAAATATATCATTTAATTTAGGTAAAATTGTCATTTTTATTATATTAGTGTGACCCAGCCACAAGCAATTGATATCTTTCCAATTAGATCTGACTTTTTTTGGGTGAAAAGTGATTTGTAGTTGTGTTCATAAAGTTCTTGGGTTTATTTTGGCAGATAGATGCCCAAATATCTAATAATGTCTCCAGTAACTTTAATTTGGTTTTCTATTTTTATCTCTTGCTGTTGAATTTCCTTAGAAATATATAAGAATGCTGAAGATTTATGTAGGAACATTTTATATCCTGCAAGTTCGCCAAATTTATTTATTGTCTCACGTGGTTTTTTTCTTTATTCTCTAGAATTCTCTAAGTATATCATCATATCATCTGCAAAGAGTGATAGCTTGGTCTCTTCTTTGCCCAATTTGATTCCTTTGAATTCTTTTTCTTCTCTAATTGCTACTGCTAACATTTCTAGTACCAGACTGAATAAGAGGGGTGATAGTGGACATCCTTCTTTCACCCCTCATCTTATTGGAAATGTTTCTAGCTTCTCCTCATTACATATAATACTTGCTGATGACTTTAAATAGATGCTACCTATTATTTTAAGGAAGGGTACATTTATTCCCATATTTTCTAGTGTTTTTAATGGGAATGGATGTTATATTTTGTCAAAAGACTTTTCTGCATTTATTGAGGTAATCATGTGGTTTTTGATAGTTTTATTGTTGATATGATCAATTATACTGATGGTTTTCCAAATTTTAAACAATCCTTGCATTCCTGGAATAAATCCTACCTGATAAAAGTGTATTATTCTTGTGATAAGTTGCTGTAGTCTTTTTGCTAATATTTTATTTAAAATGTTTGCATCAAATTCATGAGGGAGATTGGTCTATAATTGTTTTTCTCTGTTTTATCTCTTCCTGATTTAGGTATCAGTACCATATTTGTGTCATTAAAAAAAAATGGTAGGACTTCTTCTTCACTAATTTTCCCAAATAGATTGTAGAATATTGAAGTCAATTGTTCTTTAAAACTTTGATAGAATTCACGAGTAAACCCATCTGGCCCTGGAGATTTTTTACTAGGGAATTTACTGATGACTTGCTCAATTTCTTTTCCTGAGATGGGGTTATTTAAGTAATTTACTTCCTCTTCAGTTAATTTGGGCAACCTAATTTTTTTTTAAAATATTCATTCATTTCAATAAGATCATAAAATTTATGTGCATACAACTGGGCAAAATAATTCCTAATTATTGTTTTAATTTCCTCTTCATTGATGGCAGGTTCAGCCTTTTCAATTTTGGTACTCATAATTTGGTTTTCTTCTTTCTTTTTTATCATATTGACTAAGGGTCTATCAATTTTATTGTTTTTTTTCATATAATGAGCTCTTAGTTTTATTTATTAATTCAATAGTTTTATTAATTTAATTTTTTTTAATCTCTCCTTTGGTTTTCAATATTTCTAAATCGTTATTTAATTGGGTATTTTCAATTTGTTTTTTTTTCCTACCTTTTTCAATAGCATACCCAATTCATTTACCTCTCTTTTCTCTAATTTATTCATGTATGCACTCAGGGATATAAAACTTCCCCTAATATCTGTCTTTGCTGCATCCCACAAATTTTGGTATGTTGTCTCATTATTTTCATTCTCTTGAATGAAGTTCCTGATTGTTTCTATGTTTTCTTGTTTGACCCACTCATTCTTTTTTTTTATTTTTTAAATGCTTTATTAACTTCTGATTTACATCATTCGTTTCTGCCAGATTTTGAGTTACAAATTTTCTCCCCGTTTTTCCCCCACCCATCCCCCCAAAACAGCAGTCCCACAGAATATCCCCACCCCCAATCTGCTCTCTCCCATATTTTCTCCCATACCTGTTTCAACTTTTCCAGTGGATCTCTATGCCTCAGTGCCTGTATATCTTTTTTTTCTTAATAACATGTAAGATGGTATTAATAATAGTATACACACACACACATATATGTATATATATATATATATACATATATTTGAATATTTGATTTTAAAACTTTCAATTCCATATTCATTCCCTTCCCCCCCTGCCACCCACCCCCACTGGGGAGACAAGCAGTTCAGTATAGGTTGTACATGTGCGGCTAATGCAAAACAATAACATAGTAGATGTATTGTAAAAGACTGACTATATTTCCTTCCCTCCTATCCCACCTCCCACTTGTTCTATTCTCTACTTTGATCCTGTCCCTTTTCAAAAGTGGGTGCTTCCAACGTCCCTCCCCCCCAGCCTGCCCTCCCTTCCATCATCCCCCCTCACATCCCCTTCCCCCCCCTATTCTCCTGGAGGGTGAGATCCCCTATTTAGTGTGTATTTCCCTCCCTTCTCAAGCCAGATTCAATAGGAATAAGGTTGACCTATTCCCTTTTGCCTTCCTATTCTTCTCCTCCATTGTAACCATTTTCCCTTGCCTCTTCTGTATGAGATAGCTGCCCCACTCTGTCTCTCCCCATCTCCTCTCATTATATTCCTCTCATCTCTTAATTTCACCTTTTAATGAAATTAAGAGATGAGAGGAATATAATTTTAAGTATCATCCCTTCCTGTTAAATTGGTCCCGTGCCCTCTATCTATGTATACCTGTAAATGTATATACACACATTCACATATGTATTCATATGCCCACATACCCTCATATAAAGACATATATATATACATACACACACACACATTTCTAATCCCTTCAACTACTGAGAAAAGTTTCATAAGTTACAATTATTGTTTTTCCATGTAGGAATGTTAATAGTTCAACTTTGGCCAGGTGGCTCATCAAGCAAGAGCACCGGCCCCAGTGCCGGGACGAACTGGATCAAATCCTGGCCCAGACACCCAGCACCACACCCAGAAACAACAACTGGCCGTGCAACCCCGAGCAAGCCACTCAACCCCGATTGCTTCAAAAAAAAAAATAGTTCAACCTTGATAAGTTCCTTATGATTTCTTTTCCCTGTTTACCTTCTCATGCTTCTCTTGCTTCTTGTATCTGAATGTCAAATTTTCTATTCAACTCTGGTTTTTTCAGCAAGAATGCTTGAAAGTCCTGTATTCCACTGAATGACCATATTTTCCCCTGAAACATGATACTCAATTTTGCTGGGTAGGTGACTCTTGGTTTTAATCCCAGCTCCCTTGACCTCCAGAATATCACATTCCAGGCCCTTCGATCCCTCAGTGTAGAAACTGACAGTTCCTTGGTTATCCTGATTGTGTTTCCACAATATTCAAATTGTTTCTTCCTGGATGCTTGTAATATTCTCTCCTTAATCTGGGAATACTGAAACCTGGCTATAATATTCCTAGGAGTTTTCTTTTTGGGATCTTTTTCAGGAGGTGATTGGTGGATTCTTTCAACCTCTATTTTGCCCTCTCGTTCTAAAACATCAGGGCAGTTTTCTTTGAGAACTTCCTGGAGGATGCTTTCCAGGCTCTTACTTTGGTCATGGCTCTCAGGCAGTCCAATAATTTTTAAATTATCTCTCTTGGATCTATTTTCCAGGTCAGTGGTTTTTCCCATGAGATATTTCAGAATTAGATTGGAGCAAATGGAAGCTAATGACTTTATGAGAAATCAAGATGCTGTTAAACAGATCCAAACAAATGAAAGAATAGAAGACCCACTCATTCTTTAGGATTAAATTGTTTAATTTCCAATTAGATTTTAGTCTGTCTTTCCATGCCCCTTTATTTCATAATATTTTTATTGCATCATGATCTAAGAAAGATGAACTTATTATTTCTGACTTTCTGCACTGAATTGTGAGGTTTTTATGTCCTACTACATCATCAGTTTTTGTGTATGTGCAATTTACCCCTGAGAAGAAGGTGTAATACTTTTTATCCCCATTCAGTTTTCTCCTGAGATCTATCATACCTACCTTCTCTAAAATTCTATTCACTTCCTTATTTTCTTTCTCGTTTATTTTGAGGTTGGATTTATCAAGCTCAGAAAGGGAGAGATTAAGGTCTCCCACTAGTATAGTTTTGATATCTATTTCTTCCTCTAATTCCCTTTCCTTCTCCTCTAGGAATTTGGATGCTATGCCACTTGGTGCATATATGTTAAGTAATGATATTGCTTCATTCTCAATGGTGCCTTTTAGCAAAATATAGTTTCCTTCCTTATCTCCTTTAATTAGATCAATTTTTTGCTTTTGCTTTATCTGAGATAAGGATTGCTACCCCTGTTTTTTTTTTACTTTAGCTGAAGCATGACATATTGTACTCCATCCTTTTACCTTTATACTGTGTGTAGCTCTCTGTTTCAGATGTGTTTCTTGTAAACAGCATATTGTAGGATTATGATTTTTAATTAATTCTGTTATGTGCATCTGTTTTATGGGAGAGTTCATTCCATTCATATTCACAGTTATGATTATTATCTGTTTCTTTCCTTCCATCCTGTTCCCTCCCTTGTTATTGCTTATATTTTTTTCTCTCTTCTTCCTTCCCTTCCTTAATAGTTTTCCTTTTGACCCCTGCCTCCCTCAGTATTCCCTTATCAGCTCCCATCCCTTTTCTTCCCCTTCCCTCTTACTTCTTCCCTCCCTACTAAACCCCCCTCCCTTTCATAGCCCTTTCCCCCTACTACTGCATATAGGATACTTTTATACTTAATGAAGTATATTATTTCTTCTTTGCACCAAAAGTGACAGGAACAAATCTCATGCGAAGCTCCTCTCCCTCCCCTCTTTCCCTCTAATATGACATATTTTGCATCTCTTCTCCATAGAGTCCTATACTTAACTTGTTGTTTTTTCCCTCCTTGCACCAGACACAAAGAGGGAAAAGCTTATATAATACTCATCTCCCTCCTCCTTTTCCTCTGTTATATTGTTTTTGTGCCTCTTTCTTTGGCATAATTTACCCTTTTCCACTTCATTCAAACCTCTTCTTCCATTGCAGTCCCTTTGTAGCCCTTAAAAAGATTTTTTTAATTGTCATTTTGTGTAACTTATACTCATACCCTCTACTTGTCTATAAACAGTTTGCTCTTATTAAACAACAGTGTGTGTGTGTATGTGTGTGTGTGTGTGTGTTTTCCTTCTTTACCTTTCTATGTTACTCTTGCATCTCATAATTGGAGGTTGAATTTTCCATTGAGCTCTGAATTTTTCATCAAGGAGGTCTGGAAATATGTTATCTCATTGAATGACCCTCTCTTTTCCTGGAAGATTATGCTCAGTCTCTCTTGGTAGGTGATCCTTTGTTGTAACCTGAGCTCTTTTGCCTAGCGGAAAATCGAATTCCACTTCCTCTGATCTTTCAGTGTAGAGGCTGCCAAATCCTGTGTGATCCTCACTGTGGTTCCTCAATGTTTGAATTGTGTCTTTCTGGCCACTTGAAGTATTTTCTCTTTTATCTATTAGTTCTTGCGTTTGGCCACAACATTTGGATGACTTTTGAATTTGGGATCTCTTTCAGCAGGTGTCTGTTGGATTCTCTCTATTTCTATTGTACCCTCTGGTTCTAGTATCTCAGGGAAGCTTTCCTGAACCAGCTCCTGGAGAATGTTGTCCAGGCTCATTTTTTTCATCATGTTTTTCTGGTATGCCTATGATTCTCAGATTATCTCTCCTGGATCTGTGTTCCAGGTTAGTTATTTTTTTCTTTGAGGTATTTTACCTCTTTTTCTAATTTTTCTTTCTTGTTGCTTTGTTTGACTAATTCTTGGTTCCTCATAGAGTTATGTGTTTCAAATTGGTTGATTCTACTTTTTAGCGAATCATTTTCCTTGGTGAGTTTTTGGAGCTCCTTTTCCATATCATAACTTTTCTTTTTAAGGAGATGTTTTCTTTGTTACAATGTTTTTCCTAATTCAGCAGTTTTTACTTTAAAAGAATTATTCCTTTTATCTTCTATCTCTCTCATTTTCTTGCTGCTTACTCCACCATCTTGGCTGCCAGAAATGGAACCCCCTTGAAAAGTTTTAAAGATACTCTGGACCATTCATTTTTTAAGATTAGATTATGTAGTTAATTAAATTTTATTTATATATATCTATCTTCCCTTGGGTAATTATTACACATAATTTTTATTGCATCATGAATTGAAAAGGAAGAGTTTAATATTTCTGCTTTACTGCATTTGTTTGTGAGTATTTTCTGCCCTAAAACATGGTCAGTTTTTGTGTAGGTGCCACATACCCATGAGGAAAAAAATGTATATGGTTTTCTATACTCATTTAATTTTTTCCAAAGGTTTATCTTACCTAACATTTCTAAAATTTTATTCACCTCCTTATCTTTCTTATTTTTTTTTGGTGATTAGCTTTATCTAGTTCTGAGAAGGGAGGTTAAGTATAGTTTTGCTTTCTTTTTTTTTCCTATAGCTAACTTAATTTTTTTCTCTAAGAATTTGGATGCTATAGCACTTACATATATATGGTCAGTGCTTCATTGTCTATGGTACCTTTTAGCAAGATGTAGTTTCCTTCTTTATCCCTTTTAATTAGATCCATTTTTTTGCTTTTGCTTTGTCTGAGATCAGGATTGTTACTCCTTATTTTTATTACTTCATCTGAAGCATAATAAATTCTACTCCAGTCTTTTACCTTTACTCTGTGTGTATCTATCTGCTTAACATATGTTTCTTATAAACAACTTATTATTGGATTATGGTTTTTCATCTAATCGGCTATCCACTTCCATTTTATGGAAAGGTTCATCCCATTCACAGTCACAGGTATGATTAATAACTGTGCACTTCTCTCCATCTTAATGTTCATCTTGTTTTATTTTCTCTCAAATTTTACCCTATCCCTTCTCATAAGAATTTTGCTCCTTACCACCACCTCTCTCAATATGATCTTTTTTTTAGCCCCCTTCTCTTATTTCCTCCTTCCCCTCCCTCTGCTTCTCTCCCCCTTCTATTTGGTTCCCCTTTTCCTTTTCTTTCACCTCCTGTTTCCCTATAGGGTAAGATAATTTCCAGCTCTAACTGAGTGTGTAAGTTATTCCATCTTTGACCCAAATCTGATATGAGCAAAGTTCAAACAATGATTTCCCCCTCCCTTCTTTGCCCCTAATGAAATGTCTTCTGAGTCTCTTCACATGATATAATTTACTATTTTCTACCTCCCACATTCCTCTTCTATCAGCACAATCATTTTTTTCCTTTTATTTTTTATATCATCACATGAGAGTCAAATTGTACCTATAACATCTGTCTATGTAATCTTCTTCTAATTACCCTAATGGACATACATTTCTGAAGAGTTACAAGTATCATCTTCCCGTGTAGGGGGAAATAGTTAAAATCTTATTGAATAATATTTTTTTTCTTTCCTGTTTCCATTATTCTGACTCTCCATTTCTTCTTCTCCCACAACTTTTTCATTTTTTGATCCATTCATTTAACATATCACATCTGAGTCAATTTGTATTCATATCCTCAGTCTATTCATACTCTTTCTAGCTACTCTAATAGACATATATTTCCCAAGAATTATAAGCATCATCTTCCCATGTAGGGAAAAGAATTTAAATCTTATGAATAACATGTTTATTATTTTTCTTTCTTTCCTATTTGCCTTTTTTTTGCTTCTCTTGAGTTTTGTATTTGATAATTGCTCAATTCTGGTCTTTTAATGAGAAAAGTTTATGAGTTCTCTATTTCACAGAATGTCCATATTTTCTCCCAAAAGCTTATGCTCAATTTTGCTGTGTAGTTGATTCTTGGTTGTAATCCAAGTCACTCTGACTTCTGGGATGTCATATTCCAATCTCTTTGATTCTTTAGAATAGAAGCTGCTAAGTCCTCTGTAATTCTAACTGTGCCTCCTTAATATTTGAATTGTACCTTTATGGCTGCTTGCAGCATTTTTTTTTTTCCTTGACTTAATAATTCTAGAATTTGGCTGCAATATTCCTTAAAGTTTTCATTTTGGCATCTCTTTCACATGGTGATTGGTGGATTCTTTCAATGAAAATTTTAACCTCTGGTTCTAGGATATCAGTACACTTTTCTTTTTACAAATTTTGTTTAAAATTAACTTTTACATTTATTTTTATTTTACACCATTCATTTTTATAAGATTTTGAGTTAAAATTTATCCCTGTCTTTCCCTACTCACAACCCCAAAACAGTGATCCCATTGTACAACACCTACCCCAATCTGCTCTCTCCTATATCCTTCTCCATCCTCCCTCTGACTTTCCAGTAGGGAAATATGGATCTCTATACCCCAGTGCCTATATAGCTTATTTACCAGTTGCATGTAAAATAATAATAATAATATTTTTTAAACATTTGATTTTAAAACTTTAAATTCCAAATTCTTTCCCTTCCTCTCTTGTCACCTACCCTTATTGGGAAGATAAACAATTCAATATAGGTTGTACATGTGTAGCTATGCAAAACATTTCCATAATGGATACATTGTGGAACATTGATTATATTTCCTTCCATTCTATCCCGTCCCCCACTTGCTCTATTCTCTACTTTGGCCCTCCTCCTTGTCTTTCTTTCTTTTTTTTCCTTGGCAAATCTAGCCAAATTTCATAACACTTTCATTCAGGACTTTGGGTAACTTGTCAGGACAAAATAAATCAATGATTTGATAGAATTTTTTTAACAAAAGTACATTCATACATAACACATTGTATTGTCAGATGTATATTCTGTTCCTTAAATAGGAATCAAGTTCTAGCTTTAGCATCCCCTCTAAAGGGATCAGACAATCCCATCCAAGGTTCACATTTTACATTCTCTTGTAGAGTCTCTGGATTCAAATGGTATATTAATTGTCTATCTCCCCATGCAAATTTTTCTATGTAAGTCTGCATCTACCATTTTCCACATTTTCAGGAAAGTTTCTTGTCCTGTTCAATTTCTCTTGGGTCAACATTTTAGCTACTCTAATTAAGAATCTGGTACCCATAAGTCATGCAGCTTTCCCTGAATAGACTGAGAATTTTGGATCATTTCTTGCCATTTTCCTTGTATTATGGCAACTAAGTCTATTACCTTTGTCCTATAAAAAAATCTTGCGTCTTCTCTGATACAACATTTTATGTGCTTCTCCAGAGAACCACAGAACTGAAGCAAATATTTCCTTCGTTGAAAAGAGAAAGAATAGGAAATAACTTCACTGACTAAGTGAAGAAGAACATAGGTCAGATAATATACCTGTTTTTCAACAGGTTTATAAGGCGACTCTGGAAGTCCACTAGTGCAATCTGTTTTAGGTGCTTTTCCAAGCTAATTTTCAAGAACATTAAAAGCAGCAAGATTATTTCTTGATCTGTGTAACCTTCTGGGTATACAGCTGTACACAAGCCTATAAACTTAACTACATTTAAAATGTTAGTTTCTGGAAGACATGGAACAACTGTTTCTGCTATAGAATCTTCACTGTTTCTTTCTTCAGACATGCTTTGCACCTTAAAATTAAAAAAAATATATCTTCATTTAAGACAGGCTGAAGATTCTGCACAAGAAATAAACACTTAAAACTAACTCCCATGTTGAAAAACATAGTTGCTATATCAGATAGTGATGGAATCCAGGGCCAAACTGATGACCCAGTAGTGACATCATTTCTAATTCTTATGTCTATCAACGTATTCAAAAGCTGTATAGAAACAATATAGTCTGTGTGAACAGACATCATCTGAAACAGCCACTTTAACACAGGTATAGGACACTGGATGTAGTGATAGGCAGTGCTAAGATATCCTTGTGTTGTTAAAAAAAATGGCTGTGTTTTTCCTGATTTAAGGATAAGATCTTCAATAGCATTCTTTGGAACAAAATTACATTCCATAAGTCCAACGTATGTTGATTGAAAATTTTTCCATAATAAAAACAGTGAAATATTTCTTCTCCAAGAGAGCAATCAGGAATAGCAAATTTTTCCATAATCAAAACAGTGAAATATTTCTTCTCCAGGTTGGCAATCAGGAATAGCATCAAGAGCAATGAAGAGTTTCCTTATAAGCTCTCTATGCTCTTCCTGGAGTTCTGCACTTTCGTCTGTGTTTGCTGACTCTTCTGTCTCCATCAGGGATTTTATTCCCTGACCTTTCACGAAATCTTCCTTTTCCTCTTTTTCCCATTCATCTGACCTTGGAGGATTTTTGTTCTCTTTCACTAGGCACTCTAAACTGTTCTCAAAACACTGGTAAGGAATACTTACTGAACTCTTTAATGATAATGATCTGGATATTTCTGAAAGAACAAAAGGCTTTTCTGGAGTTGTAGGTTGACTGGAATTCAAAGACATGATTTATTGCAGTGGTTTTAATACAACATCTTACTCATCACTTTCCAGGTTGAAATCTAAATTTTCCTCATCACTATCAAAATAAACTTTTAGTTTTTTCTCGGTATATCACTTGTGGAACTGGAATTTTCTAAGTTTTCATCTGAAGGCCTTGAAATGTCTGTACTGTACAATACAACATCTCCAAGTAGAGCTGGAGAACCCTTAGTAATACTGCTTTTAGAAAAAGCAAAGATTTACTAGATGTTTGTGGTAGTAATGGAATATAAAGATCCCCCTGTATTGGCTTGGTTTTCAAATTGATTGTGTTAAAACCCAGAGTTTGTTAATCCCACTTGTGGGATGGACTTGTTGACTTGAAAAGAGAGTGCTGAACTGAGAGGAGCTGGTGACATCGATCTGGAGAGATGCAGGAGAAAGGCAGAAGAACTTTTTGGAAGCAGCACCTTTGGAGGCAGAGAGAGACTGAAAGTATTGCTGAGGGCCACTTTGAATTGCCCTG
This sequence comes from Petaurus breviceps papuanus, assembly GCF_028583685.1. Taxonomy (NCBI): domain Eukaryota; kingdom Metazoa; phylum Chordata; class Mammalia; order Diprotodontia; family Petauridae; genus Petaurus; species Petaurus breviceps. The sequence continues at coordinate 17,184,802 of NW_027187348.1, read as the reverse complement.
GACTTTTGAGACCTGCCCCTGGAGCTACCAAGGACTGAGGAGACAAGGCTGTTTTCTTGGTACTTTGTCTGTCTGTTTTGATGTTGTTTTGCCAGATTTGTCCACTGGTGAAAGGCAGCCCTGTTGTTGAAGAAGGCTTGGAACCTGGCTGTTGGTTAAGAGCTCCTGAGACTGTCCTGCAGACAGAGAGTGAATACTGTCCACTGGTGAAGGACAGTGCTGTTGTTGCAGGGGTCTGGGAACCTTTCTGTTGGTTCAGAAGCCCTGAAGAAGGATTTTCTTGTTGTATGTTTACATAGAGGGTTTTGCTAATGTTTTCAAGGGTCCTAGGACTGTTCTGCAGACAGAGGATGAATTAATGAAGAGACTGGCAATGTATCTTGCGGCCTTGCTAAGCTTTGTCTCCCCAGGAACAAAGACTGCTGAGAACTTGCCTCTTGTCAAGATGAAGAAAAGACCTCCATTTGGGTATTAAGTGCTGTGCTTTAACTTGTTGTAACTCTGGGGTAGATTCAATTGTGATCCAGGGGTGGGGAACTTTTGACCTTTTTGTGTTCTATGATTGAACAAATGAATGTACTTTAGTTATGATTGGAAACTAATCTCCATTTGAGAAGAGGGGCTTTGTGATGGACTAAATGAAGGTACAGACTAGGGGTGAAGTAGTATTTAGAACAAGGACTTTGTCATTGATTGAATGAATGTAAGGTCCTGGGGTGGGGTAGTACTTGGAGATTATCTAATCACACTTAGTAAATGCTGTATTTTGAATGATGTCATGTTTCTATCTTCTCTGTTCTTAATTTGTCACTGAATAAAATGGAGGACACCTATGCTGGTATTTTGAACCTTGGGAAGTTGCCTTTCCTTGGCATTACATTACAATGTTTTCACTGAAGATTTATTAGGAACATCTTTGAAATTGCTCTCACTTTGTTTCTCAATCCTGGATGACACAGAAGAATATGTAATAGGTGTTTTAGGTAAGGTGACCTCTCACTTTTTCAGAAGATGAAACAATGCATGAGGATTCAGCATCTGAAGCAGCCTCCAGTTAATCAGAATGTAATCTTTTTCTTGAGTGGCATCCATTTTCATGGTTATGTGATGACATTTTGATTGGAGATCTTTTTTGCTTCCTTGAGTCCTTCATTTCATTCCTTGACATGAAAAGATGTGAAGTAGAAATAAGGGGTTTTTCAACCACTAAAGACTGGGTTTTCTGTACCACAGGAGGGCCTTTTCTCTCAGGTATATTTCTTTCACCTTTTTTTCTCTTTAAATCCTCTCATTAAAGTCTCCATAATAGGACTCTTGTTTGATGATGTAGCATCTTTTCACACATATTTTCTGTTGTGATATATTTCTTTCAAATTGTCCTATACCAGTGTCCAATAATCTACCTCTTCCATATTCATGATTTGTCCTTTTTGGTGAATTCAACACAAGTCTATCTGTTGCTGCGGCTCTCCTCACTCCTCCTCAAACAAGGCCGGGCTGCAGCAGGCCTCAAGGGGCAGCATGACAGCGGCTCTAGGGAAGAGTTGGGGGAAGGACGAGGGTGCATGCGGCCCAGCTGCATGTTCCAGTCACTGCCCTGGGGGCCCGGGTTGGTGCCACAGTCATGCCCCTGCTCCTTTTCAAAAGTGTGTGTTTTCAACTTCTCTCCCCCCCTCCCCAACCTGCCCTCCCCTACATCATCCCCACTCTCATCCCCTTTCTCCCTACTCTCTTGTAGGGTGAGATATCCTATTTAGTGTATATGTCATTCCTTCCCTAAGTCTAATTCAGTGAAAGTAAGTTTGACACATTCGCATTTGCCTCCCTGTTTTCCCCTCCATTTTAACAGTTTTACCTTTCCTCTTCTATATGGGATAATTTATCCCATTGTGTCTTTGCCCATCTCTTCTCATTATATTTGTCTCTCACCTCTCAATTTCATTTTTTAAGTATCATCCCTTCCTATTCAACTGGTCTTGTGCCCTCTGTCTATGTATACCTGTAACATATATACACACACTCACATATGTATACATAAAGCTATATACCCTCCTATATAGAAAGTCCTCTATGTCATTGAATGACTATATATCCCCTGAAACATGAAAATAGGTTTTGCTGTGTAGGTGATTCTTGGTTTTAATTACAGCTCCTTTGACCTCTAGAATATAAGAATACAAGCCCCTTGTTCCTTCAATGTAGAAGTTGCCAGATCCTGGGTTATCCTGATTGGGTTTCCACAATATTCAAATTCTTTCTTCTTGGCTGCTTGTAATATTTTCTTCTTGATCTGGGAATGCCAGAACATAGCTATAACAGTCCTAGGAGTTTTATTTTTGGGATGTTTTCCAACAGGTTATTGGTGGATTCTTTCAATCTATATTCTGCCCTCTGGTTCTAAAACATCATAGCAATTTTCCTTGAGAATTTCTTTTTTTTTCCCATTTTAAAAAATTAATTTGTTTGTTTCCTTTTAGTTTACAGGATTCAATTCCACAATTCCTTGAGTTTCACATTTTGTCCCCCGCTCTCCCCTCCCCACCATGGCGGGATATAGTCAAGTATAGGATCTGTAAATACATTCATATTATACATTAGTCAGGTTATAAGGATGGATTGTACCATCTGGAATGAAAAATGATAAAGAGGACATAAAACCAAATAAGAGAAGGAAAAAGATCAGGTATTTTGCTTCCATCTGGATATAAACTTAGTTTTTTCTAGTTCTTGGTCTGGATGCACATATTTCTCTCCACCATGAGTCTTTTGGGATTGACTTATATCACTGCATTACTGAGAGGAGTCCAGTCTATCAAAATTGATCATTAGACATACGTGGTGTCTGTAATTGTGTACAAATTTCTCCTGGTTCTACTCTTCTCACTCAGCATCAGTTTGAATAAGGTTCTCCAGATAAATATGAAGACTGTCTGCTCCTCGTTTATTATAGCAAAATAGTATTCCATAACATGCATATACCACAATGTTCAGCCATTCCCCAATTGATGGGCACCCCCTTAATTTCTAATTCTTTGCCACCACAAAAAAAGCTGCTCTAAACAGTTTGGTACATATGGGTCTTTCTCCCATTTCTATGATCTCTTTGGGATATAACCCTAGGAGAGGTATTGGTGTAACAAAGGGTATGAAAGTATTTATAACCCTTTGATCATAATTCCAGATTGCTGTCACGAGACTCTGGATCAGTTCAAAACTGCACCAGCAATGCAGTAGTGTTCCAATTTGCCTACATCCTCTCCAGCATTAGTCATTTTCCTGTTTTGTCATCTTAGCCAATCTGACTGGTGAGATGTGGTACCTCAGAGTTGTTTTGATTTGCGTTTCTCTAATCAATAGTGAATTAGAGCATTTCTTCATGTGCTTATAGATATCTTTAATTTCTTTCACTGAAAACTGCCTGTTCATATCTTTTGACCATTTATCAATTGAGGAATGACTTGTATCTTATAAAGTAGACTCAATTCTCTGTATATTTGAGAAATGGGTCCTTTGTCAGAGATATAGTTTGTCAAGATTTTTTTCCAATTTCCCATCTCCCTCTTAATCTTGGTTACATTGGCTTTGTTTGTACAGAATCTTTTTGATTTCATGTAGTCAAAATTATCCATTTTACATTTTATAATGTTCTCTAATTCATGTTTAGTCACAAAGTCTTTCCGTCTCCACAAGTCTGACAGGTACACTATTCCTTTTTTTAGGAGACTGCTTACAGTATCAACCTTTATACCTAGATCATGCACCCATCTAGACTTCATTTTGCTATATGGTGTTAGATAATGGTCTATGCCCAGTTTCTGCCATATAATATAAGATAATTCCTAATTATTCCTAATATAATCCCTATATAATATATAATTCCTAATATATATTATATAATTATTCCTATAATATAATTCCTAATTATTTTTTATTTCCTCTTCATTGGAGGTAGATTCACCCTTTTCATTTTTGATACTCATAATTTTTTTTCTTCTTTCTTTTTTTATCATATTGACTAAGGGTCTATCAATTTTGTTGGTTTCTTCATAAAACCAGCTCCTGGTTTTATTTATTAGTTCAATAGTTTTCTTAATTTCAATTTTATTAATCTCTCCTTTTGTCTTCAATATCTCTAATTTAGTATTTAATTGGGGATTTTGAATTTGTTCTTTTTCTAGGTTTTTTAATTGCATGCCCAATTAATTGAGCTCCCTTTTCTCTAATTTAATCATGTATGCACTCAGGGATATAAAACTTGCCCTAAGAACTGCCGTTAGTGCATCCCACAGATTTTGGAATGTTGTGTCATTATTATCATTCTCTTGAATGAAATTATTGATTGTTTCTATGATTTCTTGTTTGACCCACTCATTCTTTAGAATTAAATTTTTTAATTTCCAATTACCTTTTAGTCTGTCTTTCCCTGTCCCTTTATTTCATATAATTTTTATTGCATTATGATCTGAGAGGTATGCATTTAATATTTCTGCCTTACTGCATAGAATTGTGAGGTTTTTATGTCCTAGGACATGGTCAATTTTTGAGTATGTGCCATGAACTTCTATGAAAAAATATATTCCTTTTTATCCCTATTAAGTTTTCTCCAGAGATCTATCATACCTATCCTCTCTAAAATCCTGTTCACTTCCTTAACTTCTCTCTTGTTTATTTTGAGCTTAGATTTATCAAGTTCAGAGAGAGGGAGATTAAGTATTGTTATATATATCATATATTAATTAATTTTAATTAATTAATTAATATTAAAATATTAATACAATAATTAAATATTATATATATTAAGTACTCCCACTAGTACAGTTTTAATATATTTTTCTTCCTCTAATTCCTTTACCTTCTCCTCTAGGAATTGGGATGCTACACCACTTGGTGCATGTATGTTAAGTAATGATATTGCTTCATTCTTAATGGTGGCTTTTAACAAGATATAGTTTCCTTCCTTATCTCTCACAATTAGGTCAATTTTTTCTTTTGCTTTATCTGAGATAAGGATTGCTACCCCTGCTTTATTTTTTAGTTTAGCTGAGGCCTGATATATTTTACTCCAACCTTTTACCTTTACCTTGTGTGTATCCCTCTGTTTTAGATGTGTTTCTTGTAAACAGCATATTGTAAAATTTTGATTTCTAATCCATTCTGCTATCTGTCTCTGTTTTATGGGAGAGTTCATTCCATTCACATTTACAGTTATGATTGTTATCTCTTTCTTTCACTCTATCCTATTCCCACCCCTGTTAATGTTCATATATTCCCTCCCTTCTCCCTTCCCCCCTTTAATAGTTTTCTTTTTGACCACCGCCTCCCTCAGTGTTCCCTTATCAGCCCTTCTTCCTTTTCCTCCTCTTTCCCCTTATTACTTCCCTCCCTACAAACCACTCCCACCCCACTTTCATACCCCTTTCCCCCTCGTACTGCCTTTAGGATATTTTTATGCTTAATGAATTATGTTATTTCTTCTTCTCACCAAGAGTGATGGGAACAAATCTCATGAGAAGCTCCTCTCCCTCCCCTCTTTCCCTCTAAAATGATATTTTTTGCATTTCTTCTCCTTAGAGTCCTATGCTTACTTGGTTGTTATTCCCTTCTTGTACCAGAACCAATGTGGGAAAAGCTCATATGCTTCCAACTCCCTCCCTTTTTTTCCTCTGCTATACAGTTTTTATGCCTCTATGTGTCGCATAATTTACCTTTTTCAACTTCATCCATTCCCTTTCTTCCATTGCAGTCCCTTTGTAGCCCTTAAAAAGATTTTTTTTATCGTCATTTTGTGTATTTTATACTCATACCCTCTACTTGTCTATTACCGTGTTTCCCCAATAATAAGACCTATCCCGAAAATAAGCCCTCTCCTTACTGTGTAAGATTCCTCTAAAATAAGCCCTCCCCCGAAAATCAGCCCTATTGAGATTGCTACTGTAGTGAAGGTGATCCCCTGCACTACACACTACATTACGGTACCCTCTGTATGCACCGTCCCCCCCCCCCCCGGGGGAAACGCACGCTGCGCTCCGAGCTGCATCCAATCAGAGCTGCAGCAGTGAGCGCATCATACTGTTCTTCCCCAGTGATTTGCTTATTGAATAAAGGTACATTTTTTTTGTTCACATTTACCTGTTTATTAAAATTGCTGTCAATGTTCATTAAAATAATCCCTCCCCTGAAAATAAGCCCTCTGGTGTTTTTCTGTCCAAAAAAATAATAAGACAGTGTCTTATTATCGGGGAAACACGGTACCAGTTTGCTCTTATCAAATAGCAGGGAGTGTGTGTGTTCTCCTTGTTTACCTTTCTAAGTCACTGTTGCATCTCATAATTGGAGGTTGAATTTTACATTGTGTTCTGGATTTTTTATGAAGAAAATCAGGAACTCTTTTACATCGTTGAATGACCATCTCTTTGTCTGGAAGACTATGCTCAGTCTCACTGGGTATGTGATACTTGGTTGTAACCTGAGCTCTTTTGCCTTGTGGAAAATTGTATTCCACTGCCTCCTATCTTTCAGGGTAGAGCCTGCAAAATCCTGTGCTATCCTCACTGGGCACCCTAGATATTTGAATTGTTTCTTTCTGGCCACTTGAAGTATTTTCTCTTTCATCTGGTACTTCTGGAGTTTGGCCACATTTCAAGGACTTTTCAGTTTGGGATCTCTTCCAGCAGGTGTTTGGTGGATTCTCTTGATTTCTATTTTACCCTCAGGTTCTAGTATCTCAGGTCAGTTTTCGTTAACAATCTCTTGGAGAATGCTCTCCAGGCTCATTTTTTCATCATAATTTTCTAGTAGGCCTATGATTCTCAGATTATGTCTCTTGGATCTATTTTCCAGGTCAGTTATTTTTTCTTTGAGGTATTTTACCTCTTTTCCTAATTTTTCATTCTTGTTGTTTTGCTTGACTAATTCTTGGTTCCTCAAAAAATTATTTGTTTCCATTTGGTTAATTCCAGCTTTTTAGCAAATCATGTGCCTTGGTTAATTTTCGAAGCTCCTTTTCCATATCATACACATTTATTTTTAGAGAGATGTTTTCCTTGTTATAATGTTTTTATAATTCTGCTATTTTGGTTTTGAAAGAATTATTCATTTTGTCTTCTATCTCTCTCATTTTGTTTTCAAAGTTCATTTTGATCTCATCTGGGAGAGCCTACTGTGCTTGGGACCCATTCCTTGTTGAAGTTTCAGCTTTGGGTGTGAAGTCCACATTGTCTCCCTCTGAGTTTGGTTCCTCCTTCTGAGGATAGTAGGACTCCAGAGTATTTGTCTTTGTAGTCTGCTTTCTACCCATTTTGAGGCAGGATCCTAGCCATGCCCTTCTTCTAGGATCCCAAGCCCTTACTATAAAGGGTTTTGCCCTGTGGCAAGAGTTACTATGTTTTCAGGGTCAGAGGAGGGGTTTGGAGCAAGTGAGGTTCACTCTGTCATTCTGGACTTTGGAGGTCCTAAAAGGGGCTTTTTTTTATTCCTGGGCTATGAAGTGGTAGCCCCAGGAGTGTTTGCTATCCAGGACAGGGGCCCCTGTATTTGCTTCTTACCTTGCTCTTTCCAGTCCCAGTCCTTTTGTGATAGGCCTGATAGTGGACATTGTGGTTGGTGGGAAGACTTTCCCTCTGAGTTGATCAGGCCCCTTCAAGGCCTGCCTCTGCTGCCTGAACCTTCCAGGCCTGCTTCTGCTGGCCAAGAATTTCTTGTAGAATGATTTCTAGGTTCTTTTTTTTTGATCATGGCTTTCAGGTAGTACAGTAATTTTTAAATTATCTCTCCTGGATCAATTTTCCATGGTGGTATATTTTCTAATTAGATATTTCACATTGCTTTCTATTTTTTTTTTCATTTGTTTGGATCTATTTAATACTATCTTGATTTTGCATAAAATGTCTAACTTCCATTTCTTCCAATCTAATCCTGAAGGAATGATTCTCTTCAGTGAGCTTTTGAGATTTTTTTTTCCAATCTGGGAATTTCGCCTTTTTGAGGCATTCTTCTCCTCATTGCCTTTTTGAGCCTCTTTTGTAATTTTTTTTTTAATGTGTTATTTTCTTCGGTCAGGTTGTTGACTCACTTTTTATTTTTTTCTTGAATCACTCTCATTTCTCTTCCAAATTTTTCTGCCACTTCTCTTATTTGGTTTTCAAAATCCTTCTTAAGCTCCTTTATGGCCTGAAACCAGGTCACATCATTTTTGGAAGCTTTTGGTGCAGGAGTTCTAACTTCATTGTCTTTCTCCTTTTCCTTTCTTTGATCTATTTTGCCCCACAATGGAATCCAAAGTTAGATTTCTGGGCTTGCTTTACTTCCTTTTCTTGCTCATTTTGCCACTCAATTACTTCACTTTTGAGCTTTTTGTCACAGTAGAACTCTTATTCCTGAGAGGAGAGCTTTGTCCCTAACCACTGGTATTTTTGCAGCTGCTACAGCTATTAGTAGGGTACCCTTTAGAAGCCTCTGATGGCTCTGGCACACTGGCATTGCATCCCAGGACCCCATCCTAGATAGCAATCCAGATCCAAGCAGGTTAAAGCAAGAACAATTAGCCATCAGAATGGTTGCTTACCCCCCCCCCCCACAATCTGGAGGCCACGATCCCTGAAGTTGTCATGAGCTGGAGTCTGTCATACCTCAGCTGCTTCTCCCTCTGTGGTGCAAAGCCTGGTCCACACTCCCAAACCCCCGTTCCAAAAGTCCACTGGCCTCTCTCTCTATGGGTTGATAATTCTGGAAACCACCACAGCTGCTGGGGATCCACTCTCCCAACATCCCTCTAATCGTGCCTGGTTGTACCACCATCAGCCTTAAATTTTGGGCTCATGCTACACTTGGTGCTGCTCCAGCATGATGCAATGAACCCTTTTTGCCAGCCTCCTGGACTGTCTTCAGTGGGAGGTTTGTTTCTCTCTGTCAGTTTGTGGGTTCTGTAGCCCTATGGTTTGTTTTTAGTAGTTTTTATAGATATTTAATGTGTTTATTGGGGGAAGGGGAGGGAGTTTTCCTGTTTCTACACCACCATCTTGGCTCATGCTCCCTCCTTTCTAAATTTTTTTTGTTATTTTTTAAAATTTATTGATTTATTTTTAGTTTTCAACATTCATTTCTACAAGATTTTGAGTTACAAATTTTTTCTCCTCAACTTTCCCCTACCTAATCCCCAAAATAGTGAGCTTACTGAATACCCCTTTGCCCAATCCATTCTCTCTTATATCCTCCCTTATCCCCCCACTAATTTTCTAGTAGGGAAAGATGGATTTCTATACCCCAGTGCCTGTATATCTTATTTCCCAGTTGCATGTAAAAAATTTTTTTTTAAACATTTATTTTTAAAACTTTGACTTTCAAATTTTTTCCCTTCTTCCCTCCTCACCCACCCCCACTGGGAAGATAAGTAATTCAATATAACATTTCCATAGTAGTTATATTGTGAAAGACTAACTATATTTCCTTCCATCCTATCCTTCCCCCCACTTTTTCTATTTCCTCCTTTGACCCTCTCCCTTTTCAAAATTGTTTGCTTCTAACCACCCTCTCCCCCAATCTGCCCTCCCTTCTATTATGCCCCATTTTTTCCCCTTCCCACTACTTTTCTGTAGGGTAAGATACCAATTTGAGTCTGTAGGTTTTTCCCTCCTTAGCCAAATTCAGTGAGAGTAAGGCTGACCTATTTCCTTTCACCTTTCTACTCTTCTCCTCCATTGTAACAGTGTTCTCTTGCCTCTTTTATATGACATATTTTACCCTAATCTATCTTTCCCTTTCTCCTCCCAATATATTCCTCTTATCTCTTAATTTTATTTTTTAAATATCATCCCTTCTTATTCAACTCATCTGTGCCCTCTATGTGTGTGTATACATATACACACGTATGCACACACTCACATATATATTTATAAACACATACACCCTCCTATATGTACATATATAAGTATGTATTCATATATATATATATATATTCCCTTCAACCATCTTCACACTGAAAAAAGTCTCATGAGTTATAATTATCGTTTTTCCATGTAGGAATGCAAATAGTTCAACTTTAATAAGCTCCTTATGATTACTTTTTTCCTGTTTACCTTCTCATGCTTCTCTTGCTTTTTGTATTTGAAAGTCAAATTTTCTGTTCAGCTCTAGTTTTTGTCAACAAGAATGCTTGAAAATCCTCTATTTCATTGAATGACCATATTTTCCCCTGAAAGACCATATTCTTAAAAAGGGTTTTTAAAGGTAAAAAGACAAAGTCTAGAAACTAGTGAGTCTGTTTTCTATCTCTGTCAAAATTGTAGAACATGTTATTAGTGTATAATTTGTGAACAGTTTGAAAAAGAAGCATTATTATTTTGCTTTTTTTGGAGGGCAATTGGGGTTAAGTGACTTGCCAAATGATGGGTATAGTGAAGTAGTTTTAACTCTGAAATATGTATAAAGGGTTTATCAAATTCACTATGTGTAAAAGGTTTCTGTCCTGTGTAGATTTGGGGGCATTTAGCTCATTGTGAATCATCTTTGAACCATTTTCCATGCATATTATATTTATGGACATTTACACTGGGAACTTTCTGTAGTGTAACTAGGATTGATCTCAAATTGAAGTGTCTCCCAAACTCATTTTCAGAGACTTTTTTCCTTACTTAGTGTTTACTCATGTGTGTTCATTACTTGCTTCAAATGATTCTCTTGTTGGTTCTGCTCTGCCACTAATGGACCTTGAAATTTCAAGACTTCTACTAATCTAGAGTCCCAGAAACTATGTCTTATAGGTCTTTCTATTATTCTCCTGGGAGATAGTTTTCTCACAGAAGTTTCTAACTTTTAAAGTGGCTCTTTTGCTTCAGACTCAACATCAAAATATGGACAGATGGTTCTTGGGGCTTCACTCTCCAGCATCCTTGGCATTTCCCCACGTTCCAACTGGGAAATAACATCTGGTTTGGGAATTGAAAGTCTAATAAAAAGAAGATTCCTATAGTTCTCTAGAAGCACTTCCTTGTAGAGGTCTTGCTGAACAGGAGACAGTTGAGCCCATTCTTCCCAAGTGAAATCTGGATCCACATCTTTTAATGTCAATGATTCCTAAAATGTGGCTACTGGGAATACAATAGGTTTTTCCTTCTCTATGTCTCCCTCTTGGAGAAGAGTAGGATCTTCAGAATTCAGAGCTTCTTCATCAAGCATTGGGGTCAAATCTTCCACCAAAGTGACCACTTCCTCAATGTTCTGTGGATGCTGTGACTTTACCCAAATTCTGATCTCACTGGGCAAGATGATGAGGAATGGTTCCAGCACCAGCAGCTCCAGGATCTGCTCCTTTGTGTGAATCTCTGGCCTCAGCCACTGGAGGCAGAGTTCCCAGAGCTGGTTCACAGCCTCATGGGGTCCAGCTTTCTCTGGGTATAGAAAACATCTGATGCTCTGGTGAGAAGCCTCAGGGTTGAATTTCTCTCTTCTTAGAATGGTGTTCTGTCCCTTGGGGGAACCATTTAGTAAGCTGTCTTGTTCATGAACATCCAGAATACGTGGGACCAGGGGGATGGATGTCATCTTATTAATCTCTACATCTGGTACCATAACACTGGGCTTCAGAGTTGCATTTCCAGACAGAACTCAATTCTCTTCAGATTCAGGCTAGACATCTGCATACATTCATGAGGAGTACTTTTTATGCTTAAGTCTTGGTCTTGAATATCAGATTTTCTAGAGCTGAATATCTCACCTCTATTCTTTCCATTTGGCATGCTTTTAAGTCTTCTATTTCACTAAATATCCATTTTTTCCTCTTAGGATCTAGTCTAATTCCTCCATTCCTTCATAGTGGTGGCTGCTAAAATCTCCTTTCTAATTTCTTGAAAGATGCCATCCAAGGTCTTTTTATTATTTATGGCTTTCAGCTAGCCCCATAATTCTTAAATTGTCTTTCCTGAGGCTATTTTCAGGTAAGGTTTTTTTCCAATGATAAATTTTCCATATTCTAATTTTTTTTTTCATTCTTTTGATTATGTATGACTGATTATTGATGTTTCCTGGAGTCATTAGTTTCTACTTGCCCAATTCTAGTTTTATGGAATTATTTTCTTCAGTTAGTTTTTCTGTCCCTTTTTCCATTTGGCCAATTTTACCTTAAAAATGGTTTCTTCAGTGGATTCCCCCCCCCCCAATTTGGCAAATCCTTTTTCTTAAGAAGTTTTTACCAAGTTTTTTACTCTTTCCCCATAATCCTCCTACATAATTCTGATTTCTTTTCCAATTTTTTCTTCTACTTTTCTTACTTGATTTTTAAAATCCTTTTTGACATCTTCCAAGAAGATATCTTTGGAATTGAGATCAATCCATATTACCCCTTTGAGGTTATGTAGCACTCTGATCTTGATGTCCTCTGCTGAGTTCATATTTTGATCTTCTCTGTAGCCATGGCCATTTTTTTATAATTAGGGTTCCCTTATATTTCTTTCTACTTTTTAGGAGAGGGTTAGGCAAAGCAATTGGGGATAAATGTGTTGCCCAATGTCACACAGCTAATTGTCAAGTATCTGAGGCCAGATTTGAACCCAGGTCCTCCTGACCCCAGGACCAGTGTTCTATTCACTGTGCCACCTAGCTTTCCCAACTCTTATATTTCTTACTCCTTTTTTAGCTTCTTTCATGATTTTTAAAGTTGAGTTCTGGTCCTGGGGCACAGCACATCTTATGCCAAAATTGTTATGCTGTGGGTCAGGGGCCTATTCACTGGTTTTTCACCCTGGGGTCTCAGGTGATTGTGGCTTGTACAACTCACTGGGAGTGACTTGGTTTGCTTACACCTGTTGTGCCTAGGTGCCAGGGCTCACAATTTGTATTCTATACTGGAGCTGGAGGTGTCTCTCCTGTCCTGCTGAGCCACAAGCAACAGAACTTCAGTTGTTGATCTATATTGCAGCTAAGAGCCTCCTGCTGGTTTGCCTGGAGACTATGTGTACTGCGTTAGGGTCTTCTCTGTCTCAAGTGAAAGAGTTTCCCTGAAGTCTTTCTAAATAATCTTAAGATGGAAAATTGTTTTACTCTCTTTTTGTGGGTTCTTTTACTCCAGAGGCTGTTCAGAGAGTTTATTTAACATTGTTTCTGAGGGAAATTGCAAGAGCCCAGGCAACTTCCTATCTTCTCTCTTCTATATTGGCTCTGCTGAACAGGGAATTTTCTAAGGAAGAAATTTAAGAAATTAACAACTCTCTCTCTCTCTCTCTCTCTCTCTCTCTCTCTCTCTCTCTCTCTCTCTCTCTCTCTCTCTGTCTCTGTCTCTGTCTCTGTCTCTCTCTCTTTCTCTCTCTCTCTCTTTCTCTGTCTGTCTCTCTACCTCAAGAAAAATAAAGTAATATCTATCTATCTACTTATCTATTTATCTATATGAATGTTTCAATTTGTATTCATAAATCATCACTTATTTCTCTGGGGATGTATAACATTTTTCATCAGAAGTCTATCACAGTAGTCTTAGATCATTGCATTGCAGAAAATAGCTAAATTTAACAGTTGATCATCTTATAATATTTCTGTTACCTTCTACAGAGTACATTTCACATTATTTCATCATCATGTAAGTCTTTCTAGGTTTTTTCTGAGAACACCCTAATCATCATTTCTGTTAACACAACAATATTTCATCAAGATCATATACCACAATTAGTTTAGTCATTTTTCATTGAGGAATACCCTCAATTTTGAATTCTTTGTCACCAGAAAAGAGGTGCTATAAATACTGTTGTACGTATAGGACTTTCTCCTTTCTGTTTTTTTTTAATCTCTTCTGGTATACAAAAATAGTACTGGTATTGCTAGGTTGAAGGTCATGCATAGTATTATAACAGTTTGGGCATAGGTTAAAATTGATGTACAGAATGGTGGAATTAGTTCACAACTCCACCAACAGTGCATTAATATCTAACTCTTCCTACATCCTCTCCACCAATTGTCCTTTCCCTTTTCTGTCCTATTAGCCAATCTAATAGGCATGAAGTAGTGCCTTAGAATTGTTTTAATTTGCATTTTTCCTAAAATTAGTAAGTTATAGTATTTTTTCAAATGGCTATAGATACTTTTGATTATTTAGTCTGAAAAATGTTTATAGCTTTTGATCATTTGTCAAGTAGGGAATAGCTCTAAGTTTCCCAAATTTGATTCAATTTTCTTATATTTGAAACATGAGACCTTTATTAAAAAATATTTGTTGCAAATTTTTTTAACAGTTACCATTGCTAGCTATACTTTCCTCCATCTTATTTTTCCCCATTTATTTAGTTCTATTCTCTCTCTTCTTTTAACCTGTTCCTCCTCAAAAATATTTTTTCTTCTGACTACTCCCTTCCCTGCTCTCCCTTCTATTACTCCCACCTTATCTTACACCCATCCACTCATATTCCTATAGGGCAAAATAGAATTCTACACTTTATACAATATACTCAATTGAATGTGTATGTTATTCTCTATTTGAGTCAATGCTGATGGCAGTAAATTTCACTCATTCCTCCTAATTCCTCACTTTTCTCCTCCATACCTCTCTCTCTCTCTCTCTTTCTCTCTCTCTCTCTCTCTCTCTCTCTCTCTCTCTCTCTCTCTCTCTGTGTGTGTCTCTCTCTCTCTCTCTCTCTCTCTCTCTCTCTCTCTCTCTCTCTCTCTCTCTCTCTCTCTATATATATATATATATATATATATATATATATATATATATCCAACTATCCTAATGATGAGAAACATATGATGAGTTACATGTATAATATTCTCTTGTGGGAATGTAAACAGTTTAATGTTATAATATTCTCTTGTGGGAATGTAAACAGTTTAATGTTATAAAGTCCCTTATTATTTCTCTTTTCTGATTACCTTTTTTATGCTTCTCTGAAGTCTTGTATTAGAATGTCAAATTTTTTGTTCAACTCTGTTCTTTTCATCAGCAATGCTTTAAAGTCCTCTATTTCATGGAATGCCCACTTTTCACCCGGAAAGTTTATATACATTTTTTCTGAGTAGATGATTCTTGGGAATAAACCTGGCTATTTTTCCCTCCTGAATATAATATTCTAGGACATCTGATCCTTTGATGCAGAAGTTGCTAGATCTTGTGTTACCCTGACTATGGCTCCACAATTCTTGAACTGTTTCCTTCTAGATGCTTGCAATATTTTCTCCTTGAACTTGGAGCTGTGGAATTTGGCTATAATATTATTGGGAATTTTAATTTTGGGATCTTTCTCCGGAAGTAATCAGTGGATTCTTTTGATTTCTACTTTGCCCTCTGGATTGAGTATATACAAGCAGTTTTCCTTGGTAATTTATTGAAAGATGATGTCTAGGCTCTTTTTTTTTAATCAAAGCTTTCAGGTAGTACAATACTTTTAAATTATCTCTCCTGGATATATATTACAAGTAAGTTATATTTTCCTCAGAGATATTTCACATTGTCTTCATTGTTTTATGCTATTGATGCTTTTTTTCTTGATTTTACATGATTTCATTAGCTTTCATTTGCTCCATTATCATTTTTAAGGAATTATTTTCTTTACTGAGCTTTTGGATCTTCTCTTCTAATTAGTCACTTTTTAAAGGCATTCTTCTTTTTATTTACTTTTAAAACCTCTTTTTACCATTTGGCCTAGTCTGTTTTTTAAAGTGTTATTTTCTTCAATTTGTGTGTGTGTGTGTGTGTTCCCTTGACCAAGCTTTGAGTCATTATTTTCTTGATTTCTAATGTCATTCTAATTCCAATTCCCAATCTCATTTTATTTTCAAAATCATTTTTAAGGTCTCCCATGGCCTAAGATCAATTCTTATTTTTCTTGGAAGTTGTGGATGTATGAAATTTCAATTGGTTTTCTTCTTTTGAGTGTGTATTTTGATTTTCCTTGTCATCATAGTTACTTTCAATTTTCAGAAGTTTTCTGTGGTTTACTCATTTCAATCCTATTTCTTGATTTTTCACTCTTTGAAAAGTGGGGTAGGGTGTCCACTATCACCCCTCTTATTCAATCAGGGACTAGAAATGTTAGCAGTAGCAATTAGAGAAGAAAAAGAAATCAAAGGTATTAAGTTAGGCAAAGACGAGACCAAGCTGTCACTCTTTGCAGATGATATGATGATATACTTAGAGAATGCTAGAAAATCAAGTGAAAAACTACTTTAGACAATAAATAAATTTGACAAAGTTGCAGAATATAAAATAAACCCACATAATTCTCATGCTTCTCTTGCTTCTTGTATCTGAGTGTCAAATTTTTTATTCAAATCTGTTTTTTTTTTCCAGCAAGAATGCTTGAAAGTCCTCTATTCCACTAAATGACCATATTTTCTCCTGAAACATGATACTCAGTTTTGCTGGGTAGGTGACTCTTGGTTTTAACCTTTTAACCTTTGACCTCTGGAATATCATATTCCAAGCCCTTTGATCCCTCAGTGTAGAAGCTGCCAGATTGTGGGTTATCCTGATTGTTTTTCCACAATATTCAAACTGTTTCTTCCTGGCTGCTTGTAATATTCCCTCCTTAATCTGGGAATTCTGGAACCTGGCTATAATATGCCTAGGAGTTTTCTTTTTGGGATCTTTTTCAGGAGGTGATCGGTGGATTCTTTCAACCTCTATTTTGCCCTCTGTTTCTAAAACTTCAGGGCAGTTTTCTTTGAGAATTTCTTGGAGGATGATTTCTAGGTTCTTACTTTGATCATGGCTTTCAGGTAGTCCAATAATTTTTAAATTATCTCTCCTGGATCCATTTTCCAGGTCTGTGGATTTTCCCATGAGATATTTCACATTGCCTTCTATTCTTTCATTTATTTGGATCTGTTTAGCAGCATCTTGATTTCTCATAAAGTCATTAGCTTCCATTTGCTCCAATCTAATTCCAAAGCAACGATTCTCTGTATTGAGCTTTTCAGATTCTTTTTCAATCTGGCAAATTTGGCTTTTTAGGGCATTCTTCTCCTCATTGCCTTTTCGAGCTTCTTTTGCCATTTGAGTTAGTCTTTTTTTTATGGTGTTATTTACCTCAGTCAGGCTGTTGACTCTCATTTGGTAATTTTCTTGCTTTGTTCTCATTTCTCTTCCCAATTTTTCCTGCACTTCTCTTACCTGCCTTTTAGGGTCCTCTATGGCCTGTAACTAGCTCATATTTTCCTTTGAACCTTTTGGTGCAGGAGTTCTGACTTCACTGCCTTCCTCCTGTTCCATGTTTTGCTCCTTTTTCTCCCCAAAATAGGAGTCTAATGTTGGAATCTTCTGTCTTTGTTTTCTTTGCCTGGTCATGTCTCCCCTCAGTCACTTGATCCCTGGCCTTTTTGCCACAGTAGGACTCTGCTACCACACAGGGGAGCTTTCGTCCCAAATGCTTGGGTTTTCTCAGCTGCTGGAGGTATTAGATGGGTGCCTTCTCCGAGGTCTCCACAGACTCTGGCAAGCTGGAAACACACCCGAGGACCTCCACCCTAGACTGCATTCCTTGTCCAAGAAGGTTAAAGCAAGAGCGATTATCCCTCAGACTGGTCCTTGGGCCCTTACATTCTGCATGCCAGGATCTGAAGCTGCCACATGGCAGTGGCTGGCTATGCTGGAGTCTCAGTGGCTTCTTGCCCCAGGGCAAAATCCAACCACTCCCACTTATTGGGTCCCAAAGTCCAGACTGCACTTTCCTCTCACTTTGTCCTTCGCATCTCTGTGTTTATAAATCTGGAAACTGCCATAGCTGCTGCTGATCTGGAGTCCCTCTTACTGATGGCTGCTCAGGCCCACCCTGGGGCTAAAGCCTTGGAGTGGGACTGGATTGGGCTCCCAGAGCACTGCTCTGGCCTATTCTTGCTGGCCTGCTGGGCTGTCCTCAGTGGGAGGTTAGCTTCTCTGTGTCATTTTGTGGATTCTGTAGCTCCAAAGTCTTTTCAGAGGGCACCTTTACATGGATTGGGGAAGGTGGAAGCCAGAGCAACAGGGAGGTGCTGCTTCTACTCCACCATTTTGACCTAGCCTCTAAGAAACCTTTTCTTTTTGTTTGTTTTTGAAGGGCAATTGTAGTTAAGTGACTTGCCCAAGGTCACATGGCTAGTTTTTTGTGATAAGTGTCTGAGGCTGGATTAGAACTCAAGTCCTCTTGACTCCACAGCCTGTGCTCTATTCACTGAGCCACCTACCTGCCCCTAAGTACTATTTTCTACAAGAAGTTTTTTCTAGTACTCACAGTGGCTTATTTTCTTGCCTACCCATAGGTTACATTGTATTTGTTCTATAACTGCTTTTATTACACCACACCTGAATATTTCCTTTTTTTGTCATCTCCTGCCTAAAAATGTACACTTTTTGAGGGCAAGATCATTTTTTTAATATTGTCTTTTTAAGTAAGCCCTTTTCGCTTGTGAAATGCATTCTTAGTGATTGAATTGAAAATTGGGTTTTTCAGATAGATTAGATAGAACAGAATAGCATAGTTTGAGGGCCTAATATATCTTCACACTAGTATCAACTCCTGTCTATCTTCATTTGACAAAACTTTGATAATTCTTGCTGAATTGTATTTTAAATCTATTCCTCCATAGTATATTTTTTGAATGTTTGACAAATGATTTGGTCTTTATAAATTTCTCTACAAACTGTCTATAATCATTTTGCCTTAGGTGATTCCCATAAAATGCTGCTTTTTCCACTTCCCTTATTTGCTGTTTTATTGAAAGACTTGATTAAAAAGACTTGATGAGATATAGATACAAATTAATGTAATTTTATAGAGTAAGAGCATTCATGAAGGGTGGCAGGTAAAGTGATTTTTTATAGCAAATTACTTTTCCATTGTGAGCCATTAAAATTTAAAGATCTTTTCTTAGGGTAGAGAGGAACCTGGACTAAATGCCTAATAAATGTAACATATAAGAATTGTCTTATTGATGTCAAGGAGCATTCTGCTTGTTAATAATGAATGGCCCATTTACATGTAAATGTCTTGTACAGTCACCATGAGTTGTTAGCCACTAAGATGATAAATCCATATGATCTTGCTCATTTCCTTAAGAGTGCATAAATATTAAAAGAAATTTTATATATAATTTTAATGTCACTTAGCAACCATTTATTGACTAGCTACTATGTGCTTTGCACTGTTCTAAATCCTATACAAAGAAAAATAAACCATGCAACCTGCCCTTCAGGTGTTAAATTTACATGGGATAGTGTATTAGTGTAGTGTGGAGGAGACTGAAGTTTAAGTATATCAGAAAGTATGAGGGAACCAGTTTGGGTACATCTTTGAATGTCAAACAAACCTTTACTTTATTTGATTGTGGAGGTAATAGGGAGTCACTGGGATATAAGTAGAGATTGCAGATGACATGGTCAGACTTGCAGATAGATTGCAATATGGAGAGGACTGAGTTTTGCAATAAGACTATATTGCAGTGCTCCAGGCATAAGGCAATGGAATGAGAGCCTGCAGCAAGGTGCTAGCAATGTGATTAGAGAGGATATGTAAAGCAGATAAGTTTTGTAGTACAGCTTCATTTTGTTTTCTCACTGACTACACGTTGAAACTTCCACATACTTGCACATACTGAATAGAAATGCCAAATTGGGGGAATCACAGCTATGGATTTTGTTTGATAATTTTGTTTCTTTTGGTTTTCCCTGTAAGCATTCATGTATTCCTTTTTAATTTGACATTTTTAGCAAGACTGCTTTTATATAGCATTTTAGGGACTGCTATGGATTTTCTGTACCTTCATTCCTTCATTTAATGCTCACAACTTTGTTACAGTCTTATTTTATATAGAAGTAGAAAAAAGCATATATCATGTTTCTCAACTTTACCTATTAGTAGATAAAAGGACCACAGAGCTAAAGCAAGAATGGACCTGAAAGGTCATCTAATTCAATGCCTTTGTTTTACATATGTAAAACCAAAGATTCAATAGGTGATGTGATTTGTTAAAATTTTCATCAGTCTGTTGACTTAAGCAAAGTTTGAATTCAAGACCATGTGACTATAAATGTACCAATTATTCCACTACCCTCTTTTCCTCCTTCTTCTGGAATTTAAGCAACATGTCTATTGACACACAGAGTTAATATGCACCAGAAGTGGGATGAAGATGCATCATTCTTTCCCAAACAATGAAAAGAATCTCTCTATATATATCTATCTATCTACCCATCTATCTGCATTTAAATGTGTAGTGAGCATATTGAATCCAGTAGAAATTTAATCACTTAAGACAATAATATATTTGAACTATGTAGAATCATACATACATATACATAAGCACGCACATATGTATGTACAAACATAGAAAATAAAATGTATGCATATATACATACACATGTGTGCATCTGTTACAGTGAGATTATATATTTTATGTATATTTATATATGTATAATTATTGATCACTATTATATTACATATTATTTTGTTATATTTGTATCTTGTGTTTTATATTATGTTTGTATTTTATGTTATGTTTGTATCTCAATTTTGTGTATATGTCTAATATCCATAACATATATTTATATATGTATATATACATACACATGGGTGGGTCTTCTAATGTGAGATTATATATTTATGTGTATAATATATTTATATACATGAAATTATTGATCACTATTATATTATATATTCTTTTATGTAAATGTATATATAAATTGCATATTATTATGTATAAATATAATATGATAAGATAAAATAATATATAAATTATATATTCTTATATATAAATGTGTATATGAGTGTGTATGTGTATTAACTACTCTATGGAGTTGTCCCTGATTACCCCAGAAATGAGTGATCTCTTGCTTCTTTGGATATTAATGTGCATTCCTCTAATTATTTTTTTATGTTATGTTTGTATTTTAGTTTTGTGTATATGTCTAATCTCCATAACTAGATAACAATGGAGAATAATTGAGAATAGTGACCTATGATTTTCTCCTTCTGGGATCTCCTCTAGTATATACCATAATACTTTACATATAATGAGGTATGTGCATGTGTGTGCCTTTGTAAGTGTATATAAATGTTTGATGAATTGAAGTGAATTCAACTACTTTACTATGTTTCAACCGTCATCCACCATATAACCAGCACTGATGATAAAAAGAACAGGGTGGGACATTTCCTACCCTCAAAAAATCATATTAATGAGGAAAGAGAAAATCATCATATCTGAGTATATACTTCATTGGTTGTAATGGTAAAGGTAATTTGAAGATCTTCCCTGCCCCTTAATAAGCCTAATAGAATTTGAAGACCTTCCCTAATTTGAAGATCTTTCCTGACCCTAATAGGCTGAATGTAATCATGTGGAACCTCTAATGGGAGGAGTTTGCTGAAGGGTGGAGCAGAGCACACAGGACGCTGGGAGTCATAGCAGCTAGATGATGGAAGAGAGAGGACACACCCAGGGAGACAGGTTTGTGAGTGCTGGCTTTTGGGAAGGTTAAAGGATGGTGTGGCTCTCTGCTGCATTGTGGTGTATTAACTTCTATGTTGCTATGATGAATCTGGTTTCCTGGTGTTGGGATTTGGTTTTTCTTGTGTCTGAATAAATGTTTTCCTTCAGTTTCTGTATGTAGAGTCTGTAATATTTTGCAATTGAGCATAATGCCAAGATATTTAAGGTCACCATTGGTGCTGTGAATATTGTGTCAATGCTACATTTGGCAATGAGAATGCAATCATGAAATATCAGACATCCATTTGGAGGTTGATGGAATTTAGAAGAAGAAAAGGATATCCTACTATGGGAAGATTTATCTTATTCTTCCCTAGCAAGGGAACGGGCTTAAAGTACAGGGCTCTGTGACAATTGGGAACTGATGCTACAGAAGGGAGATTGCCTCTGCCAGGAGAGTGTGTGGGTAGAAAATTATACAAGGTTAAATGACTGCCAGGAGTGTGTACCAGTGGAAAATGAAACAATGTTTAAAAATGAGGCTTTTACAAGGGCAGAAGTTGGCCCCATTTTAAGAAGAAAGGAGGATAGTCATGGAGGCCAAGCAAAGTTCAGAGAGATAATTGATGATTTTACTCAGCAGGAGGTTATTAAAATATATTAAGCATATTGACTCAAAGAATCAATAGTGTCTTGGATGGTGAGAATTAGTGATGAAGGGGTCAGAGGAATATGGGTAGAGGGGATTGTTTTAAATTTATACTTATTAACCATAATCCTTTTGTCCAGAAAACTTTTAGAGATTACCATATTCAAGGAGGTAACATTATGACCAGTCTGTTAGCTTTAACTGTCAATGGATGCAATAAAATGTATCCCACTGATTCTATGTGGCCTAGTGGAGACAGACCCTTGTACTCACTTAGGGACTGCATGAGAAAATTAAAGGAGAAGGTAATGAGCACTGCTGCCATGATTCAAGATGCAAATGCATATCATGATATTCCCCTTAATGGTTTCTCATAGAAATATCATGGTGAAGACAGCTCCTCCTGTATATAAGCACCTACATCTGATTCTACTAATTGGTGAAATAAAGAACCCTATTTCACAGGTGCTGGATAAGATTTCACACTTAAATGAATCAGGGGAATGGGAAAAAAAGATAAATTTGCTCAAAAAAGAAGATTTAACTAGCCTGCAGATTCAAAGTCAAGATAGAATGAGGAGAAAAAGAATTGTTTTCTGCTCCATTGAGAGCAGGAGTAGATTTTGGAAGAATTGATGGTATTCCAACTAATGAACTATATAAAATGTATCAAGAAAAGGGGCTTGATGTTAGATGGAATAGAGAAGTGAGAACTACTACAGATCTTCCTGAAATATTGCTATGATAGTGATTTCCTGGGCTCTAGAAGCATGGCTGACCCTACATCAGTTTCTTTTTGACTTTTTGTCTGTTAAACTTGTTTGTGAAATTCCCTTCCTGCAGGTTTAGTACCCTCCACTTGCAGATGCCCAATTGCTTAAGGCAGAAATAACCCCCTGTCAAAGACTGTGAAGTGTCAGTACTGGACTTGCTATCAACCAAGTTCCAGATACCAGCTAAAAATCTACCCTCTTGATCTGGAGCCAAGATGGCAGAATGGAAGCAGTACCTTTTCTAAGCTCCTCCATGAATCCTGTCACTAAACTTTAAAAAAGTGAATCTCAACATATTTTAGAGTGACAGAATCTACTGGGAGATGGAACATGACAGAATACAGGCCAGGAAAGTGCCCATGTTCCTCTAGGCAGGCAGAGCATGGATCACATGGGGGCTGCACCAGCATGGACTAGAAAGAAGATGACAGAGGAGTGAGAAAGAGCTGCAGCCAGCAAACTGACCCACCCAAGGGCTATTTGCAGCCATCTCACCAGTGTCTAATCACAAGGCAGGAAGATCTCTCTGAGCTGGGTAAGAGAAAACTGAGGGCCCACAGCAGAGAGAGCAGCTTCTCCTGGGGCTATCAGCCCACAGCCTGGAACTTTAAAAATCACCTACCTGATTTTCCAGAAGCCAAGATGGCAAACTAAATTCAAACTGCTCAGATTACCCCATCCTCAACTAGAAAACCCAGAGATAAATGTCCCACCCAGAGTAAAATTCTGATATAGCGTAAATGGCCTCAGGCTTAGGAGCCTGAGGTGTAACTGAGGATATAAGGATTCTGAAGTAAAGGGTAGGAGGGGTCCCAACAAGCCCAACTTCACCTGACCAGCAAAAGCCTCCCTGAGCTGTAGCCCAGAGGCATAGAGAAAAAAAATCTGAACTGGCCATACCATCTCTCCCCCACAGATTATTCTGTGAGTCTCAGGGAAATTCAGGGGAAAAAATGAGAATCCTGGCCTTGGCCTCATTCAGACATGCAGAGGTTACAGCACACAAAGTCAAAATCCATGCACCTAAGGGGCAGAGTCAAGATGGCAGTGTAGAAGCAGGACCTCTGTTGGGCTCCGGCTTCCACCTTCGCTAATCTACGTAAAAGAGGACTCTGAACAAACTTTGGAGCTGCAGAAACCACAAAATGACTCCCACTGAGGACAGCCTGGCAGGCCAGCAGGAATTGGCTAGTGCAGTGCTCTGGGAGCTCAGCCAAGCCCCACACTGAGGCTTTAGACCCAGGGTGGGAATAACCAGACACTGGCCCAAGGGACCCCAGATCAGCAGCAGCTATAGGCATTTCCAGACTTGTCAACACATAGATGATAAGGACAAAGTGAGAGGTCAGTGCACTGTGGACTTTGGGACCCAGTAAGTGGGAGTGCCTGGCTTTTGCCACTGGGGCAAGAATACTCTGAGACTCCAGCAGAGCCAGCCAGTCCCATGTCAGCTTCAGTTCCTGGATTGCAGAGTGTAGGGGAAACAAACACCAGTATGAGGGCTAATTGCTCTTGCTTTAACCTTCTTGGATCTGGATTGAAGTCTAGGGTAGAGGTCCCGGAGTGTGTGTCCAACTTGCCTGAGCATGTGGAGACCTCAGAGAGGTCACCTATCTAATACCTCTGGCATTTGGGATGAAAGCTCTCTTGTCTGGTGGCAGAGTACTATTGTGGCAAAAATCCCAGGGGTCAAGTGACTGAGGGGTGACATGACCAGGCAAAGGAAATAAAGCAGACAGAAAATTTCAACATTAGACTCCTATTTTGGGGACAAAAAGGAGCAAAGCATGGAACAGGAGGAATACAGTGAAGTCAGAACTCCTGCACCAAAAGGTTCAAAGGAAAATAGGCGCTTCTTACAGGCCATAGATAACCTTAAAAAGTAGATAAGAGAAATTGAGGAAAAATTGGGAAGAGAAATGAGAACAATGCACAAAAATTATAAAATGAGGGTCAACAGCCTGAGTCAGGAAAATACTACCTTAAAAAATAGACTAACTCAAAAGGCAAAAGAGGCTCAAAAAGGCAATGAGGAGAAGAATGCCTTAAAAAGCCAACTTTCACAGATGGAAAAAGAATCTCAAAAGCTCAATGAGAATCATTCCTTCAGAATTAGATTGGAGCAAATGGAATCTAATGACTTTAGGAGAAATCAAGATGGTATTAAACAGTTAAAAAGATCCAAATAAATGAAAGAATAGAAGGCAATGTGAAATATCTCATGGGAAAAACCACTGAGCTGGAAAATAGGTCCAGGAGAGATAATTTAAAAATTATTGGACTACCTGAAAGCCATGATCAAAGTAAGAACCTAGAAATCTTCCTCCAGGAAGTTCTCAAAGAAAACTGCCCTTATATTTTAGAACCAGAGGGCAAAATAGAGGTTGAAAGAATCTACTGATCACCTCATGAAAAATATCTCAAAAAGAAAACTCCTAGGGAGATTATAGCCAGGTTCGAGAATTCCCAGATTAAGGAGAAAATATTACAAGCCACCAAGAAGAAATAATTTGAATATTGTGGAAACACAATCAGGATAACCCAGGATCTGGCACCTTCTATACTGAGGGATTGAGGGCTTCTCATATGATAATCCAGTGGTCCAAGGAGCTAAGATTAAGAGCAAGAGTCACCGAACTAGTAAAACTGAGTATCATGGTTCAGTGGAAAATATGGTCATTAAGTGGAATAGAGGACTTTAAAGCATTCTTCCAGAAAAAAAAAAAGTTGAATAGAAAATTTGACATTCAGATACAAGAAGCAAGAGAAACATGAGAAGGTAAACAGGGAAAAGAAATCATAAGGAACTTATCAAAGTTGAACTATTAACATTCCTACATGGAAAAGCAAAAATTGTAAGTGATGAAACTTTTCTCAGTATTTGAAGGGAACAGAAATATATATGTCTATATGTGAGGGTATATAGGCATATGAATACATATTTGAATGTGTGTATATATATTTACAAGTATACATAGATAGAGGGAACAGGAACAATTTAACAGGAAGAGGTGATATTTAAAATGTGAAATTAAGAGTTGAGAGAGGAATATAATAAGAGGAGATGGGGAGAGAGAGAATGGGGTATACTATCTGATATAGAACATGAAAGGAAAAATGGTTTCAATGGAGGGGAAGAATAGGAAGGAAAAAGGGAATGGGTCAACCTTATTGCCATTGAATTTGGCTTGAGGAGGGAATGAAACACACTAAATATGGTAGCTCACCCTCCAGGAGAGTAGTGGGGGTAGTGGATGAGAGGGGGCATGATGGAAGGGAGTGCAGGCTGGGGGGTAGGGAAGTTGGGAGCACCCGCTTTTGAAAAGGGACAGGATCAAAGTAGAGAATAGAACAAGTGGGAGCTGGGATAGGAGGGAGGGAAATATAGTCAGTCTTTTACAATATATCTACTATGCTATGGTTTTGCATTAGCCACACATGTACAACCTATACTGAACTGCTTATCTTCCCAGTAAGGGTGGTAGGTAAGGGAGGAAGGGAATGAATCTTGAGTTCAAAGTTTTAAAATCAAATACACAAATTTATATATATATATATATATATATATATATATATATATATATGTATATATATATATATATATATAAATACTATTATTAATACTTTTTACATGTAATTTGGAAATTATATATACAGGCGCTGGGGCATAGAGTTTCACTGGAAAAGTCAAAAGGGGTATGGGAGAAAATATGAGAGAGAGCAGATTGGAGAACTGGATATCCTGTGGGACTTCTTTTTGGGGGCAGTGGTTAGGGGAAAAATGGTGAGAAAAATTGTAACTCAAAACCTGGTTTAAATGAATGATGTAAATCAAAAGTTAATAAAGCATTTGAAAAAAAAAGTGCACCTAGCTCACAGCCTGAGAAGGGTGGATCAGAGCTCTCTTTAACCCAGGAGCAGAAATAAACTTTAAATGTCAGGAAATAGGCAATTACAATGGGCCTGAAGTAACTTGCAAAAGCAAGACCAAAGGCAATAGAATTCTGTTATTTTGATCAAGCAGATTCACTTTCAGGAAACACCATGGATTCTTTATCCACACATGAGACCACCAATGGGGAATATGAATTGGTCTCAAGCCCAAAAAACCTTCTTGGATGAACTCAAGAAAGATTTTAAAAGTAAAATTAGAGAGGTAGAAGATAAATTTAAATCTACAGTGACCAATTGGAAATGTCTCAATGAAGAAAACAAATCCTTAAAAAGTAATATGTGTGAACTGGAGAAAATAGCTCCAAAAAAAAGGACCTTCAAAAACTAACTGAAGAAATAATTCACTAAAAATTAGAATCAGTCAGATCTAAATTCAAGACTCTATGATGCACCAAGAATCAATCAAATAAAACATGAAGATTGAAAAAAAATAGAAGAAAATTTAAAGTATATCAGTGGAAAAAGGACTGAGCTGGAGAACAGATGTAGGAGAGAAACCGAAGAATTATTGGTCTATGGGCAGCCAGGTAGCACAGAGAGTAAGACCACTGGCTCCAGTGTTGGGATAACCTGTAGATCGAATCCCGGGCTCAGACACTTAGAACCCACCCAGAAACACCTGGCCATGTAACCTTGAGCAAGTTGCTTAACCCCAATTGCTTAGGGGTGGCCAGGTGGCTCAGTGAGTAAGAGCACTGGCTCCAGTGTCGGGATGACCTGGGTCAAATCCGGTTTCAGATACTCAGCACCACACCCAGAAATGACTGCCCGTGTAACCTTGAGCAAGTTACTTAACCCCAATTGCTTAAAAAAAAATTATTGGTCTTCCAGAAAGCCATGATGAAAAAAGCAAATTGAACAAATTCCTCCAATAGATTGTCAGTGAAAACTGTCCTGAAGTCTTAGAATCAGAAAGTAAAATAGTTATCAAAAGAATTCACCGGACACTTCCTGAAAGATATCCCTAATTTAAAACTCCATGAGATATAGTAGCCAAATTCCAGAATTACATGATTATGCAGAAATAATCCAAATACCATGGAAATACAGTTAGGATTACACAGGGCATAGCAGCTTTTACATCAAAAGTTCTGAGCGATTGGAATTTGATATTTCATAAGGCAAAAGAGCTAGAACTGAAACCAAGGATCAATTACCCACCAAAAATGAGCATAATCTTTCAGGCAAATAGATGGCTATTTAATGATATAAGGGACTTCCAGACTTACCTGATGAAAGAGCCAGAGCTCAATGGAAAATCTGATCTCCAATTACAAGACTCAAGAAAGTCATAAAAAGGGAAACAAGGAAAACACACACTCACATATTCACTCATGCACACACGCACAATGATGCACATATGCACCTAACTTGGGATGCTATAAGAGTAAACTCTTTGCATCCCTAGATGAGAAGCTCATACCTGTCAATATTGAAATTTATATGATTATCATGACCTTTAAAAAGCATATATATAGAGGGTATAGGTATAAATGAAGTAATCTGATTATATATATATATATATGTGTGTGTATATATATGTGTGTGTATATATATACATATATATATACATATATATCATATTAAGGGGTTCAAAGGGACGGTAATGAGATAAAAGGAAAGGATGAGGCAGAAAAAGGTTAATTATGCCATACAAAGAGGCATAAAAATATACTATAGTAGAGGGGAAGGAAAGAGGGAGAGGAACATCATTTGAACATTATTCTCATTGGTTCTGGCTCAAAGAGGGATCAACATATTTAGTTAAGTTTAACATTCTACTCCTTAAATAGGGGAAATGAGGTCAGGAAAGGAGGAATGTATGAAATTGGATCTCTTTGGTTTGGGGTCATACTCTGCTAAGTATAAAAATCCATTTTGCCTTATAAGGAATAGGAGGGGTAAGGGAAGGATAAGAAGGGGGGGATTAGAAGGGAGGGGAATAGTAGTAAGGGGAAAGGGTAGGTAAAGAAGATGGAGTCACAGGGAGGGAATTCTGATAGAGGTGGTGGGCAAAAAGAAAACCCTTAAAGACAGGAAGGGAGGAGGAAGGAACAAAAACATAAGTAGGGAAAGGAATAGTATGGAGGGAAAGAGATAGATAGTAATCATTACTGTGAATGTGAATGGGATGAACTATCCCATAAAAAAGAGGCCAATAGCAGAATTAATTAAAAACCATAATCCTACAATATGCTGTCTGCAAGAAACACATTTGAAACAATGGGAGACTCACATGGTAAAGGTAAAATTTGGAGCAGAATTATTATGCTTTAGCTAGAGTAAAAAAGCAGGGGTAACAATACTTATCTCAGATAAAGCAAAAGCAAAAATAGATCTAATTAAAAGAGATAAGGAAGGAAACTATATCCACTATATCCTGCTAAAATGCACCATTGAGAATGAAGCAATATCATTACTTAACATATAAGCACCCAGTGGTGTAGCTTCCCAACTCCTATAGAAGTAGTTAAAGGAATTAGAGAAAGAAATAGATAGCAAAACTATCCTAGTAGGGGACTTAAACTCCCTCTCTCAGAACCTGATAAATTTAACCTCAAAATATACAAGGAAGAAGTTAAGTAGGCAAATAGAATTTTAGAGAGGCTTGATATGATAGACCTCTGGAGAGGACTGAATGGGGAAAAAAAGGAATATACCTTCTTCTCAGTGAAAAATAGCACATACACAAAAATCGACCATGCACTAGGGCATAAAAATCTCACAATTCAGTGCAGAAAAGCAGAAATATTGAATGCATCCTTCTCATACCATGATGCAACAAAAATCATATGCAATAAATGGCCATGGAAAGATAGACTAAAAATAATGTGAAACTAAACAATTTAATGTTAAAGACTGAGTAGGTCCAACAAGAAATTATAGAAAGAATGAGTAACTTCATTCATGAGAATGACAATAATGAGAAAACATACCAGAATTTCTGGGAGGCAGCAAAGGCATTTCTCAGGGGAAGTTTTATATCCCTGAGTTCGTACATGAATAAATTAGAGAAAATCGAGGTCAATGATTGGGCATGCAATTAGAAAGCTAAAAAAATAACAAATTGAAAATCCCCAATTAAATACTAAATCAGAAATGATGAAAAGCAAAGGAGAGATTTATAAAATTAAGAAAACTATTAAATTAATAAATCAAGCCAAGAGCTGGTTTTATAGAAACAACAACAACAACAATAACAAGAAAATGGATTGACTCTTAGCCAGAATAATAAAAAAAAGAAAAAAAAGCCTAATTATGAGTATCAAAAATAAAAAGGGGGAAAGTACATCCAAAGAAGGGGAAATTAAAACAATAATAAGGATGTATTTTGCTAAATTGTATTCACATAAATTTGACAATCTCAGTGAAATGCATGAATATTTACAAAAATATTAATTGACCAGATTAACTGAAGAGGAAGTAAATTACTTAAATAATCCCATCTCAGAAAAAGAAATTGAACAAGCTATCACTGAACTCCCTAGGTAAAAATCCCTAGGTCCATATGGATGTACTAGAGAATTCTATCAAACATTAAAAGAACAATTGATCCCAATACTCTACAAACTATTTGGGAAAATTAGTGAAGAATGAGACCTAATGAACTATTTTAATGACACAAATATGGTACTGATACCTAAATCAGGATGAGATAAAATCGAGAAAGCAAATTACAGAACAATTTCCCTCATCAATATAGATGCAAAAATTTTAAATAAAATATTAGCAAAAAGACTAAAGCAATTTATCACAAAAATAATACACTTTGATCAGGTAAGATTTATTCCAGGAATTAAAGAATGGTTTAATATTACAAAAACTATCAGTATAAATGATCATATCAACAATAAAACTAGCAGAAACCACATGATTATCTCAATAGATGCAGAAAAGTCTTTTGAGATAAGACAACTTCCATTCCCATTAATAATTTTAGAAAGTATAGGAATATATGTAGTCTTCTTTAAAATAATATGTAGTATCTATTTAAAGCCAAAAGCAAGTATTATATGTAATGGGGATAAGCTAGAAGCATTTCCAATAAGATCAGGGGTGAAAAAATGGATGTCCACTGTCGCCCTTCTTTATTCAATCCCATACTAGAAATGTAGGCAGCAGCAATTAGAAAAGAAGAAGAAATGAAAGTTATCCAATTAGTCAAAGAAGGGACAAAGCTTTCATTCTTTGCAGATGATATGATGATCTACTTAGAGAATCAAATAACAAAAGTACTTGAAAGAATAAATAAATTTGGCAAATTTGCAGGATATAAAATAAACCCACATAAATCATTGGCATTCCTGTATATTTCTAATGAAATTCAATAGCAAGAGATAGAAAGAGAAATTCCTTTTAACATTACTGTAGACATCATAAAATATTTGAGAATCTACCTGCCAAAGCAAACCAAGACCCTTTATGAATACAACTACAAAACACTTTTCACACAAATAAAGTCAGATGTACCTAATTAGAAAAAGATCAATTGATTGTGGCTAGGTTGAGCTAATATAATAAAAATGATAATTTTCCTAAAATTAAACTACATATTTAGTGCCATACTAATCAATTTACCAGAAAATTACTTTATAGAGCCAAAAAAATAGTAACAAAATTAATTTGGAAGAAGCGATTGTCCAGAATATCAAGGGAATTAATGAAAAAAAAATGCTAGGGAAGGTGGCCTAGGTATACCAGATTTTATTCTTTATTATAAAGCAGCAGTCTTAAAAACTACTTGGTACTGGCTGAGAAACAGAGTAGTGGATCAATGTAACAGATTGGGTACATGAGACTCAACAGTCAATGACTATAGTAATCTACTGTTTGATAAACCCAAAGACCCCAGTTTGGGGGATAAGAACACACTATGTGACAAAAACTATTGGGAAACCTGGGATATTGCATGGCTGAAACTGGGCATAGACCATTAGCTAACACTGTATAAGAAAATCAAATCTAAATGCATGTATGATCTAGGTATAAAGGCTGATACTATAAGCAATTTGGGTAAGCAAGGTATAGTTTACCGGTCAGATTTATGGAGAGGGGAAGACTTTATGACCAAGCAAGAATTAGAGAGTGTTAAAAAATGGATAATCGTGATTACATTAAATTGAAAAGCTTCTGTAAAAACAAAGCAATGTTACCAAAATTAAGAGGCAAATGGGGCATTGGGAAATAATTTTTGCAAACAATGTGTCTGATAAAAGTCTCATTTCTAAAATATTCAGAGAATTGAGTAAAATCTATACAAATACAAGTCAATCCTCAATTGCTAAATCATCAAAGATATGAACAGGCAGTTTGCAGAGGAAGAAATTAAAGATATCCATAAGCATATCAAAAAATGCTCTAAATTACTATTGATTAGAGTAATGAAAATAAAACAACTCTGAGGTTCCACAACTCACCAGTCAGATTGGCGAAAATGATAAATGCTGGAGAGGATGTGGGCAAATTGGAATGCTAATGCATTGCTGGTGGAGTTGTGAACTGATTCAGCTATTCTGGAGAGGAACCTGGAACTATGCCCAAAGGGCTATAAATAATTCCATACCCCTTGACCCATCATTACCACTTCTAGGGTTATATCCCAAAGAGATTGTAGAAGGGGGAGGAAGACACATATATACAAACATTTTTGTGGTGGCAAAGAATTGGAAATTAAGGGGGTGCCCATCAATTGCAGAATGGCTGAATAAGTTGTGATATATGAATGTAATGGAATACTATTGTGCTATAAGAAATGAGGAGCAGATCGTCTTCATATTTACCTGGAGTGGTTTATACAAACTGATGCTGAGTGAGAATAGTAGAACCATGGGAAATTTGTACACAATTACGGACACAACATATATGTGATGACCATCTTTGATAGTCTCTACTCTTCTAAGCAAGGTTATAAATCAACTCCAAAAGACTCATGATGGAGGTATACATATCTACATTCAGAGAAAGAACTAGAAAGGACAGAGTTTGAGTGCAGAATGAAGGAAACTAATTGCTCTTTTTTATTTTCTTGTTTGGTTTTGTTTCCTCTTTCCCACTGTTCATACCATATGATACAATAATTCTTCGTAACCTGACTAATGTCTAATGTGAAAGTATTTGCATTTAATATACTTGATTGTATGCTACCATGGGGGGGGAGGCAGGGAGGTAGTGGGAATTTGAAACTCAAGGAATTGTAGAACTGTATCTTGTAAACTAAAAGTAAGCAACGAATTAATAAAGACCAAAAAATAAAAATAAAAAAAAATTGACCTCTTGAATGGGACCTCCTGGACCTGGTGTCAACCATGCTCCAGATGCCAGCTAAAGAACTGATGTCTCAAATGGAACCTCTTGGGGCAGGGACAATTCTACATCTAATTTCAGCTGGAAGTAGCTGTACAGAAGACACCTTTGCCACCTACCACAAGATTTTGAGCTTCTCTCCTTTGATGGGGGAATGACGGGATGCTTGTGCTGAAGCCCTTATCCTAAGATATTTTTAAGTGCTTATTTCCTGTTATGCTTTTTATGTTGTTGTAAAGTTCTGTTGCCACCAGTTACCCTTTAAACTTCTAGAAACCTATGAAATGAAATGCATTGTTACTTTATTTTTCACTGTGTAAGGAACATGAAAGATATTGGGGTCAAATGTAATGGTAATGGGAATTAAAAGATCTTCCCTGCCCCCTCACAGGCTGTATTTAATTATATGGAGTCTGTAGTGGGAGGAGTTGGTGGAAGGGTGGAACAGAGCACCCTGGAAGCTGGAAGTCAGATCACCTAGATGGTGGGAGACAGAGGATGCACCCAGGGAGGAAATTAGGCTCATGAGTGTTGTTTGTGGGAAGGCTAAGGATAATGTTGCTCTCTGCTGTATTGTGATTTATTAACTTCTATGTTTCTGAGATGGATTTGGTTTCCTGGTGTTGGAATTTCGTTTTCTGGTGTCTGAATAAATATTTTGCTTCTCTCTTCTATATGGAAAGTCTGTTAAAATTTGGTGATAGAGAACTATGGTGGTATATTTACGGTCACCTTTGTCATAGTGAACAGCGTGTTGGTGCTACATCTGTACAAAATGAATACATGGTAGTTTGATGAGAAAGTGCACAATAAATTGCTCTTTAGGAAAACAAAATCGCTTTGACAGTTAAGTAGAGGATAGATTTGAGTAGTAATAATTTAGAGTTAGAGAGACCAAACATGAAACTGTTTTATTAGCTCAGGGAAGAGAGTATGAGAAGCTGAATTTGCTATGGTGTTCCTGTGGGTAAGAATGACTTATTGGAGGGATGTGAGGATAGATACAGTATGATTACATAAATTATTGAAGATATGTATTTGGCAAGAGTGAGGAGCTGAGGATGACACTAAGGTTGTAAATCTGGATCATAGAAAGATTCAAGGTACTATCAGGAGCAGAGGTATCAAACACAAATAAAACGTGGGTGAGGAGGAGCACTGAATCATAGATAAATATTCCTATAGATTTCTACAATCCTATATTCTATTGTTTTTTAAAATTTATTTTGTAAAGTATTTCCGAATTTTATTTTAATATGATTTAAGCTGAACTCAAGTGTTCTCTTTCTAGCCATATTACACACCTCTACTCAAGAGATATAGGACAATTAAGAAGAGGCAAGCATTTCAGAGGGAAGATAACAATTTTGCTTCTCTTTCTAGTTTGGGATATCTATGGCACTTCAATTTCAAAATTTCTCGTGGACAGCAATATGAGACTAGAACTCAGGAGAGAGATTGGAACTGGCTATATAGAATGGAGTGCCATTGGTGTAGAACTAGAAATTCAACCCACACTAGCTAAGAAGGTAACTAACTGAGAGCATAATAGAGGAGAGAAGAGAACCAAGAATAGAGCCTTGGAGGGGACAGAGTCTAAAGACTCTGAATAGACCTCTGTAAAGACCTTAAAAGGGTACATCAACAGTTAGTGAGCATATTGTGGATGATGAATGAGCAAAAGAGACTGAGGAGAAATAATCTGGTAGGAAAAGAACAAGGAGGAACTAGTGTCATAAAAACCCAAGGGAAAGAGACTATTCAGGAGTTGGTGCTAAATACTGACAGAAATCACAGAAAGGTAAAGAAGAAAGAAAATTGAAAATATGCTATTACATTGGGAAATAGAGTACTGCTAATTATTGAAGAACAATTTTATTTGAGAGATGAAGATAGCCAGATTGTTTAGAAGGTATGAGAGAAAATAGAGGTGCTGAAAAGAGATATCTTTTTTTCAGGGAACTTGGCCAAAAAAGGAAAGAAAGATGTAAAGAGATGAAGAAACCTAGAAATGTAGGAAGAGCAGGGGTAATGAAATTTTACTCATTTTTTAAAATTTATTTTTTGTATGGCTAAGTTCAAGGAGAAGTTTAAAATTAGAAAAAAAAAGAAAATTATAATATATTAATTGGAGGGGGTAGCACCAAAACTATATATCTTGTAGAGAAGAAATGTTGGAGGGACAATGTCAACAGATTGTTTGATGAGAAAGATTTTGTAAAATATAAAGAATGAAAGAAGAGGAAGCTTATATCAAATAGCTTCACCTTTCTTAGTAAAATATTAGATGAGGGCCCTTGGAGAAGGAAATGATATGGGAGCTGAGAGCAGACTCAAGAAGAGGAGAAGGTAAAAGTGGAGAGGAGGTAAGAGGAGAGGAGAGGGGAGAAATGAAAAGAATAGAAAAGAGGAATGAGAAAGACAGAAACTTGGAGAAGAAGGGAGAGAAGAGGAGTAGAGAGAAAGCTAGTAGATCAAGATTCAAAATTACTTAGTGTTGGTTCCAGAGCACTCTAAATCTCTCATTTCTCTACATTAGCACTGACTATTGATGTTTAAGTTTCCTGACCATTTCTGATTTTCACAAAAGGATGAAGATGATAATAATAGGAGAAGAAGAGGGTTGGAAGGAAGGGAATAAGCATTTGTATAGCACCTACTATGTGCCAGCTATTGTACTAAATGATTTATAAATATTATCTCCTTTGATGCTTACAATAACTCTGTGAGATATGTACTATTATCATCCCCATTTTAAAATTTGATGTAAATGCAGATGTTAAGTGACTTGCCTAGAGTAATATAGTTAGTAAAGTGTCTGAGGCCAGATAAGAATTCAGATTTTCCTGACTCTGATCTCACTTCTTTATCTATTGCATCCCCTAAGTGCCTTAAGAGAAATAACTAGGGAAATCATAGTTGTATATAATATGCTATAATATATAGCATAATACAATTATCATCTATTAGAAAAATGGCAAACAATTACATGTATCTATAACAGTTTTATACTTACAACACATCAAGAAATATTCATTAAGTGCCTATTCCTTTAGGCAGTGCAGTATGGGAATACAAAGCCAAAAATAAAAACACCTATACTAAAGGAGCTCATACTTTAATGTAAAATTCTTACAACACCATTGTAAGATATTACTATATCCACTTATGGATAAGGAACCTGAATCTCTAAGAGGTTAGTCAAATTATCCTGGTTGCAGTTCTAGTAATTGTAATGGGAATGTAAATTTTTAAGATCTTCCCTGCCCCTAGGCTAAAGTGCACCTGGAGCCTGGGGTGGGAGGCTTCTTTTTCAGGAGATACTTCTTGATTGGCCAGTGAGTCAATAAGGTTGTTACATTCTCTGAGCCAGGAGAAGGCTAGATAAGCCCTGATGTGTAGCTTTGTTTTGGGGCTCACTTTAAGAAGTGTTCTGTGATTTGATCAGATGAGATTCTGGAAAGCCATTGTTGAGAGGCCCCTGCTTTGAAAAACCCAGATGTTGATTTGGTATGGATGTAATGGTTGGACAGTTTGGAAAACTGTCTACTTGATCTGTTTCTGTCTTGCTAATTCTGTCTGTGTATTCTGAAGTTCCGGGTGCTGACCTTTTTCCCCTGAACTAGGTAAATGATACATATGTTTGACTGATTAAAGTAAGCTTGTTAACTCATTTTGAGTTGCTTTCCTTTATCAAAGCAGATCCAAGAATCTGTGTGAGCAGCCACCCTGGGGACACTGCGGTGCTTGCTGCTACAGTAATTACAGAGTAAAAACTGGCACAAAGAGTAAGTCCATTCAGATGGGAAGAGGGATCACACACTTTCATATATTAGAATGTGTTGAGGAGCTCAACAAAACATTATTTAGGCTTTATTTCTTACTTAAAAACATTTATTAATGAGATCAGTCTGAAATTACCATTGTTGCTCATTTGAATATCATAGTTTAAATTTAGATAATTTTAGATAATTTGCTTGTCATTCAACTTTTATGTTACATCTTCTATCAAGTTCATATCCATTTTCTAAAATCAGAAATTTCCTCTTATCATAGTTCAAATACAATTTCAATAATACTTTCATTGAAATGATAATACTTTTTATATATCTCCTTTCCTCATTTTTGCAATTTGATAAAAAGGGGTCCTTCAAAATGTATGCAATTTAATTTTATTCATCCATATTATAATGTTTTCCTGGATCCATCACATTTATTCTAATTCCTCTTATAATAAAACAAAATCTGATTGTCATTTAGATTTACACTTTGCTCTGTAAGGCTTTTTTAAATGCCTTTACCTTTTATTCCACAATTATTTAATATACATTGTCTTTTCCTTGAAATAAAATAATGTTAAGCAAAAACACCCAAAAAAACAGCCACTTCTGCCAGTGAATGTAATATTCTTTACCCTTGTTCTACCCCCCAAAAAGATAAGGGAAATGCATTTTATAATGTATTTATTGGGACAAATTTGGGCATTACAATTTATTTCACACATGCTATATACTGGCATTGATTTGATATTGATAAAGATTGTTTCCCTAGTTTAATTTATTTCACTAAGCATTATTTTATTAAAGTCTTTCCAAGATTTCTTAGAGTGATATGATATTCACACACATATAAGCACATGTACGTGTGTGTATCCCACTTTTTTCTCAAGACAAACATCAATCAGTATGCATATTTTTGTGTGATATGAGAACCACTCAGTTTTTTTGCCACAAACCTATATTTTAACTTATTAAAGTATACATAACCATCTATGAGATCACTACATTAATGACCTCGAAAAGCTCCTGTTTTCTGGATTTTGTCCAGTTCTTTTCTCTATAAACTGTTTTTTCATATCCTCTTCATAATAAATTATTTCCATTTTTTATCATCTCTACCAATTTAGTTTTCATGAAATTGAAATATCAGTTTAACTGATTTTCTCTTACTAGTGTGAGGGAAAAATGATAAAATATTTATAAAACTTCACAAACCTTTAAGTGTTATATTAATGCTAGTTATTATCATGAACTGTTACTTGTCATCCTTATTATATTTTTTTCATTCTCATTGCTAAAAATTAAAGACACTAAAACTTGCTGATTATTTTATGTATCTCAAATAGTTATTCTACAGATTTTTCTCCTCATTAAGGTTGTAAGATTGGAAGATCATGTTTTCCACAAGTTTCTCACAATGAGAGAAGTTCTATTTTATATTTATTTTTCACTAATCTGGGTCACAATTCAATGTTTTGAAATAAAAATGATTGTGTAAAATAGTGATAAAATAACTCATATTTATAAAATATTTTAAGGTTGCTTAATTATTGAGTCTAGCTGGGACTGAGATATTTACAACATATAAACATAAATTCATTTTACACATAAATGATATCAGGCTCAGTAAGACTAAGGGATATACATAATTTTGGTGTTTTTTGTTGTTGTTATTTTTTGCTTCATGATTTCACTGGCTCTGAGAACATTTTTTTCTCTCTAACACCATGTCAAGAGAACTGCTATGGGGGGAGAGTACCATTTTTCCATGAAGCTACCATAGAGAGAAGTCATATAGGAAATTGGTCAAATATTTCATAGTGTTACTGCCCACAGGAATCACCAAGATAGAATGTGACCCATCACAGACAACTCTAATTCTCTTCAATGTGTAACTACTATTGTTACAAACTCATTTCATCAGGGATTTTTGAGCAACACACAATAAGCTAGATTGGAAGGCACAATGTCTAGAGACAGATGACTGATTCTCTGGGGAAAAAAAATAGACACAAGACATGTTCAAAGAGTGAAGCTGAGGATGCCCATCCCTCATGACTACAATTAATTTATTCTTGTTCTTATATGAAGCTGGAAGTAAAGATAAGCCTAACAATAATATTAGTGATAATGAAAATAATATTATATTCATAGAGATCTATATGTTATTTTCCCTAAAACGTTTCAATGTGTGTCTTTATATAAGAACTAATAGAAAAAAATTTAAAACCTTTGCCATGCCAAGATAATGGCTAGAAATAAGAATTTGTTTTACTTTCTACATGAGTTCATTGACTTCTGTGGCTGTATAATATCCTAGAAAAAGAAGAAGAAGAAGTCTTTGGACTACAAATGCCTTCAGCAGCAACAATAATTGCACAATTACTATCGGTAAACATCTTAGAATGCCTGAACTTGGGGCAGGTTTATTGCTTCTTTTTTCCCCCTTAAAAGCTTCATTTTCCCCTTCTATTTTATCCAATATCTAGCCAGTGGCTGAATGTAGGAAAGGATGTATTATTTTCATCCAAGATTAATCCTCTTTGAAATCCATCTCAATCCTCACAGAGGCCAGGTGATGAGTATCCTCATAGTATCATGGTTGCTTGTCATTTTAATCCCTTTATTTTGTATAAAGAAATAGATAAAATGTTTTTATTGTTGTGTTATTGATTTCACCAAGAAATCATTTACTTCTGAGTCCGAAATCATGACTTTAATTTCTGACTCTGGAGCTATGTAGGGTGTAATCATCAGAAAGGTACTCCAACCTTTCTAAGAACAGATTTTCTTATCTGCAAAATAGGAGAAACATCAATGCATATGTTATTTTCTATCAAAGGCTATGGGAGTTAGGTGAGCTAATGTGGTTCATTGTTGGTATGTGGAACTCCTAGTGAGAAACCTGCCTCTGCTGATATAGATCAACAACGTGTCTGCAACTGCATGCTTTAGAAAGTTACCTGGGTCACGTAGAGATTAAGTGACTTGACCCTTTTCTGTAGTGTTAATATATGTAGGAATAACAGTTCAAATTCAGATAATCCTGATTCTAATAGAGCTTTATCTCTATTGTAGAGCTAACTGAAAGAAAACATAAGAAAAAGGGGAGTATTAAAAATTTTCAGTATATGACTCTGGCATTCATTTGTTAGCATATATACTATGCTTAACATATTGAGTTAAAACCAAGTTGCTTTTGTTAATAAGAAATAGGAAAACAACATACATTCTCAAACCACATCAAACATTAAGACAAGATAAATCAACATAAGGATAACACCATTATTATGAGCATCAAAAACATTATACTTAGATTTTGTGGGGAGTTTCTTGTATTTATTACATTAAAAATGTTGCAATGAGTGATCATTTTATTATAAAGTGCTCAACTTACTTTTCCAGAGGGGTGGAGCAAAGATGGCAGAGCAAATGGAGGGACTTGCATGAACTCTCCCCAAAATCCCTCCAAAACACTTTAATGCCATGAAACAAAGTCTTGAGGGGCAGAAACCATTAAAAAGTTGGGGTGAAACAATTTCAAACCCAAGATAAATTATAAGGTAAGCAAGAAATGTCTGTCATATGTGGGGGAGAGAAGAACCCCACCAGCAAACCTAGGCAACTATAAACTGGAAGCAGGCATTGGGAACAACTTAATCAGTAGCATAAGAGGGGTTTCACAGACCTCTCAGATGGTAATGAGGTAGAAGAATTGGTTAGGAGGAGATTACAAGGGTCTCTTTGCTGATACTGGTGAAGAATTGTGTCTCTTTGTCCATACTCTGATCCAGGTCATAGCCCTGGGTGGCAGTCCCAGGGTGAGGAGGAAAATCTGCACACCAGAATTTGCAGCCACAGTGGATTGGGACCCTGTTCATATTTCAGGGCAGAAAAAGAGTGTTTGTGTTGTCACAGACCAGAGAACAGGCCAAGAGAATAGTAAACATACCAATATTTAGATCATATAACCATGGAGGAACTGAAAATTACAAACCCTAAGAAATAGTTCTGAAAACACCTGCACAAAACCTTTGAAAGTTGGGACAATCTGCCATCAAAACTGGAAGCAAAGCTCTATTTAAAAAAATTTAAAAGTCAAGAAACAAGCTGGAAAAGTGACCACAATGGAAAAAAAAATCAAAAACTTCTCACTACAGAAAGTTACTATGCTGACAAGGAAGACAAAAGAAAAAAAAAACCACTAAGAAGAATAAAACAAAATCAAAACTCCTACATCCAAAGCCTCCAAGAAAAATATGAATTTCTCTAAATCCAAGAAAGACCTCAATAAGGATTTTAAAAATCAACTAAGATAGGCAGAGCCAAGATGGTGAAGTAAAGGCAGAAACTCACCCAAGATCTTCCCCAAGACCCTCCAAATACCTTTAAAATAGGTATAAGCAAATTTTAGAACCACAGAAGTCACAAAGTGAAGGAAAACTAATTTCCAGCCTAAGGCAACTTAGAAAGTCTGCATGAAATGTTTGTTACACAAAGGTGAGTGAGGAGGACAGTCCAACACTGGCTGCAACAACACAGACCTGACACCAGAAAAAAAGGAGCAGTGCTTGAGAAACATGAATCAGTGGCATCAGTGATGTTTTCTAGACCTCTCAGTCCACAGATGCCAAAGAGAGTTTAGAAAATTAGCAGAAAACGTCTGTCACACTTGGGTAAGAGTAGCGTGCATTTCAACACAACCCACACCATCTCAGGCCTAGCCCCAGCAAACCAAGATCAGATCTTGGGAGTAACTGAATTAGCAGTACTAATAGCATCAACTGCTTCTACATATCTTAACTCACAAACAGAAAGGGGGTCAATCAGATAGTCAGAAGGAAATTAGGTGGGTCTTTTTGCTAGAATTGAGGCAGGACTCTGTTGCTTTGCCCATACTTAAATCTAGGGTGCAGTAATGGGTGGTAGTCCCAGGGCAAGGAAGGGTAGTAGCATATAAGGGCTTGTAGCAGCAGCAGAGGGAGGGACACTCATCACAATTCCAGGGAAGAATAAAAAAAGTGCTTGTGGCCAAACAGAGAGTAGAGAGCAGACCAGGACAGTACTAAACACCTCTCCTTAGATCATATCACTGTAGAAGAACTAAAAAATTATTGGTCCTTAGGAATATCTTTGAAAACAGATAGACAAATCCCCTGAAGTTTGGGGCAATGGTCACTTCACCCTTGGAACAGAGCCATGTTTCTCATAATCTTTAATAAAGAGGTAAAAGTTGAGTAATAAGCTCAGAAAATGAGCAAATAACAGAAAAATTTCGAACGATAGAAAGTTACTAGACCGGCAGAGAAGATAAAAAAATCACATGTAGAATACAACAAAGACACACTACTCATCAATCCAGAGACTCCAAAGGAAATAGGAATTGGATTCATGTCATGGAAGACTTCAAAAAACATTTTGAAAATCAAATAAGAGAGATAGAAGAAAATTTCGGAAGAGAAATGAGAGTGATGCAAGAAAATAATGAAAAATAAGTTAATAGCTTGGTAAAGGAGACAAACACATACACAAATAAAGAAAAAATGCCTTACAAAACAGACTAGTCCAAATGCTAAGAGAGGTCCAAAAAGCCAATGAGGAGAACAATACCTTGATAAGCAGTATAGGTCAAGTGGAAAAGGAGGTTCAGAAACTCACTGAATAAAATATATCCTTAAATCTTAGAATGGAGCAAAAGGAAGCTAATGGTGTCATGAGAAATCAAGAAAATATTAAAAAAATAAAAAAAAAACTGACCAGGAAAATAGATCCAGGAGAGATCATTTAAAAATTATTGGATTGTCTGAAAGGCATGATCAAAAGAAGAGCATAGCCATCATATTTCAAGAAATTATCGAGGAAAAAATGTCCTGATATTCTAGAAGCAAAGGGCAAAAAAGAAATTGAAATAATTCTTTGATCATTACCTACAAGAGATGCCAAAATTAAAACTCCTAGGTATATTATAGCCAAATTCTAGAATTCACTAATTAAGGAGAAAATACTTCAAGCAGCCAGAAAGAAGCAATTCAAGTATCGTGGAACCACAGTCAGGTTAACACAAGATTTAGCAGATTCTACATTAAAGGATGCAAGGCTCCCAATATGACATTCTAGAGGGCAAAGTAACTAGGATTACAACCAAGAATCATCTATAGAGAAAAAGTGAGCATAGTCCTTTTGGGGTAAAATGGACATTCAATGAGATATAAGATATTCAAGCATTCTTGATGAAAAGACCAAAGCTGAAGAGAAAAAACATGCAAATAAAGAATCAAGAGAAGCATAAAATGTAAACAGGAAAGGGAAATCATAAGGAACTTAATAAATTTAAACTGTTTATATTCCTACAAAGGGAGATGATATTTGTAATTCATAAGACCTTTTTCATTATTATGGTCGTTAGAATTGTATATAGATAGAGGGCATAGGTGTGAATTAAATATGAAGGAATGATTCCTAAAAAATAAAATTGATGGGTAAATAAGGTATATACTGGAAGATATAGAAAAGGAGAGATAGAATGGAGTAAATTATCTCACATAAAAGACACAAGAACAAGTTTTCATAGTGGAGGGAAAGAGG
This sequence comes from Petaurus breviceps papuanus, assembly GCF_028583685.1. Lineage (NCBI taxonomy): Eukaryota > Metazoa > Chordata > Mammalia > Diprotodontia > Petauridae > Petaurus > Petaurus breviceps. Next base: position 17,141,381 of record NW_027187348.1, on the reverse strand, counting down.
GTAGAAGATGACGGGAAACAAGTGAATCTTATTCCTATCAGAATTGACTCAAAGAAGAAATCATATAGACAAGCGATTGGGTATGGATATTCACCTAACTCTACAGGAAAGGAGAAAGGGAAGAGGATAAGATAAGGAGGGACTGATAGAAGGGATGGAAGATTGGGAAGGGAGTAGACAGAAGAAAAAGTCTTTTGAGGAGGGACTGGGTAAAATGAGAGAGAGAAGAGAATAAATTGGAGGAAATAGGATGGAGGGAAATAAAATTAGCAACAGTAAATATGAAATTTTAATCAAGTTTCTCTGATAAAGGCCACATTTCTCAAACACATAGAGAACTGCTTCAAATTTATGAAAATAAGAGCCATTTCCTAATTAATATTGAAAGCTGTGAACAGTTTTCAGATGAAGTTATCAAATGCATGTATAGTTATTTGAAAAAAATACTTTAACTCACTATTATTTGGAGAAATGCAAATTAAAAGAATACTGCAGTACATAGAACAGAAAATGAAAATGACAAATTTTGAAGAGGATGTGGGAAAAATTAGACATTAATGAACTCTTGTTCAATTTGTGAACTGATTAAACCATTCTATATAACATTTAGTAACTATACCCAAAACACTACAAAACAATGCATACCCTTTGATCTAGCAATACCAATACTTGGTCTATATCCAAAAAGCTATAAAAAAAAGAAAAGGGACCTATAAATCACACACACACACACACAAATGCATACATATATACATATGCATGTTATGTGTGTGTATTGACTATTAACAATTATTATGGTGATAGGGCAGATCAAAATAGAAATTCAGAAAATAGCAACATAGTCAAAATACTTATATCCAAACTAACAAAGGGGAATATTAATTGGTCTCAATACCCAAAAACTTTCCTTGAAGAATTCAAGAAGGATTTTATAAGTCAAATATGAGTGGTAGGAGAAAAACTGGGAAAAGAAATGAGAGATATGCAAGGGAGAATCAATGACTTGAAAAGGAATGTCAAAAATTGGCTGAAGAAAACCATTCCTTAAAAATACAGCTGGCCAAATTAAAAAGTAGTCCACTGAAGAAAACAACTTCTTAGAAAACAGAATTGACCAAATGGTAAAAGAGGCAGAAAGATTCACTGAGGAGAACAACATTAAGAAGTAGAGCTGGCCAAATGGAAAGGGAAGTAAAAAATCTAAATGAAGAAATAATTTGTTAAAAAAAAAGTAGACCTGGGTATTTAAAGCTAATGGCATTATGAGATGTAAAATGAGACATCAAGAATCAGTTAAAAAACATTGAAAGAATAAAAAAAAGTAGAAAAAAATGGAAAATTCCTAAATTGGAAATACAACTGACCTAGAAAGTAGATCCAGGAGATATAATATAAGAATTATTGATCTACCGGAAAGCAATGATCAAAAAAAGATCCTGCACACTATCTATAAAGAAATTTTCAAGAAAACTGCTCAAAAATCCTAGAACCAGATGGTAAAATGTCCTCAAAGAAACTCGTCAATCACCTCCTGACAGAATTCCCAAAATGAATATTCCAAAGAATAATGTAGCCAAATATCAGAATTATCAGGTCAATGAGAAAATACTACAAGGAGTCAAAAATAAACTACCTAAATATTATGGAGCCACAGTAAGGATTATGCAGGATCTAGCAACTTTTACATTAAGGATCAGAGGACATAGAATATGGAATCAGAAAGGCAAAGAAGCTTGGATTATAACCAAGGATTGTCTACCAGCAAAACTGAACATAATCTTTCAGGGGAGGAGATGGACATTCAATAAAATATGGAATTTCCAGAACTTTCTGAAGAAGAGATCTTCAAATACAAGACTCAAGAGAGGCATAAAAATTTAAGGAAAGAAAAAAAAAACATTACTAAATAATGGCCAACTCTTTTCATTCCTACATGGGAAAATGATATTTATAACTCTTGAGAACTGTATATTGATTAATACACTGAGATGGGGTGTACATGGACAGAGGGTGTGGGTACAAATTGACTTTGGTGTAATGATAAAAAGATATAAAATATATTATAAAAAAAATTTAAGTGGCGAAAAAAATAGATTTTACTGGGAGAAGATGAAAGGAGGAAAAGGAAAGAGAGAAAAGTGCAAATTACCTCACATGAAGAGGTATGCAGATCTATTACAGCAGAGGGAAAGAAGTGAAGGAGGCAAGCATTGTATGAACCTTACTCTCATTAGACTTGCCTAAACGAAGGAAAAAAAATATACACACTCAACTGGATACAGAAATCTATCTTACCCTACAGGGAGTAGGAGAGAAAAGGAAAAAGAAAAGAGGTAGGGAATATAAGAGGGAGGCAAAAAGGGAGGGAAGAATAGTAGGGGAATGCAGAAAGAAAAGAGAGGGGGCTGATAGAAGGGAGTGCAATTTGAGGGAGGCAGTAGTAAACTTGTCAGAAGTAAAACACTGGTGAGGAGGGAAATGGAAAAAGGAGAGAAAATGGGGAGAGGGGAGAGGATGGAAAAAGACAAAGTTATCAATCTTATCTCTGAATGTGAATGGGATGAATTATACCATAAAATGGAAGTGGATAGCAGAGTGGAATAAAAACCATAATCCTACAATATGTTTTCACATGAAACACATTTGAAGCAGAGAAATACACAGAATCAAGGTAAAAGATGGAGCAGAATACATCATGCTTCAGTTGAAGTAATTAAAAGCAAGGGTAGAAATCCTGATCTCAGACAAAGCAAAAGCAATAATAGATCTAATTAAAAGGAATAAGGAAGGAAACTACATCCTGATAAAAGGTACAGTGGAAAATGAAGCAATATCAATATTAATATATACAACAAGTGATACAGCATCAAAATTCTTAGAAGAGAAACAAAGGGAGTTACAAGAAGAAATAGAAAGCAAAACTATACTAGTGAGGAAACCTTAACCACCACTCTCTGAACTAGAAAAATCTAACCACACAAAGAACAAGAAAGAAGATAAGAAGATGAATAAAATTTTAGAAAAGTTAGATATGGTAGACCTCTGAAGAAAGCTGAACAGGGATAGAAAGGAATACACCTTTTTGACAGTACATGGCACCAATACAAAAAATCATGATGTATTGGGACATAAAAGCCTCACAATGCAATGCAGAAAGGCAGAAATATTAATAGCATCCTTTTCAGAAAATGATGGAATAAAAAGTGTAACAAAGGGCCATGGAAAGAAAGAATAAAAATTTCTTGGAAACTAAATAATAAAATCCTAAAAGCTGAGTGGGTAAAGCAACAAATCAAAGAAACAATAACTTCATCGAAAAGAAGGATAATAAGGAAATAACATACTAAAACTTATGGGATGCAGTCATAGAAGTTCTTAGGTAAATTTTTCTATGTCTCCATGCTTACATGGATAAAATAGAGGAGAGGAGATCAATGAATTGGACATGCAACTAAAAAATTTAAATAAAGAACAAATTAAAAATCTTCAATTAAATGCCAAATTAGAAGTTCTGAAAACTCTGGAAGAATAGATTAATAAAACAGAAAATGAAAAAAACTATTGAACTAAAAAATAAATTCAAGTGCTCATTTTAAGAGGTGGAGAATAAAATAGATAAGCCTTTCTTTAATTTGATTTAAAAAAGAAAGTAAATGAAATTACCAGTATCAAAAATGAAATCGATTAATTTACTAAAAACGAAGAGGAAGTTAACATAATAATTAGGAGATATTTTTCCCAAGTGTATGCAAATAAACTTGACATTCTTAGTGAAATGGATGAGTATTTACAAAAATAAATTGCTCAAATTCACAGAAGAGAAAATAAAGTAAATCAATTTCAGAAAAAAAAATAAAACGTCATTAAGTAAATGCCTAAGAAAAAAATATCCAGAGTCAGATGGATTAATAAGGGAATTCTATCAAACATTCAAAGAGCATTTGATTTCAACACTGTATAAATTATTTGGCAAAATAGGCCAATAAGGAGCCCTACCAAGTTCTTTTTATGATAGAAAAATGTTGCTGATACTTAACCTGGGAAGAGTCAAAACTCAGATTGTATATCATATAACAAATTAGATAATGGATATAGATGCAAAAATGTTAAATAAAGTATGAAAAAAAAGAGATTACAGTATTTATTACAACAATAAGACTTTAGGACCAAGTAGGATTTATGCCAGGCTGCTTCAAAATAAGGAAAAAAATATCAGCATAATTAACCATATACATTCCGGAATTAAGATAAATTATATGATTAATTCAATGGCTCCAGAAAAAAAAATGACAAAATATGAGGCCCATTTTAAATTAAATCACTGGAGAATATAGGAAATAATGGAGTTTGCCTTAAAATTTTAGGTAGCATCAATTTAAAACTAGCTACAATCATTAAATATAATGGAGATAAGGTAGAAGCATTTTTTTAGGTTTGACATTATTTATTTATTTATTTTTGAAATGCTTTATTAACTTGATTTATGTCATTCATTTCCAGCAGATTTTGAGTTACAAATTTTCTCCCCAAATTTCCCTTACCCACCTCCCCAAAATAGAAGTCCCAAAGGATATTCCCTCCTCCAATCTACTCTCTCCCATATTTTTCTCATACACCTTTCGACTTTTCCAGTGGATCGCTATGCTGCAGTGACTGTATATCTCACTTCAGAATTACATGTAAAATATTATTAATAATATTATATATATATATACATATATATGTATATGAATATTTGATTTTAAAACTTTTAATTCCACATTCATTCCCTTCCCCCCTTGACACTCACCCTTACTGGGAAGATAAGCATTTCAGTATAGGTTGTACATGTGTGGCTAATGCAAAAAATAACATAGTAGATGCATTGTAAAAGACTGACTATATTTCCCTCCCTCCTATCCCACCTCCCACTTGTTCTATTCTCTACTTTGATCCCATCCCTTTTCAAAAGGGGATGCTCCCAACTTCCCTCCCACCCCAGCCTGCCCTCCCTTCCATCATCCTCCCTCTCATCCCCTTCCCCCTCTAATCTCCTGGAGGGTGAGATACCCAATTTAGTGTGTATTTCATTCCCTCCTCAAGCCAAATTCAATGGCAATAAGGTTGACCCACTCCCATTTTGCCTTCCTATTCTTCCCCTCCATTGTAACCATTTTCCCTTGCCTCTTCTGTATGAGATAGTTTACCCCATTCTGTCTCTCCCATCTCCTCTCATTATATTCCTCTCTCATCTCTTAATTTCACCTTTTAAGTATCATCCATTCATGTTAAATTGTTCCTGTGTCCTCTATCTATGTATACCTGTAAACATATATAGACACATTCACATATATATTCATATACCCATGTACCCTCATATATAGACATACATTTCCATTCCCTTCAACTACTGAGAAAAGTTTCATAAGTTACAATTATTGTTTTTCCATGTAGGAATGTTAATAATTCAACTTTGACAAATAGCTTCTGATGTCTTTTCCCTGTTTACCTTCTCATGCTTCTTGTATCTGAATGTCAAATTTTCTATTCAACTCTGGGTTTTTCAGCAAGAATGCTTGAAAGTTCTCTATGCAGCTGAATGACCATATTTTCCCCTGAAACATCATACTCAGTTTTCGTTGGTAGGTGAGTCTTTGTTTTAATCCCAGATCCTTTGAACTCCAGAATATCATATTCCAAGCCCTTCAATCCCTCAGTGTAGAAACTGCCAGTTCCTGGGTTATCGTGATTGGGTTTCCACAATATTCAAATTGTTTCTTCCTGTTGGATTCTAATATTCTCTATTTAATGTGGGAATTCTGGAACCTGGCTCTAATATTCCTAAGAGTTTTCTTTTGGGGATCTTTTTTCAGCAGATGATCGGTGGATTCTTTCAACCTCTATTTTGCCCTCTGGTTCTAAAACATCAGGGCAAAATGTCTTTGAGAATTTCCTGGAGGATGATTTGTAGGTTCTTACTTTGGTCATGGCTTTCAGGTAGCCCAATAAATTTTAAGTTATCTCTCCTGGATCTATTTTCCAGGTCAGTGGATTTCCCCATGAGATATTTCACATTTCCTTCTATTCTTTCATTTGTTTGGATCTGTGTAAAAGCATCTTGATTTCTCATAAAGTCATTAGCTTCCATTTGCTCCAATCTAATTCTGAAGAAATGATTCTCCTCAGTACGCTTTTAAGATTCTTTATCCATATGGCAAATTCTGCTTTTTAAAGCAGTCTTCTCCTCATTGCCTTTTTGAGCCTCTTTTGCCATTTCAGTTAGTCTATTTTTCAAGGTCTTATTTTCCTCAGTTAGGCTGTTGACTCTCATTTCGTAATTTTCTCCCATTGTTCTCATTTCTCTTCCCAATTTTTCCTTCACTTCTCTTATCTGCTTCTTAAGGTCCTCTATGGCCTGTAACTAGCTCATATTATCCTTTGAAGTTTTTAGTGCAGGCGTTCTGCCTTCACTGTCTTCCTCCTGTTCCATGCTTTGATCATTTTTGTCCCCAAAATAGGAGTCTAATGTTGGGATCTTCTGTCTGCTTTGTTTCCTTTGCCTGGTCATGTCACCCCTCAGTCACTTGACTCCTGGCCTTTTTGCCACAGTAGGATTCTGCCACCAGACAGGGGAGCTTTTGTCCCAAAAGCTAGGATTTTCTCAGCTGCTAGAGGTATTAGATGGGTGACCTCTCTGAGGTCTCCACATGCTCTGGTAACTGGACACACACCTGAGGACCTCCACCCTAAACTGTAATCCAGATCCAAGAAGGTTAAAGCAAGAGTGATTACCCCTCAGACTTGTGCTTGGTCCCCCTACACTCTGCAGGCCAGGAGCTGAAGCTGCCACATTGCGCTGACTGGCTGTGCTGGAGTCTCAGTAGCTTCTCATTCTGGGGGCAAAAGCCATGCACTACCACTTACTGGGTCCCAAAATCCAGACTGCACTGACCTCTCCCTTTGTCCATTGCATTTTATGTGTTGATAAATCTGGAAATTGCCATAGCTGCTGCTGATCTGGAGTCCCTCCAGCCAGTGGCTGTCAGGCCTGCCCTGGGACTAAAGCCTCAGTGTAGGTCTGTGCTCAGCTCCCAGAGTGCTGTGCTGGCTTATTCCTGCTGGCCTGCTGGGCTCTCCTCAGAGGGAGGTTAGCTTCTCTGTGTCTTTTTGTGGGTTCTTCAGCTCTAAAGTTTGTTTAGAATACCCTTTTTACATGGATTGGAGAAGGTGGAAGCCGGAGCTTCAGGAAGGTCATGTTTCTACTCTGCCATCTTGACTCGGCCCCCCTAGAAACATTTTTTTATAAGATCAAGTATGAAACAATAATATTCATTATCATGACTGTAGGGCACCCTAGAGAATCAAAATCTTTTGAAATAGTAAACAGCTTTAGCAAAGTTGCAGGATATAAGACAAACACATAAATCATCAGCAATTCTATATATCACTAAGAAAGTCCAATAGCAAGAGACAGAGAAATTTCATTTATAGTTATTGTAAACAATATAAAATATTTTGGAGTTTACCTGTCAAGAAACTTCTAGGAACTATATTAACATAATTACAAAACACTTTTCATGCAAATAAAGTCAAATCTATATAATTGGGAAAAAATTATGGGTAGGCCAAGCTAATATAATAAAAATGACAACTATACCTAAATTAATTTACTTAATTAAGCTACCAAAAATTATTTTACAGAGGTAAAAAAATACTAAAATTCAACTGAAAGAACAAAAGAGTGAGTACATTAAGAAAATTAATGAAAAGCAATTCAATGGAAGGTGATCTATCCATATCAGTTCTTAAATTGTATTGTAAAGAAGCAATAATCAAAAATATTTTGTACTGGCTAAGAAATGAGTGGTGGATCACTGAAATGGAAAACAAATGCAGTAGTCAATAACTATAGTATTCTACTGTTTGTTAAACCCAAAGACACCAGATTGTCGGACAAGAACTCACTATTTGAGAGAAACTGGAGAATAGTATGACAGAAACTAAGCATGGACCAACTACTTACTCCACATACCAAGATAAAGTCAAAGTGCCTACACAATTTAGATATACAGGCTGATATTATAAGCAAATTTAGGAGAATGAGGAATAGTTTGCCTGTCAGATCTATGGGAAATGGAAGAATTTATGATGAAACAAGAGACAGAGAACTTTATGAAATACAAAATGGATAATTTTGATTACATTAAATTGTAAATTTTTTTTCCACAAACAAAGTCAATGCAACCAAGATTAGAAGGAAAGAAGAAACCTGGGAAACAATTTTTACAGCCAGTAAAAATACAAGCCATTCCCCAACTAATAAATGGTCAAAGAATAAGAACAGACAGTATTCAGAGGAAGAAATTAAAGCCATCTATAGTCACATGAAAAATACTCTAAATCACTATTGATTAGAGAAATGCAAATCAAAATAACTATGAGGTACAACATCACACCTTTCAGATTGGCTAACATAACAAAACAAGAAAAAGATAAATGATGATGTGGGAAAATTGAAACTCTAATTCATTTCCTGGTAGAGTTGTGAACTGATCCAATCATTGTGGAGAGTAATTTGAAACTCTACCCAAAGGTCTATAAAACTGTGTATATCCTTTGACCCAGCAATACTACTTCTTAGTCTGTATCCTAAAGAGATCATAAAAATGGGAAAAGGAGTCATATGTAAAAAATATCCATAGTAGCTCTTTTTAGATGGCCAAGAATTGGAAATTGAAGGAATGCCCATTAATTGGCAAATGGCTGAACAAGTGGTGATATATGAATATAATGGAATAGTATTCTTCCAGGAGGAATGATGAGCAGGTAGACTTCAGAAGATTCTGGAAAGACTTTCATAAACTAATAATGAGTGAAGGGAGCACAACCAGGAAAACATTGCAATCATGTGTGATGATCAACTGTGATAGACTTAGCTCTTCTCACAAATGTAAGGATATAAGACAACTCCAAAAGACTCAGGATGGAAAATGCTATCCTGATGCCGATAAAAAACAAAACAAACAAAACACAACAACAACTATAGAGTCAGAAAGGAGAGAGAAATATTGTATTTTCTCTCTTTTTTATTTTTATTCCTTCTTTTTCTTCGGCTTTTGCTTTGGTTGTAATGCGTCTTTATAAAATGACTAATGTAGAAAGAAATAATAATGTGAAGTCATGGAAAACACATTTCCATATTAGCTGTGTTGCAAAAGAAAACCAAACTAAAACAAACATATTTGTTGTTTCTATGATTTATTTGATTCACTTGTTCTTGATTATATTATTTGTTTTCCAATTAATTTTAGACTATATTTTCACTATCTTTTATTAAATATGATTCTTATTGTGCAATAGTTTTGCTTCTTTCGTGGTTTCCTTTTTCTTCAAGGAGAAAATGCAAACTATTTGACGTGAGATTTCAAGCTTTTTGCCACCTTGATCCAATTAGCTTTCTAAATAAATTTTAGGATTGTCGTCATTGTTGTTGTTGTTTTTATCAGTTTATGGAATAAAACACTTATTTTCATAACATAGTACAATAAAAATTATGATTATACATGATACTGCAAATATGCTATGCACAAACTGCAATTCCTTTCAAACACACATTATCAGATAAATTTATTTTTTTTAAATTTTCCACATTTGATTATGAGTTTTTTACATTCCAATGTAAGATCAATTTTTATGAAAGTGCAATGTACACTTAAGAAACAGATATAATTATTTCTATTCCCATTGTGTTTTTTCTCCAGAGTTCTAACATATCTAATATTGTTAAGTTTCTCTTCATCTCTGTGTGTTTTGTTGGCTTTTTTGTTAGATTTATCTTGATCTGAAAGGGGGGGAGTTGTGGTTCCCCATTAGTAAAGTTTTGGTGTCTTTTTCATCCTGTAATTCATCAACTATTCCTATAGAAATTCAATGCAGGACCATTTTTGTATGGATATTTAATTGAAATTAGTTCAAATAGTTCATTATTTCAAATAACAGCCTCTGCCCCTCCTCCATATGATTTGTTTGTCTATGTTTGTCTTTTGATTCATTCTTACAATATAGATCCTCATTTTTTATTTTATATTAGAATCAGGGTCAATGTACTTTTATATGTAATATCAAAGCTGAGCTTATATTCACTTTTAGATTTCTGATGTTTTGGGTGATGACACAGTGTAATATTATTTCAGAATTTCAGGGATGATTTTATCTCAAATTTTTATTCAAGCTATAGGCACAGGGTATTTTCTGTCATCTCAGGATGTATGGCCTTGAACTGGGTCACATTTAAGATTGTTGGATTCCTTTTGACAAAATTCTTTCCCTTTGCACACAGACTCCTTTGACTGAGCCTGGGACCTCTTCTCGCTCTGACATAGACCTTGGTCCTTATTCAATTACAGCAATAGAATCCTTCGCATCACATACTACAACTAAACACTCTCCTTACTTCTCAGTCTATACAGGCATCTCTATCTTTCTATCTGGGCTGGAAATTTTTTTTAACTCTTATTTATTCTTCGATTACACATTAAGGATGTTGTACTCTGTATATTCTACGTGTTGGTGGTGGAGTTGTGTTAGGGCCTTAGGCTGTACTTTTGATCCACTTACATCTTAACTACCCCAAAAAGTAACACTTTTTTAGAAAACATTAGACTATTTTTATATTGTCCAAAATACTATATTATTAAGTAATGCAAATGTCTCCTATTTTTCACTTAACTTTCAGAGAAATTTACTTGGGGGTTGGGGTTTTTATTATTTCTTACTGAGTACAGGAAACAATATTTCATTCTAGTGTTTTTATAATGTTTGACTTTTATTTATCTTGCATTAAATCAGCAAAAGATTTTCTACCAAAGACAATGAAAATACCAACAAACAATCCTACCAACCACATCTGGTTAAAAAGAATTGAATTTTACGGGTGGCCAGGTGGCACAATGAGTAAGAGCACCAGCCCTGGACTCAAGAGACCTAGGATCAGTTCTGACCTGAGATACTTAGCACCCATACAAAATAATTGGCAGTGTAACCTTGAGCAAGTTACTTAGCCCCAATTGCTTTTTTGAAAAAAAGAATGGAACTTTGGCAGTCCAGTAATTATCCCAATTGACCTAGGATTCCTTAAATACATAATTAATTTTAATAGATTTCATTTCCAATGATGGCACCCATTACTCTGATAATAAAATACTCTTTTATAACAAAGAATTACAATTTATGAAACACTTTGGCTTTATCTACCAGTTTGTAATTCATTTGAACTCATATTGTCCATCTTTCTGCTAAAAGACAGAAAGTGTATCTTGCCTTTACCCCGTGAAACAATAGTAGTCACTGTATTAGTCAAAATTATTATGTTTTTCAAAGTGAGAACATTTTTGCTATCATGTTAATTATTTTAAAAATTATTTTTTAAGTTTTACATTTTTCTCTCTGTAGCATTTGATGGAATATTCTCTAATATATCTAAATTCTTCAAGTGTATTGCTTCTCACAAAAAAAATAATTTTCCATGGCATTTATACATAAAAGTAATGATTGTGTGAGTTGCTTAAGATAGTACTGTAGGGGAGCGGCCAGGTAGCACAACGAGTAAGAGCACCGGCTCCAGTGTCGGGATGACCTGGGGATCGAATCCGGCCTAAGACACTTAGCACCCACCCAGAAACACCTGGCCGTGTAACCTTGAGCAAGTTCCTTAACCCCAATTGCTGAGGGGTGGCCAGGTGGCTCAGCAAGTAAGAGCACCACCTCCAGTTTCAGGATGACCTGGCGATTAAATCCGGGCTCAGATACTTGGCACCATACCCCAAAATAACTGGCCGTGTATCCTTGAGCAAGTTATTTAACCCTGATTGCTTAAAACAATAAAATAAAATAAAAACAGAGTACTATAGGTAGGTCTGTATCCCAAAAAGATCACAAAAAAAGGGGAAAAGGACTTATATATACAAAAATATTTATTCCAGATATTTTTGTAATGTCAAAGAATTAGAAACTGAGGAGATGCCCATCAATTGGAGAATGGATGAACATGTTGTGGTCTATGAACATGATAGAATATTATTATTCCATAAGAAATGATGATGAGATGGATTTAAGAGGAAAAAAAACACATGGAACAACTTACATTACATGAACTGATTCTCAGTGAAGTAAACAGAATGAGGAAAACATTGTACACGGTAACAGGGACATTGTGTGATGACCAACTTTGATAGACTTAGCTTTTCTGAGCTATGAAATAATCTAAGCAAATTTAAAAAAAAAGGCTCATGATGAAAAATACTATCCACATCCAGAGAAAGAACTATGGATTATGAATGCACATCAAAGCATACTATTTGCCCTTTGTATTTGTTTTTTTTTTCCTTTCTCATGTCTTTTTTTCTCCTTTTATTCTAATTCTTCTTTCACAACATGACTAATGTGGAAATATATTTAATATGTTTGTGAATGTATAGCCTATATCAGATGGCATGCCATCTTTTGGAGGAGGAAAAGGAGGGAGGGGTCAAATTTAGAAATCAAAATCTTAAAAAGGGAATGTTGATAAGTGGAAATGAATGAATCAATACAAGTGTACTGTAGGCTGGCTACCTTTCCCTCCCTGAGTTGTTTGTCTGGTAGTTTAATAAGCCACACCTGATGACAATTAACTCATTTCTTACCTCAAGTTGAGATATTATCCATTTAGTTCCAGGAAGTCTGCTCTGTTGCTTTATGATATTTACATTAAACAAAAAATTTACAAGTACAATCAAAATCCCTCAAAGACTCTAGTTAGGAAAATTTGGCACATAGGCAAAGCATTGGATTTCAATCTTAATTTATAATTCTATTTGTCACTAGCTAAATACTGACCTTTTTATTTTTTAGGACTAAATGCAATTTGTTGGGGGGAAAATTGGCTGGAGAAATGATCAGAATATGTTTCATGTCTGTTAGATAAACATGGGAAGGGTAAATGGGGAAAGAGGAGACATTTTCCTGGAACTTCTTTTAATCCTTGAAGAGGACAGAATGACTGGTACCTTGAAGCCAAAATCTACTCCAAGATTCCCATAGGGCCAATTGCTCTCCTAGAACTCTACCTTTCTTGCCATAGCTCAGTCCTACACTTACTTCTTTCTTCCTCCTACCATCACTTTATAGTGTTTATTTCCAGTTCAATTTATGTCCTGTGTAGGGATGAAAATATATACTACATTAATCTTTCTATGTAAATAGTGAGATATCCATCATCTCTTCTCTATTTATGTATCTTAAACAATCTATATCTCTATAAGAAGTCTGAATCCTAAAGAAATTTCCTCAACCAATCTGAATATTCTTGCTGTGCACTATATTCTTCATTTCAAGCAATCATTTTCAAGGACTTTTAAATTAATCAAAGGTGTTTTGTACCTATCCTCATGTCTTTGGGTGATTGATAAATTGATTCAATAGAAGTCCCTACTCCCCCAATCAAGATATAAGGGTTTAGCATGTTTTTCTCACTTTAAGGAAAACTAGGGTAATTGATTGATTAAGGCTCAAACTCCCTCCATTACGTTTTTATAACAATTTGTTTAGCCATTCCCAAATGATAGTATCCAATTTAGGAGCTTGCTGCTACCACAAAAAAGTGATGCTCTAAATAATTTTGCATATTTTTAACTTTTCTCTCTACAACATAGAGTCAATGTCTATAGTTTACTTACTTATATAGAGGGATTCCAAATAGTTTTCCATTATGGTTGGGACACTCTAAGTTCTACTATAGAATTTTAGGAAAATACATAAATGCATCTGTTTTCCTAAAGTCCCTGTAACTTATACCCCTCCATATTTTGCTTTTTTTTTCTAATCTCATGGATATGTTGTAGTTATTTGAATTTGCTTTTAACTTATTATTAGTTATTTGGAACATAATTTCATATGACTTTTTAAAAATAATTTAGATTTGTTCCCTTGAAAATTACTTGTTCTTTTCATTTATCTAAAGTTTTTATTTTTTTTGGTGGGGGAAGGGAGGGCAATTGAGGTTAAGTGATTTGCCCAAGGTCACACAGCTAGCTTGTGTGTGTGTGTGTGTGTGTGTGTGTGTGTGTGTGTTAAGTGTGTGAGGCCGGACCTGAACCCAGGTCCCCTGTGCTCTATTCACTACACCACAGTTTTTTTTTTTTTTGCAAATTATATGCATACACATGCAATTTTATGTGACTGAAATATTGTCCAGAATAATAGTTTTTTGGGGAAATTAATTGTATTATTGGAAGGGATAGTATTTAGAAGCAAATAGTCACATGTTAATATACCTGATTTGTAAAATCATATTTTAATATGAAATTTGCTTAAAGACATAGTTGATTCCAATCTAGATTTGCCAGTGTTTTGGAAAAATAGAATGACTTACTTGCTGCATCATTTCTTCTATTTATTTCCACAAACACAATTACCATACTTAAGTGCATGTTTTATTTTCAGAATATAAAATCAAAATTTAGGTGAAAAAATGCAAATAAATACAAGGTTGAAATATAGCACAACATCTACCCTAAAGGAACTTTGAAATGCTTATGGTGCATTATTAGTAGAAAGAAATCATTTTTGGTTGTAGACATACATACACATATACATGTAAGTATGCAATACATGTACAAATGTATATACCCACATATATGTATGAATATATGTACATACATGTAAACATATTTATGAAACATATACTCCCAAGAAAGACATTGATAACAAGAAACGTCCCATATATAGCTAAATATTTAAAGAAACACTTTTTTTTTGTCCTAGCTAGCAATTGGAAATGAATCAAATGTCTATTGACTGAAGAAATGAAAAAGAAATTATAATATATTAATTTAAATATATTTTCAACTTTTTTGTTGCATTGATTATTTTTACTATCCATTCCCCCCTTTTCCTCTCTATATTCCATGCATTTATAAATCACTTTTTTAATTTTTTGACTGTGTGTTTACATATATTTAGATGATATTGCCTTCAGAGAGGAAGATGGCAGAATACTGGGAGGAATTTAGGTGTTGCACAAATAAGATATTAAATAAAAATATTTTAAATATTCTAAAAGCTGCATAGATTTTTCCTCCTTTAATTCTTCTGAGGGAGTATTTTAAGATTTTCTTCACTGAAATGGTCTGTATTTTCTATATTATCAGTTGATTTAATTCAAGTTCCAGCTTTTGCATCACTTCTCCAGGTCTGGAGTATTTGAAATGTTTCAACCTAAAATAAACACCAGACTTAATTATCATTCTTTTCATTTAATGCTGTCCAATCTTTAGTGACAATGTTAAATAAGACCAGTCTTAACATCAGTGCCATAAGTGCCCATGAGAAATGTTCGTCCAACTCATTGCCATGCAATATATCACTCTTCTTTGTTCGATGCTCTTCTGACAATTTTCAATTTGTTTGAGAATGCTCATCCAGTCCAATTTGAATTAATTCAGGAGTAATCAAGTCTGAAGGGCTATATCATAGTTCAGAAATATTCAGGAGGAAAATTGTAAATGATAGTTAAACAGATATACTTGTTTCTCAGGGATTTGCTACAATATTTTGTCCTATTGAGAATTTGTAATAAGGTGCTATAAAATTCTATAAAATAAATAAGTAAGGCATAACTTGATGAATCTGAGGCAAATGCAGCTTAAAAAGAAAAGGAGGGATGACAGACAGGAAAATTAAAGAAGAAAAAAATGCAGAAAATGAATTATTAAAAGCAATTATTAAAGCTAAAAGAGATTTTAGACAATTTGGAATTTGTGAAAAACATGAACAATGAATTGTTTGAGAAAAATAAGATGGAGCCCTTGAAAAACATGAGATCATGATAGTCTGTAGTGTTGGGTAATGTAATGAACATTAGATAAGAAGTCAGGAGATGTAATCTCTAATCCCAACTTTTACATACAACTAACTGTCTGGAAAGTCACTTATCCTCTCTAGCTCTCAGTCTCCTCTTCTGTAAAATAAAAGAATTGAATCTGAAAATGTTAAGTCCCTTTTGCTACAAACTTCTGTGATTCAAGCTCTGATGAAGCTGAATCTTCCTTCCATTAAATTACTCCACTATTCCCAATTCATATACCATTATAAAGATTGAGTGAAACGGCCATGTGAGAAGGACAAAAGAAATATTTGGGAGTTAGAGATATTCCACAATAACTTCTGTCTTCTCAGAAGAAGGTATGGGAGAGGGATTAAAAATAACAAAAAGAGAATTGATAGAAAACATTCCTTCCCCCCCCCCATCTCCTTCTACTCTATCACTATACATCAAATATTTATGTTTTCCTGTTGTTTCAACTGTTTTTAACTCTTTGTGACCCCATTTCAGGTTTTCTTGGCAAAGATAATGGAATTGTTTGCCATTTCCTTCTACAGCTCATAATACAGATGAGGAAATTAAGGCAAACTAGGTTTAGTGATTTGGTGAGAGTCACACATCTAATAAGTATCAATATATGAGGCTGGATTTGAACTCAGGAAGAAAAGTCTTTCTCAATTATCATTCAGCATTCTACTCACTGAGCCACCTAGTTGCCCATTTCAACATTCCCAAATGTTTCTCTACTTTTAGTTACAGGGGAAATGAAATGCTACTTAATTTCATAAAGCGAAATCTTTATAAAAACAAACAACCTATGCTTTCTAACTAAAATAAAAGAGATTGTTTAGATCATCTTCCCAAATTGCCATTAATTTTAAAGTCTCAGTAATTTTTTGTCAATAAAAAGACTCAAAATTGAAGATAGACAACTTCGCCAAATTTCATTGATTAGTAAATAACAATGACTGATCTATGTATATGTAAAGCAAATGCCAAACTATACTCAGTGAAAATGTATGAAAAAGATATTATTTTAGTCCTCAAAAGCTCAAAGAATTTTCAAGAATTAGTGTCATGCTAAAAAGGTAAATAATGCTTTGTTTTAACTTTTACATTCTTACTGACTATTAAGTTGACATTATAGTTCACCAAACATGTATGAAATACTCTGTGTAGTGCTCTTGTGGGGAAAAAAAAGAGTCATTGCCATAGATAAATTTACAGTATACTGGGGAGCATATCAAATTTTTATATATATATATATGAAATTATTTGGTAATTTATTAAGGAAAGGCAGTTATGCAATCACGAGTATCAGAAATGACTTGACAGAGAAGATGATACCTGAACAAATCTCCTTCCTCTTTGTTCTTACTTTACTTCACCTTACCTAATTGTCACATATCATCTATTATGACTCCACAACATCTTTCACATTTGTCTCCTCCACTCTACTTACCTAGTCTCTACTATAATTAGACCTTCCATAGCAGGATGGAGTTAGTACTTAATAGTGGCGGTGAAGTGGTGCTTACACCTATTTTAGTATAGTGCCATTTGTTGTGTTTCTACCAGGGGCAATTATTACACCCCAGTATAAGGAGTAGTATTTGAACCTGCTATAACAGTTAGTAGGCAGAGATACAGGTCCCAGAGGCAGTGACCAGTGTAATAATTACAGGAGAGAGTCCAAGAAAGGACAGACCCAATCACAATCACAAGACACAAATGTGATTGCCAGCCTTGGAACTCCTTGCTCATTAATGCTTCTTAGAATACCTAGTGGCCTTCAAAGTTCAGGTCCTCTCCTATCGGATCATTCTCCTGATCTTCAAGTCCACCTTCAACTATGAGGGATTCTATCTCTTGCAAATTATCTTCAGTTTATTTTATAAAAATTATAAGAAAAAGACACTGTCTTCTTTAGATATAATGTAAGCTTCTTGAGCTTATAGTTATTTCATTTTTGCCTTTACAACATAATACCAAAAGAGCCAGTCATAATTGAAGCTAGAAAGACATATTACCATTAACACATACTGGTTATACAACTCTGGATGAGTCATTAAATATCTCAGAGCTCTAGTCAAATCTCTAAGACAATAAGCCATAGAGAATGTGTCAAGCTACATTAGTAAAGAGTTTGGAGAGTTAGCATTTGGATAAATTCCCTTGCTTACTAATAGTCAGATTCAAGAGTAAATGTTTAATAAGTAGCTCTGAAAAAAATATATAGGACACAATTTAAGTTTAACATGAATTGTTAACAATTTGCTTTCTTAAATCTACATAATCAGGTAAAGAATACAACAAATCTTGATTTTCAATGTTTGATAATTTCTAAGGTGTAAATGATCATATAGAAAATTTAACATTTGGTTCTTGTGAGTCTATATGGGCAATATCCAAAAAATCCCAAGAAAATCCCATTTACAACCTTTTCTTCTACTTTATTGAATGAAGGACAGTTCAGAGATTTCAAGAATTAAAAAAAACTTCACTTCCCAGCCAATTCCATTTGAGGACTTTTAACAAGGAAATGAGCTTCAAGGTTCTCCAAGTGAGAGTTTTCATTGAATAGAGTCAAGTTAGCTTCTTTCTTTGAGAGAGATGATGGAAGAGGATTACCCCACTTCAGGTGGCTGAAAGAAAATATTCATGAGAGGAGCAGATAAGTCTCAATCATGTTCCTATTCCCAGGTTGGTAAAGTAGAGAGTATGGGGAGTTTTCTTTTGGGTAAGATCTAGGACCCTTTATCTTTTGTTAAGCTGAGTCATCTCACTCCAAATTGTGGAGCACTTTCACTCTCTAATGTCTGGTACATATTTTTCTACATATAATTTATTTGATGTTTGAATTACTACTTTTGTATAAAAATACTTCTTTGGAATTTGCAATATGTCTTCATGGTAAAACTGATATTAGGTGATAAAGGGATCAAGCTTTGGATATAGAACTTGCGATCCCTCTGCCCCTCCCCGCCCCCATCAAAGAAATACAAAGAAAAGTCAAAACTGATCAAATTCCATAGGTGAACAATATTTAAAAGAACAGATAGATCTGTTTCTGGACTTGTAGCCTTTCTTTCTAAGAAGAGCAGCATGGTAGCCTCTGGCTCTCACCATCGGCTTCTGCTCTTTGTAGGAATGAAAGTTTCCCTTAGAAAAGGATTGGGGGAAAGGAAGCTAGACATTTCCCTTCCAGCTCTCTTCAAGTCACACACTCTACAACAATTCTCTTTCCAAACAGAACCCTCACTTGTGGGACCTACCACTCTTATCCTTACATGTAACTTTCTATGTGCACCATAACTCTTTCTGAGAACTATCATTATAATGGTAGTCTGTATATGTGGTGAATACATTTTCACTTCCTGCTTTTCCTTTTCAGTAATTTCATTCCCATTGTCCTCTTCCCCTTTGTTCTTTGTCATGTTTTTCACATGTCCCCATAGCTTAAAAATAACAAAGTGGAAGAAAGGAACAAAGGCGAAATATAAAATATTAATCTTAAAACCTGTTTTGATGGTGTTTCTACGCTGCAGAGAAAAACAAACTTGAATGACATTGCTAAAAAATACTGGAATCCAGGCCTCTTAACTCCTCATCAAATACTCTTTCTATTGTATTTTTATTGTAGAACATATTGTATTGCTTTTTAAAAATAATTTTTTTTCTGAATTTAGATTGAGACAGAAAGATCATTTAAAAAAATAGATAGTTTATCTGAGAGAGGGAGGAGGGAAAAAGGAAAGGGCAAACTGAGAAGAACAAAGGAAGAGAAAAAAACAATGAGAGAGAGGAGAAAGACACAGAGAGAAGAGGAGAGAATAGTGAGAGAGGAGGGAGAGGATGAAGAGAGAGTAGAAATGGACAAAAAGAGAACAAAGGAGAGAAAGGAGAGAGAAGGAGAAGGACATTGACAGAGATCTGAGACAGAAAAAGAGAAAAAGTATTAGACAGATAATAACTCATAGGACTGAAACACAAAAGGAATCATGGAGATTCTCTAGTACAAATCATTTTACACATTAGGAAACTGAGATGCAGGTAGATGGAGTGGTTAAACTACATTGACCCAGATAGTAATTAGCAATTCAGGATTTTAAATTATTAATTCTAACAACAGATTCAGTGTGCATTCCATAATACCACAGTATGGTTTTTCTTTTTCTTTTTTTATCTGAAACTACAGATTTATTTTATAGCAGAGTGAATTAAAATATTTCCCTTTCCCCTGAGTTTGAAGAAGAGATCTATTTCATATTACCTGAAGAGTTCATAGGACAATAAAATTATCTTTAATGGATAAAATGTGCCTTTTACAAAGGCAGAACTCATTAAATTATCTCAAAGTTGGAATTTTCATAGGAAGTGTTAAAATAGAGGCTACAGCTACAAAACAGAAAATGAATGGGTTGGTCAATTACATATTATTGCTATTGTCAGCTCATTTATGAAAAAAGAAATCAAAGGGGGGGCATCATACCCCGAAACATTATTTCATATACTCTTTTTTCTTCCTTCAGTATTATTGAAGACTGACATCTAACAAGTAAATAGGCTATATGCTCTGAATAGCTGACAAACTCCATAATATGGAAATGCTTTTAGCCCCTTCTCTTTATCTCATCATGTTTATGCACCTTTCTCAGATTGTGGCATTTTATGCTTATTTCGTTCCCTTAAGTGGCCCCTAATCACCAAATGCTTTGATATCTTTGCTGTACAGTGAGAGGGAAGCTAATATTTTTAATGAATTTATGCTAGAAAATGGCACTCCACAAGGGAATGTTATAAACCTATTATTATTCAATATCATGATTGATGAACCTGTAAATAGACTCCTGAATCTTTCCAAAATAATGATGGAATTATTTATGCATATATTAGTCATCAGAAGGAATTACAATAACTAAGTATTGGAAATAGGACCATTTCAGCTTCAAAGTAACATGAAGAGAGAATGCTCCACTGGAAATAGACCAAGCCCTACTCAAGATTGAAATTAAAATATTTCCTCCAAATAAATCAATGTCAAGTTTCTTTACAAGCAGAAAAAAGTACAGTATATAATGGTTTTCTTGATTTTCCCCTTTTGGCATGGAAACTAAACTATAATATATCTGCCAAATACAGAAAGCTGACAAGGGAGCTGCCATTTACTCCCCAGTTCCTTTCAAGACTATTCCTGCCTTCAGAAAGAGATTCAAGCAGCTACTACATAAGGATGACAGACTGAGAACATACCAAGTCTAACAGACTCCAGTACTTCTGCTCACAAAACTCTTTCCTTTCTGAACAGAGAAAGATAAACAATTTTAAATACTTTTTGTTTGGCAAAAATAAATCTGAAGATGGACTGTTATTTTTTGGTATAGTTTTGGTGTCTTCAGACAGATTCCATTAAGAATATGCCTTGTCATCTCAATCCTGAATAAAGAAATTCTCTAATTTCTTCTTCATCCCAAACCCAGGAAAATTTTTAAAATAATACACCCATAATAGAAAGACTTCCTGTCCATACCCTAAAGAATTTTTTTTCAGCTCTGACAGAGAAAAGAAAAAAAAAATTATCACAATTGTCAATCCAATGCTTCTATGGCCACAATGATTTCTGTTATTTTTTTTGTGTGTTTACAAATATCCAAATATCAGATTAGATTATTCTGCCCCCTTTCCTATGTCCTTGCTGTGAAGGAAAAAAAAACATTGAGGTTCTATCTTTTGATCTCTTATAAACTATACCTTATAAATAGTTCAGGTTAGTATAAAAACATTTTGTTTTACGTAAAGAGAGAGCCAACATAATTTTGAACAGTGCTAAAAGCAATGTTTTTAAATTCATTGATTTTTAAAAATTTATGTCATTTACCTAAAAGAGTTATCATGATGTATAGAAACAGATCCAGTCTCAAAGTTATTACTTAAGCTTAAATCTTACCTCTGACACATATTAGATTTGTAACCTCACACAAGGAGCTTCAACTCTCAGAACACTAGTCAATTCTCCAAGACATCAATTGCAGAGGAAAGGTTGGCTTGTAGCAGTAGAGTTCCATCACCTAAGAATTCCCTATACAAAGTAAATATCAGGTTCTTCAGTAATTACCCTATCACTTACACATCTGGATCTTAATTTCACTTCACATTTTAATCTGATTACATTCCTACAAGCAAATGGACATCAGGCTAATTTATGTAAATTAGAGAACTTTATTGCTGAGGGTCATATAACATTTTTTTATACATTATATCCTCTGATTCTCAACACAAATTTATTAGGTTGGTACTACAGATATTTTTATCATTCCTGTTTTACAGATGAAGAAATCACAGTTTTGACAAGTGAAGTGTCTTGTTCATAGTCAAAGAACTAGTAAATATTATAGGTAATATTTTAATCCAGGTTCTTTTTTATTTGAATTCAGTAGTCAATAAACATTTAGTAAGCTTCTACTATGTGTCGGTCTTGATACTTAATGTCTGTATTTTTGAGGTGTTTGATCTAAAGCACTGAATTTAGAAAAACATACATTAGCCATATGGCATGCAATGAGTTGCTATGAGATGCTAATGAAAACTCATAGTGGTGTTGATGTGCTTGAACTGTAACATATATTCTTTCACCCTGTCCTACTTGAAATCATTTGTTAACATTTAAAAAAAACCTTTTGGTCAATTTTTTATGTTTCAAACCTTGGCTGATATTTTTTTTCTTATCTTTACAAAGCTATCTGGAATTGGACTCTGGTCTGTGTCTTTATTTGCATCATTTTCTAACATTGCCATTGAATTTATGTAACCCATGGCCCAGTGTAACTCTGTATTCACAGACCATTCATGCCATGGAGATTTTTAAGTGATTGGTATTTTTTATGCCTTGGTTTTATGACACTGAGATGCTAGAATCTGACATTTTAGCTGGAAACAAGTCTGGGATGTCATTGTTTGGGAATGTAGAACATTTATTCATGACATAAATGACTAGTAAAGTAATATAAATCAATTACAGCCCATCTTCCTAGAAAGTGCATGTTCATTCCCCTTTCTTCTTCCCCCTGAGTATTTCAGGTCTATAACTTACATAAAGGCCAATGATGGCCAAGTCATTAATTAACTCCATAACTTGAGTGGAACACTGGAAACTTCAGTGGAGGCACAGATAATATATCTAAATAGCATAGGTTTTCTTCACATTCTATGAACTTTCTTTTAGGCAGATATATCTCCTCTTTATTCATCTCCTTGCCTTTAGTATAATCTAATATGATGTTGCTTCTGGATACCCATTTTTTCTCTCTCCTTTTCTCTTATCCCTCATGCCACTTTTCCACCCATATATGTTTGGCAAAATGTTTATGCTCATATCAAATAATAGCTTTTACTTTGAGGCCAGGATCTCATAGGAAATATATTCTTCTACAAATGTCATATTCTATACTTATTATCTCCTTTTCTTGTAATCAAAGACATAGGAAGAATAAAGACTTTTTTGTAGTTTAATATATCTTTTTCAGTAATGAGACATTTTCATATGGCAGGTAAATGAAACAGATAATTTGAAAGGAAAATTCTACCTTCCATACTGACTCTAGAAAATGTGAAAGATAAGGAGTATTTTTATTGCTAGATTCTTCATTTATTTGAGAAAAAAATGTTTGCATGTTCTCTTATGTTAGTGAGAAGATTGATTTTAATCACACCTAAAGAAGTAGCTCCAGGGGTGGAGCCAAGATGGCACAGTAAAACAGGAGCTCCAAAGGGCTCTGGCTCCCACCACCTCCAAAACATGCAAAAACAAAAAGACTCAAATCAAATTTCAGAGCTACATAACCCACAAAGTGACAGAAAGAAACAAATCTAGCACTGAAGGCAGCCAGGCAGGCCAACAGGAAGGGTCTATCACACAAGGCTAGTAACCAGCCCAGTCCCATGAGAGACAAGCAGTTCTGGCCCCAGGGCAGCTCCGACCAGCACCTGCTAGAACAGACTTCAGGAGAGTGAATTGCCAGCATCTGTGGGGTTTCCAGACTTCTCAACCCATAAATTCCAAAGAGAAAGTAAAATGTCAGAAGGGAACTCTGTAGGAACTAGGTGGAGAAGAGTGTACTCCTACCCCCGGACCTGGGACAAGAATTGGCTGAGGCACAGCTGGTAAAGTTGCTCCAGAGTTCCTGGCCTGCAGATTATGGGGGCGCCAAGTGACCATTCAGTATGTAATCACTCTCACTGCTTGGATCTGGATCTCAGCCTTGGATGGTGGTCTTGGGGTGTATGGCCATTGTGCTAGAGCTTGTGGGGGCTGCAGGGAGAATGCCCTCCTAATAGATCCAGCAGCTGCAAATAACACAGCAATTTGGGTCACAGCTCTCTGCAATCTGGAAGCAGAGTTCTACCATGGCAAAGAGATAAAAAATAAAACAATTGGCTAGCAATAAGAAAAAGTATAGGAAGCACAAACATATCATAGAATACATTTTATGGGGATGAAAAGGATCAAAGAATGGAATGGGAGAAAAATAATGAATCAGTACTCCTGCATTAAAAGCTTCCAAGAAAAATATTAACTGATTACAGGCCATGGAGGAGCTCAAAAGTATTTTGAAAATCAAGTAAGAGAAGTGGAGGAAAAATTGGGAAGAGAAATGAGAATGATGCAAGAAAATCATGAAAAGCAAGTCAACAGCCTGCTAAAGGAGACCCCCCACCAAAAACTGAAAAAATAATACCTTAAAAAATAGACTAACCCAAATGGCAAAAGAGGTGGAAAAAGCCAATGAAGAGAAAAATGCCTTAAAAAGCCACATTTGCCAGATGGAAAAGGAATTTCAAAAATTCACTGAAAAGAATAATTCCTCCAAAATTAGATTGGAGTAAATGGAAGCTAATGATTTTATGAGAAATCAAGATTTCAACAGGTCCAAACAAATAAATAAAATAGAAGGTAATGTGAACTATATCAATGGAAAAACACTGACCTGGAAAAATCATCTAGGAGAGATAATTTTTACATTATTGGACCACCTGAATGTCATTATAGAAAAAAAGAGCCTAGAAAATCTTTCAAGAAATTATTAAATAAAATTGCCCTGATGTTCTAGAACCAGAGAGCAAAATACAAATAAAAATAATTCAATGATTGACTCTTGAAAAATATACTCAAAAGAAAACTCTTAGGAATATTATGGTTAAATTCCAGAGTTCCCAGGTCAAGAAGAATATAATGTAAGCAGTCACAAGAAACAGAGTACTGTGGAAACACAATCAGGATAACACAAGACATAACAGTTTTTACATTAAGGAATCAAAGGGCTTAGAATATGATATTCTGAAGGTCAAAGGACCTTGGATTAAAACCAAGACTCACCTAGCTAGCAAAATTGAGCAAAATGCTTCAGGGAAAAATATTTTCATTTAGTGAAATAGAGGATTTTCAAGGATTCTTGAAAAAAAGCCAGAGCTGAACAGAAAATTTGACTTTCTAATACAACAAGCAAGAGAAGCATGAGAATGTAAATAGGAAAAAGAATCATAAGGAATTTATTAAAGTTGTACTATTTACATTTCTACATGGAAAAATGAAAATTGTAATTCATAAGACTTTTATCTGTATGAGAATACTTGGGAATAAATGTGTATGTATTTGTATATATGTGTACATATATATATATATATATATAAATATATGTATATATGTGTGTATACACACATGCATCTACAGGTATACATACATGTATATATAAATATATGTGTATTTATAGGAGGGTTTATGTGTGTATAAATATATGTGAGTTTGTGCATATGTATGTACAGGTATACATAGACAGGGCACTGGGAAGGGATGATACCTAAGCAAAACAGAATTAAGAGGTGAGAGAGGACTATACTGAGAGAAGGAGAAAGGGAGAGATAGAGTAGGGCAAATTATCTCATATAAAAGGGGCAAGAGGAAACTGTTACAATGGAGGGAAAGAAAAGGAAGGCAAAAGGGAATGGGTCAAGCTTACTCTCATTGAATTTGGCTTCAGAAGCGAATGACATACATACTCAATTGGGTACCTTACCCCATAGGAAAATAGGGAGGAAGGGGATAGAAGGGGGATGATAGAAAGGAGAGAAGACTGGGGGAGAGGGTAGCTTTAAGCAAACAATTTTGTAAAGGTACAGGGTCAAAGGAGAAAATAGAATAAGTGGGGAGTGGGATAGGATGGGGGTAATTATAGTTAGTCTTTCACAATATAACTACTATGGAAATATTTTGTGTAACTACATATGTACAACATTTATTGAATTGCTATCTTTCCAGTAGGGGTAAGTGAGGAGCAAAGAAGGGAAAACAAAGCTGGAACTCACAGTTTTAAAAACTAATGTTAAAAAAACAATTGCTTTTTGAGGCGGCCAGGTAGCACAGTGAGTAATAGAACCTGCTCCAGTGTTGGGATCACCTGGGGATTGAATTCTGGGCTCAGACACTTAGCACCCACCCAGAAACACCTGGTCGTGTAACTTTGAGCAAGTTACTTAACCCCAATTGCTTAGGGGCGGCCAGGTGGCTCAGCCAGTAAGAGCACCGGCTCTAGTGTTGGGATGACCTAGAGATCAAATCTGGGCACAGATACTTAATACCACACCCAGAAATAATAACTGGCCATGTAACCTTGAGCAAGGTACTTAACCCTGATTGCTTTAAAAAATTTTGCTTTTATACATGCAACTGGGAAATAAGATATACAAGCACTGGGGTATAGAGTCCATCTTGCTCTACTAGAAAGTTGGGGGAGGGAATGAGGGAGGATATAAGAGATAAGAGATTGGAGGAATGGGTATTCAGTAGGGTCACTATTTTGGGGTGTGGTCTGGGAAAGATGGGGAGAAAAAATTGTAACTCAAAATCTTGTGGAAATGAATGTTGAAAATAAAAAATAAACATAAACAAAGAAAAAAAGATGTAGCTCCATGACACAGGGAAATTTGTGTGGTCTTTGTATTGCAAGATCATGAATCACTGAAAGGGCTTGTAGATTAAGGAACAGCAAGAAGCATTATGTTTTTTATGACATAGAACTTATTTACTATATATATATATATATATATGTATATGCATATGCATATGTGTATGTTCAAATCTGTGTACATACCCCAAAATTTATCAATTACAATGTAGAATGAGATTTATGTGATTCTTTTTCTCTTTCTTATGCTTTTATTTATAGCAAGAGTATCCAGATTAATATAATTTGTTTCCTCCAACATATTTTCTTTTTTTTTCTTTTGTTTTTTTTTCTCTTTTAGTTTACATCTTTCATTTCCACAAGTTTTGAGTTACAAATTTTCTCCCCATTTTCCCTACCCAAACCCCAAAGCAGCAATTCCACTGAATATTCCCTCCTCCAATCTGTTCTCTCTCCCATATCTTTCCCCATTCCCCCTCCGACTTTCCTGTAGGGCATGGCGGATCTCTATGCCCCAGTGCCTGTATATATTATTTCTCAATGACATGTAAAATGATATAAATAAACATTTGATTTTAAGCATTGAATTCCACATTATTTCCCTTTCTCCCTCATCACTTGCCCTCACTGGGAAGATAAGCAATTCAATATAGGTTGTATATGCATAACTATGCAAAATATTTCCATAGTGAATATATTGTTAAAGACTGACTATTTCCCTCCATCTTATCCAACCCCTACTTGTTCATTTCTCTACTTTGATCCTAGTCCTTTTCAAAAGTGGGTGCTTCTGACTTCCCTCTCCCCAAGTCCCCCCCCTTCCATTATCCCATGCTGACATTCCCTTCCACTCAACTCTCCTGTAGGGTGATACCCTATTTAGGGTGTATGTCATTTCCCCCTAAGCCAAATTAAATGAGAATAAGGTTGATTCATTCCCTTTTAGCTTCCTGTTCTTCCCTTCCATTGTAACAGTTTTCCTTGCCTCTTCTATGTGAGATAATTTACCCCATTCTGTACCTCCCCATCTCCTCTCTCTAACCTCTTAATTTCACCTTTTAAGTATCATCCCTTCCTATTAAATTGGTCCTGTGACCTCTGTCTATGCAAACCTGTGCACATATATATATATATATATATATATATAATCACATATGTATTCATATACCCATATATATTCCTATCTAGATATATATGTATGCTTATACATGTATACATACATACACACATATGTGTATATATACACATACACATATACAAATACATATATATATACACATGCATACATACATACATACTCATTTCTATTCCGTTCAACTATTCTCATACTGAGAAAAGTTTCATAGTTTAAAATTACCATTTTTCCAGTAGGAATATAAGTAGTTCAAATTTGATGTTTCTTATGAATTCTTTTACCTGTTTTTCTTCTCTTGAATCTCCTGCTTCTTTTATCTGTGGTCAAATTTTCTATTCAACTCTGGTTTTTTCATCAAGAATGCTTGAAAGTCCTCTCTTCCACAGAATGACCATGTCTTTCCCTGAAACATCATACTCACTTTTGCTGTGTAGGCAATTCTTGGTTTTAATCCCAGTTCCTTTTACCTCTGAAATATGATATTCCAAGCCCTTTGATCCCTCAGTGTTTAAGCTGCCAGATCCTGTGTTATCCTGATTGTGTTTCCACAATATTCAAATACTTTCTTCCTGTCTGCTTGTAATATTTTCTCCTTCATCTGGGCACTCCAGAAGCCACCTATAATCTTCCTAGGAGTTTTCTTTTTGGGATCTTTTTCAAGAGGTGAACTGTGTATTCTTTCAACCTCTATTGTGCCCTCTGCTTCTAAAACATAAGGGCAATTTTTCTTCAGAAGTTCTTGAGGGATGATTTCTAGGTTCTTTTATTTTTTTGATCATGGCTTTTTGGTTTTACATAAATTTTTAAATTATCTCTGCTATGTCTATTTTCCAGGTCAGTGGTTTTCCCAATTTGATATTTCTCATTGTCTTCTAATTTTTAATTTGTTTGTATCTGTTTAATAGTATCTTGATTTCTCATAAAGTCACTAGCTTCCATTTGCTCCAGTCTAATTATGAAGGAATGATTATCTTCAGTGAGCTTTAGAGATTCTTTTTTCCATCTGGGAAACTCAGCATTTTAAGCCATTCTCCTCCCCACTGTCTTTTTGAACCTCTTTTGACATTTCAGTTGCTCTTTTTTTAAGGTGTTATTTTCTTCAGTCACATTTTTGTCTCTCATTTTATAATTTTCTTGCATCATTCTCATTTCTTCCTGATTTTTCCTCCACTTCTCTTATTTGGTTGTCAAAATCCTTCTTTAGGTCCTCTCTGGACTATAACCAGCTCGTATTTTTTTGGAAGCTTTAGGTGCAGGAGTTTTGACTTTACATTCTTCCTCCTGTTCCATGCTTTGATCCTTTTTGTCCCCAAAATAGGAGTCTTATGTAGAATTGCTCCATTTGCTTTGCTTCCTTTGCTTGCTTATGTTACCACCCAATTATTTAACTTTTGAGCCTTTTGACACAGTAGAACTCTGATACAAAAAAGGGGAACTTCATCCCAAATTCTGGGGGTTTCACAGCTGCCAGAGCTATTATTTTGGTGCCCTTTCTGAAGCCTCCACATGCTCTAGCAAACTGCTCATGCACCCCAGAACTCCATCCTAGACGGTGATCCAGAGCACGTTAAAGCAAGAGTGATTACTAGCCCCCTACAATCTGCAGGCCATGTGCTATCATGCAGCTACGTGGTGGGTGGCTGCAGGGCTGTTCAGCCTCAGCTGCTTCTCCCCCTGGGGTAAAAGACCAGATCTCACTCTCGAACTCCCTGTTCCTGCAACATATACACTGACTTCTCACTTTGTCCTTGGCATCTATGGGTTGATAATTCTGGAAACTTTCTCAGCTCTTGGTGATCTGAAATCCATCCTGTGGGCAGCTTGTCAGACCACCCTGAGGCTAAAACCTCTGTCTCACATAGGGCTGGTGTCGGCTCACAGAGTTCTCTGTCAGCTTCTTCCTGCTGGCTTCCCAGGCTTTCTTCAGTGGGAGGGTAGTTTCTCTCTATCATTTTGTGGGTTTTGTAGCTCCAAAATTTGTCTAGAGTCATTTTTACATGAATTGGAGTAGGTGGAAGCCAGAATCTAGGGTAAGTCCACTTTTTATTCTGTCATCTTGAATCTGCTCCCTGTCTTTATAGGAATCTTAATGAGCTATCAATTTTAAAAGTGATAGCTGGAATGAGTATTTTTATGTATACATTCAAACTTATAAGAATGACAGAATAAAGCATTCCTTAAAATGTTACTATTTATAAATGCATTGCCATTTCCAAGGAACTCAAGTTCAGGTTATTGGGCTAATTCTATCAGGGATTTAAGGGAAATGGTGGTCAAGGTGATAGATCTAGAGTTTTGACTTAGCATATATGGTCTCTTTTTACTTTCTGGTTGCCTCATTGCTTCATCTAGGCTTGTTTGCCTCTCTATTTGAAACTAGATCATTTTATCTTCCTCAGGCTGAAAGTACAATAGCCACTTAGACTGTATAACTATCCCTTTGTTCATGGCAGAAGGTCTGAACTATTTTTTCTCATACCTGGGCAATTCCATGTATCTTCACTTAGCCTGGTGGGCCTCCTATAGGGATTCACTGAATTGGTGTTGGGCTTAGTGAAGACCCATGATCGGTTTTAGCCCTAGCCCAGATCATAACTCCGGGGCTGAAGATATCCACCAGCCTCAAGCTTCACAGCTGCAGAGTTTGAATATAAAAGTTATGGCATGAATTATATGATTCATACACATTACAGAATATTTTATATAGGCAAAAAAAGAATCAATAAAACTAATGCTAATAGTATTTATTTATCACTTTAAGGTTTGTAAAATGTCTTTTAAAAATTATTGAATTTTACTATCACAACAATTTTGGGAGTTTCTGGGATATAATCATTGCCATCTCAGGAAAAAAATCACACTGAGGCTTGGTGTCATTAAGTGATTTTTTTCTATGGTTATAAAGATACTTAGCATCTGAGACTGAACTTGAATACAGGACTTCCTAATTATAAGTCCAGCACTCTCCACAACTCTACCTGGATACATAGGATATGTTAAGTGCCATATGCATTGCTAGCATAAGCCATATCTTACATGAATTGCAGAGTCAGTCATCACTGTGTCATCTGACCCCATTGTGAAGAAATATATACTTTTTGTCTGTCCAAATGGGAAATTCTATATTTCCCTTATCATGTAAAATTGATAAAATATATTCTTCAATTTATCATTTGTTCAACAAAGCACAAAAGTATCCAATAGCCCAGGTCAGGTTCCAATAATGATTTTAGAAAATGGAGAGTTTGGGTAGAGGAACAATATAAAAGAACTGATAAGTGATGATTTGTTCCTCATGACAACCCAACATAAATGACAATATCAGTCTCTGTGACCCCTGACATAATTACTGTGGGTACCAATGTTATGAAAATAGATGTAGTACCTTAAGTAGGATCCTGCATATCAAAAGCTTCTGTATTGACTTCAAGATGACTTTTGCAATGTCCTTGGGAAAAGCATTCATGCTTTCCTTTTGGTCTTGTGTAAAATGGGATAAATCTCTGGCTTTGGGTGTAAAAATTAGTTGATATTGATAAAACATTACAGCAGTTCCAAAAATGGATTAGGTGATGTAAAAATGGGAATTTGTGGATGAAGGAGTTAAATTTTTCTATACCATTTTAGAAAAATATATATTTTGGGGCAGAGCCAAGATGGCAGCATAAAAGCAGGAAAACTCCTTCTATTCCCCCCCATAACCACCTCAAATACATATAAAAATGACTCTAAACAAAGTTTAGGGCTACAGAACCCACAAAGTGATAGAGGGAAACAAACCTCTATAAACCCTGAAGACAGCCTGGGAGGCTGGCAGGAAGGGTCCATGGAAACATCCTGGGAGCAGAGCCCAGTTCCACCTGAGTCTGTGGTTTTAACCTCAGGATAGCCCAAGCAGTAACAGCTAGAGTGACACATGGAGAGAAGATCTCCAGCAGCTGTGGTGGTTTCCAGAATTACCAAACCATAAAAGTCAAAGACGAAGTGGGAGGTCAGTGTGGACTTTGTGGAAACAGGGAGTCTGGGAGTATGTTTCACCTCTGTCCCCAGAGGGAGAAGTGGATGAGGCACAACAGCTGCATTTGCATGGCTGCTCCAGAGCTCCTAGCCTGAAGATTGTATGGGGACTAAGTAACCATTCTAAGGGGTAATCATTCTTACTTTAACATGCTTGGGATCTGGATTGTTGCCTAGGGTGGAGTTACTTGAGTTGGTGACCATGTGGAGAGCCAGTATAGGCTTCAGAGAGGGCAGTCAACTAAAAGCTCTTGCAGCTGTGAAATCCCTAGCATTTTGGGACAAAGCTCTTGTAGCAGCAAGCACCCAAGCGTCCTCAGGGTTTGCCGCCACCACAGGTTCTTGGATCTGCTTTGTCAAAGGAAAGCAACTCAAAATGGGTTAACAAGCTAACTTTAATCAGTCAGACATATATCGTTTACCTTGTTCAGGGGAAAAGGTCAGCACCCCGAACTTCAAAGTATACAGGCAGAATTATCAAGACAGAAACAGATCCAGTAGACAGATTTCCAAACTGTCCAACCATTACATCCATACCCAGTCAACATCTGGGTTTCCACATATGGGTTTTTCAAAGCCGGGGGGGCCCTGGACAACGGCTTCCCAGAATACAGATTAAATCACAGAACACTTCTCAAAGTGAGCCCCCAAAACAAAGCTACACAT
Organism: Petaurus breviceps papuanus; assembly: GCF_028583685.1. Classification (NCBI taxonomy): domain Eukaryota; kingdom Metazoa; phylum Chordata; class Mammalia; order Diprotodontia; family Petauridae; genus Petaurus; species Petaurus breviceps. The sequence continues at coordinate 17,108,764 of NW_027187348.1, read as the reverse complement.
CAGGGCTTATATAGCCTTCTCCTGGCTCAGAGAATGTAACAACCTTTTGGAACCACTGGCCAATCAAGAAGTATCTACTGAAAAACAAGCCTCCCACTCCAGGCTGCAGGTGCACTTCAGCCTAGGGGCAGGGAAGATCTTCCAAATTTGCATTCCCATTACAGCTCTCCTCTCTGGAAGCAGTATTCTATTGTAGCAAAATGTTCAAACACTAAGTAATTTAGTGGTAACATGAGCAAATAAAGGAAGCAAAGCAAGCACAGCAATCGGAGTTTGGATACGTTTTTGGGAGAAAAAAGGATCAAAACATGGAACGGAAGGGAGAAAATGAAGTCAGAACTCATGTAAAATAAGCTTCCAAGAAAAAATACAAACTCTTTACAGGTCATAGAGGAGCTTAAGAAGGATTTTGAAAACGAAATAAGAGAAGGGGAGGAAAAATTGGGAGGAGAAATGAGAATGACAAAAGAAAATCATGAAAAGAGAGTCAACAACCTGACTGAAGAAAATAACACATTAAATATAGACTAACTAAAATGGCAAAAGAGGCTCAAAAAGACAGTGAGGAGTAGAATGCCTTAAAAAGCTGAATTTGCCTGATAGAAAAAGAATCTCTAAAGCTCACTGAAGAGAATAATTCCTTAAGAATTAGAATGGAGCAAATTGAAGGTAGTGATTTTATTTGAAATCAAGATACTATTTAACAGATCCAAACAAATGAAAAAAAATAGAAGGCAATGTCAAATATATCAATAAAACAACCACTGATCTAGAAAATAGATCCAGGAGACATTATTTAAAAATTATTGGACTACCTTAAAGCCATGATGAAAACAAAAAGGACCTAGAAGTCATCCTTTAAGAATTTCTCAAGGAACATTTCCATGATGTTTTAGAACCTGAGGGGAAAATAGAATTTGAAAGAATTCAAAGATCACATCTTGAAAAAGATCCCCAAAAGTCTTAGGAATTTTATAACCATGTTCTGGAGTTCCCAGATAAAGGAGAAAATATTACAAGCAGACAAGAAGAAATAATTTGATTATTGTGGAAACACAAGCAGGATAACAGGGGACCTGGCAGCATCTATATTGAGGTATTTAGGGGCTTAGAGTATGATATGCTGGAGGTCAAAGGAGCTGTGATTAAAACCAAGAATCACCTACCCAGCAAAACTGAGTATCATGTTTCAAGGGAAAATATGGTCATTCAATGAAATAGAGAACTTACAAGCATTCGTTTTTTTTAAGATTACTTTTGTTTAATTTTTTTTATTAATTTGTCTGTTTCCTTTTAGTTTACAGGATAGAATTCCACAATTCCTTGAATTTCACATTTTATCCCCCTTCCTCCCCTCACTCTCGCCATGGCGGCTTTAGTCAAGTATAGGATCTGTAAGTACTTTCACATTATACATTAGTCAGTTTATAAGGATGGATTGTACCAGCTGGAATGAAAAATGGTAAAGAGGACATAAAACCAAATAAGAGAAGGAAAAAGATCAGGTATTTTGCTTCCACGTGGATATAAACTTAGTTCTTTCTAGTTCTTTCTCTGGATGCACATATTTCTCTCCATCATGAGTCCTTTGGGATTGACTTATATCACTGCATTGCTGAGAAGAGTCGAGTCTATCAAAGTTGGTCATCACACATACATTGTGTCTGAAATTACATACAAATTTCTCCTGGTTCTACTCTTCTCACTCAGTGTCAGTTCTTTTAAACCTTTCTAGGTAAATATGAAGACTGTCTGCTCCTCATTTCTTATAGCACAATAGTATTCCATAACATGCATATACAACAACTTATTCAGCTATTCTCCAATTAATGGGCACCCCCTTAATTTCCAATTCTTTGCTACCACAAACAGAGATGCTATAAACATTTTTGTACATATGGGTTTTTCTCTCATTTCTATGATCTCTTTGGGATATAACCCTAGGAGTGGTATTGCTGGATCAAAGGGTATGAAAGTATTTATAGACCTTTGGGCATAATTCTAGATTGCTCTCCAGAAATGCTGGATCAGTTAACAACTCCACTAGCAATGCATTAGTGTTACAATTTGCCCACATCCTCTCTAGCATTTGTCATTTTCCTGTTTTGTCATCTTAGCCAATCTGACTGGTGAGATGTGGTACCTCAGAGTTGTTTTGATTCACATTTCTCTAACCAATAGTGAATTAGAGAATTTCTTCATGTGCTTATAGATAGCTTTAATTTCTTTCTCTGAAAACCGCCTGTTCATATCCTTTGACCATTTCTCAATTAGGGAATGACTGGTATTCTTATAAATTTGACTCAACTCTCTGTATATTTTAGAAATGAGTCCTTGGAGAGACATAGGTTGTAAAGATTCTTTCCCAATTTCCCACCTCCCTCTTAATCTTGGTTACATTGGCTTTCTTTGTACAGAAACTTTTCATTTTCATGTAGTCAAAATTATCCATTTTACATTTTATAATGTTCTCTAATTCTTGTTTAGTCATAAAGTCTTTCCCTCTCCACAAGTCTGATGGGTAAACTATTCCTTGTTTTAGAAGACCGCTCACAGAATCAACCTTTATACCTAGATCACGCACCCGTTTAGACTTGATTTTGGTATATGGTGTTAGATAATGGTCTATGCTCAGTTTCTGCCATACTGTATTCCAGTTTTCCCAGCAGTTTTTTGTGAAATAGTGAGTTCTTATCCCAAAAACCAGGGTCTGGAGGTTTAGCAAACAATAGATTACTATAGTTATTGACATTTGAATCTCCTGTTCCTAATCTATTCCATTGATCCATTCCTCTATTACTCATCCAGTACCAAGTAGTTGTGATGACTGCTGCTTTATAGTACAGATTGAAATCTGGAATAGCTAGTCCACCTTCCCTAGCATTTTTTTCATTAATTCCCTAGATATTCTGGAACGTTTATTGTTCCAAATGAATTTTGTTACTATTTTTTCTAGCTCTATAAAGTAGGTTTTTGGTAAATTTATTGTGATTGCACTAAATATATAATTTAATTTAGGTAAAATTGTCATTTTTATTGTATTAGCTCGACCCAGCCATGAGAAATTGATATTTTTCCAATTAGTTAGATCTGACATTATTTGTTTGAAAAGTGTTTTGTAGTTATGATCATACGTTTCCTGGGTTTGTTTTGGCAGGTAGATTCTCAAATATTTTATAATGGTCTACAGTAACTTTAAATGGGATTTCTCTTTCTATCTCTTGCAGTTGAATTTCATTGGAAATATATAGGAATGCCGAGGATTTATGTGGCTTTATTTTATATCCTGCAACTTTGACAAATTTATTTATTGTCTCAAGTAGTTTTTTACTTGACTCTCTAGGATTCTCTAAGTATATCATCATATCATCTGCAAGGAATGATAGCTTGGTCTCTTTTTTGCCTAATTTGATTCCTTTGATTTCTTTTTCTTCTCTAATTGCTACTGCTAACATTTCTAGTACCAGAATGCATAAGAGGGGTGATAGTGGACACCCTTGTTTCACCCCTGATCTTATGGGAAATGCTTCTAGCTTATCCCCATTACATATAATACTTGCTGATGGCTCTAAATAGATGCTACCTATTATTTTAAGGAAGGCTCCATTTATTCCTATACTTTCTAATATTTTTAAGAGGAATAGATGTTGTGTTTTGTCAAAAACCTTTTCTGAATCTATTGAGATGATCATGTGGTTTCTGCTAGTTTTATTGATGATATGATCAATTATACTGATGGTTTTCCTAATATTAAAACATCCTTGCATTCCTGGAATGAATCCTACCTTATCAAAGTGTATTGTTCTTGAGATAAGTTGCTGTAGTCTTTTTGCTAGTATTTTATTTAGAACTTTTGCATCTATATTCATGAGGAAGATTGGTGTATAATTTTCTTTCTCTGTTTTATCTCTTCCTGATTTAGGTATCAGTACCATATTTGTGTCATAAAAAGAATTTCATAGTACTCCTTCTTCACTAATTTTCCCCAATAGTTTGTAGAGTATTGGACTCAATTGTTCTTTAAACTGTTTGATTGAATTCACTAGTGAATCCATCTTGTTCTGGAGATTTTTTTTCCCCCTAGGGAGTTGACTGATGGCTTGTTCAATTTCTTTTTCTGAAATGGGATCATTTAGGTAATTTACTTCCTCTTCAGTTAATCTGGGCAACTGGTATGTTTGTAAATATTCATTCATTTCCCTAAGAGTGTCAAATTTATGTGCATACAATTGGGAAAAATAATTCCTAATTATAGCTTTGATTTCCTCTTCATTGGAGGTAGATTCACCTGTTCATTTTTGATACTCATAATTTGGTTTTCTTCTTTCTTTTTTTATCATATTGACTAAGGGTCTATCAATTTTGTTGGCTTTGTCATAAAACCAGTTCTTTGTTTTATTTATAAATTCAATAATTTTCTTAATTTCAATTTTATTAATCTCTCCTTTTGTCTTCAATATTTCTAATTTAGTATTTAATTGGGGATTTTGAATTTGTTCTTTTTCTAGGTTTTTTAATTGCATGCCCAATTCGGTGAGCTCCATTTACTCGAATACAATCATGTATGCACTCAAGGATATAAAACTTCCCCTAAGAACTGCCTTTAATGCATCCCACAGATTTTGTATGTTGTCTCATTATTATCATTCTCTTGAATGAAATTACTGATTGTTTCTATAATTTCTTGTATGACCCACTCGTTCTTTAGGATTAAATTGTTTAATTTCCAGTTAGTTTTTAGTGTGTCTTTCCCTGGCCATTTATTGCATATAATATTTATTGTATCATGATCTGAGAAGGATGCATTTAATATTTCTGCCTTACTGCATAGAATTGTGAGGTTTTATGCCCTAGGACATGGTCAATTTTTGAGTATCTGCCATGAACTTCTATGAAGAAAGTAAATTCCTTTTTTATCCTTATTCAGTTTTCTCCAGAGATCTATCATACCTATCCTCTCTAAAATCCTGTTCACTTCCTTTACTTCTTTTTTGTTTATTTTGAGCTTGGATTTATCAAGTTCAGAGAGGAAGAGATTAAGGTCTCCCACTAGTATAGTTTTGCTCTCTTTTTCTTCCTCTAATTCCTTTTCCTTCTCCTCTAGGAATTGGGATGCTACACCACTTGGTGCATATATGTTAAGTAATGATATTGCTTCATTCTCAGTTGTGACTTTTAACAGGATATAGTTTTCTTCCTTATCCCTTTTACTTAGGTCAAATTTGCTTTTGCTTTATCTGAGATAAGGATTGCTACCCCTGCTTTTTTTAGTTTAGCTGAGGCATGATTTATTTTATTCCAAACTTTTACCTTTACTTTGTGTGTATCCCTCTGTTTCAGATGTGTTTCTTGTCAACAGCATATTGTAGGATTATGATTTCTAATCCATTCTGCTATCCATCTCCATTTTATGGGAGAATTCATTCCATTCACATTTACAATTATGATTGTTATCTGCTTCTTTCCCTCCATCCTATTCCTGCCCCTGTTAATGTTCATATTTTCCGTCCCTTCTCCCTTCCTCCCCTTAATAGTTTTCTTTTTGACCACTGCCTCCCTCAGTGTTCCCTTTTCAGCCCCCCTCCATTTTCCTCCCCTTTCCCCTGTCTGCTTCCCTCCCTTCATACCACTCCCACCCCCCCTTTCATAGCCCTTTCCTCCTCCTACTGCCTGTAGGATATTTTTATACTTAATGAAGTATCCTATTTCTTCTTCGCATCAAGAGTGACAGGAACAAAACTCATGCAAAGCTCCTCCCCCCCCTTTCCCTCTAAAATGATATTTTTTGCATTTCTTCTCCATAGAGTCCTATGCTTAACTGGTTGTTATTCCCTCCTTGTACTAGAACCAATGAGGTAAAAGCTCATACATTTCCCAACTCCCTCCCTTTTTTTCCTCTGCTATACAGTTTTTATGCCTCTATGTGTGGCATAATTTACCCTTTTCCACTTCAACCATTCCCTTTCTTCCATTGCAGTCCCTTTGTAGCCCTTAATAAGATTTTTTTAAGTAGTCATTTTGTGTATTTTATATAGTCATACCCTTTACTTGTCTATAACCAGTTTGCTCTTATCAAATAGCAGGGTGTGTGTGTGTTCTCCTTGTTTACCTTTCTAAGTCATTATTGCATCTCGTGATTGGAGGTTGAATTTTTCATTGAGTTCTTGCTTTTTTTTATCAAGAAGGTTGGGAATTCCGTAATATCATTGAATGACCATCTCTTTGCCTGGAAGAATATGCTTAGTCTCACTGGGTATGTGATCCTTGTTTATAACCTGAGCTCTTTTGCCTTACAGAAAATTGTATTCCACTGCCTCCAATCTTTCAGTGGAGAGGCTGCCAAATCCTGTGCAATCCTCACTGTGTACCCTTGATATTTGAATTGTTTCTTTCTGGCTGCTTGATGTATTTTCTCTTTTATCTGGTAGTTCTGGAGTTTGGCCACAACATTTCGAGGACTTTTCAGTTTGGGATCTCTTTCAGCAGGTGTCTGGTGGATTTCCTTGATTTCTACTTTACCCTAAAGTTCTAGTATCTCAGGGCAGTTTTTCTTAATGAGCTCTTGGAGAATGTTGTTCAGGCTCATTTTTTCATCATAATTTTCTGGTAGGCCTATGATTCTCAGATTTTCTCTCCTGGATCTGTTTTCCAGGTCAGTTATTTTTTTTTAGGTATTTTACCTCTTTTTCTAATTTTTCATTCTTGTTGTTTTGCTTGACTAATTCTTGGTTCCTCATAGAGTTATTTGTTTCCGTTTGGTTAATTCTAGATTTTAGCAAATCATTTTCCTTGGTTAATTTTTGAAGCTCCTTTTCCATATCATACACTTTTCTTTTTAGAGAGATGTTTTCCTCATTATAATGTTTTTCTAATTCTGCTATTTTTGTTTTGAGAGAATTATTCATTTTGTCTTCTATCTCTCTCATTTTGTTTTTGAAGTTCTTTTTGATCTCATCTAGGAGAGCCTTCTGTGCTTGGGACCCTTTCCCTGTTGAAGTTTCAGCTTTGGGTGGATTCCACATTGTCTCCCTCTGAGGTTGGTTCCTCCCTCTGAGGATAGTAGGACTCCAGAGTCTTTGTCTTTGTATTCTGCTTTCTACCCATTTTGAGGCAGTGTCCTAGCCACGCCCTTCCCCTAGGATCACAAGCCTTTACTGTAGAGGGTTTTGCCCTGGGGCAAGAGTTACTTTGTTTTCAGGGTCAGAGGGGGGGTTTGGAGCAAGTGAGGTTCACTCTGTCATCCTAGTCTTTGGAGGTCCTGAAAGGGGCTTTTTAAAATAATTTCTGGGCTATGAAGTGGTAGCCCCAGGAGTTTTTGCTGTCAAGGAGAGGGGTCCCTGTATTTGCTTCTTACTTTGCTCTTTCCAGTCCCAGTCCTTTTGTGACAGGCCTGGTAGTGGACCTTGCGGTTGGTGGCAAGACTTGACCTCGGAGTTGATCAGGCCCCTTCCGGGCCTGCCTCTGCCAGCTGTGCCTTCTAGGCCTGCCTCACTTATAAGCATTCTTCATGAAAAAAATAGAGTTAAATAGAGCATTTGACACAGATATAAGAAGTAAGAGAAGCATGAGATGGTAAACAGGGAAAAGAAATCATAAGGGATTTTTCAAAGTTGGACGGACTATTTACATTCCAACATGGAAAAATGACAATTGTAACTTATAAAACTTTTCTAAGTATGAGAATAGTTGAAGGGAATATAAATGTGTGTATATGTATACATATATATGTATATACAAATATACATATATATATATGCCTACATATTAGGGTATATGGGAATATGAATGCATATGTGAGTGTGTGTGTATATGTGTACAAGTATACATATAATGAGGACACAAGAGCGATTAGTAGGAAGGGCTGAAACTTAAAAGGTGGAATTAAGAGATGAGAGAGGAATATAATGAGAGGTGATGGGGAAAGACAGAATGGGACGAATTATCTCCTACAGAAGAGGTAAGGGAAAACTGTTAAAAGGGAGGGGAAGGACAGGAAGACAAAAGGGAATTTGTCAACCTTACTCACATTGAATTTGGTTTAGGAAGGGAATGACATACACTCTAAAAAGGGCATCTCACCCTGCAGGAGAGTATGGGGGAAGGGGAAGAGAGTGAGGTGATGGAAGGGAGGCCAGATTGGGGGGACGGAAGTTGGAAGCTCATACTTTTGTAAAGGGACAGGGTCAAAGTAGAGAACAGAACAAGTAGGGGACAGAAAAGATGGAGGGAAATAGAGTCAATCTTTCACAATATATCCACTATGGGAATGTTTTTTGCAACTACACCTGTAAACCCTATATTGAATTGCTTATCTTCCCAGTAAGGGTGGTTGTCAAGGCAGGAAGGGAAAGAATCTGGAATCCAAAGTTTTAAAATCAAATATTTCATATATATATAATTTCTTTTACATACATCAGGGAAATAAGATATACTGTCACTGGGGTATAGAGATCTATCTTGCCCTACTGGAAAGTCAAAAGGGTGAAGGGGGAGGATAAAAGAGAGAGAAGTTTAGGGGAGTGGGTACCCAGTGGGATTGCTGTTTTGGGGTGGTGAGTAGGGGAGATAATTTTTAACTTAAAATCTTGTGGAAATGAATGATGTAAATTAAAAATCAACTTAAAAAAAGAAAGAAAAGAAAATAATATTTCAATGTTAGAGTTTTCATTCCTTCTAGCATTTGGCTTTCCCAGGAGATGATGCTTTACTTATATGAATGCTATTAGGAGGAAGTCATAGATTTACACTTCTAACAATAGTTTTATTGGAAGATTCTCTAAACTCAATTAAAATTTCAGAGACATTACAAATTTTGATTTAGTTATAATACTTTAAGGCAATCTCTTAAAAAAGGGTGTTCAGTGAGAAAAAGATAATTTATATTAGAAAAGACATTTTCTAAATATTCCTCAATTTATTATTGTTATTATAATTGTAGGAGCGACAAACAAAAGCTCTTAATTATTGCTTTAAATCTGGTTCCTCTTTGTGTTCTCGAGAGCTTCCTTAAAACTTTCCTTAACAGTCATCTAGAGGAGTTTTAAAAAGTTACTTGTGGAAGCTAAGAAACAATGAAAAGTCGCCAATGGGGACATAAGTTCATGATGAACTTAAACATCTGAGTAATTGATTTAAAGATTAATACTCATCTTCAAACATTACATGGCACATAAAATTTACAGAGTATGGTCACTTTTGAATTACTAAGAATAAAATGCTTTCATGTTTTACCACAATGGGTTATAAACATTTTAATGTAGAAGTATATTACAGCATGTCTTAAAATATGATTCTATATACAGCTACTGGATGGCTTAAAAGAAGAATTTAAATTACTTTTAAAATGCCACTTATTTTATGCTCTGAGTGATTGGGTAGCACAGGATAACCTGACTGATGAACTTTTTTTCTTGCATTTCTTTCTCTCAAAGCTACTCAAAAAAAAGAGATGTTTGGCATACAATTACTTAGTATATCAAGAGTATATGATAATTAACCTAAACAAACAAAAAAACTTGAAGTCCCAAGACAACTTTATTTCCCTATAGAGAAATATTTTCTCCTTGCATTAATATTTTCACTTTGACCTTATCCAGCTTCAGACGCATTTTTAGAAATAATATTATAAAATAAGCTTAAACATTCATGAAGCTCTTCAAATTATTGTTAAATCTTGATTTCCATAATTCAATACTCTGGTGACAATCCTTAAGTTCCCACACTTTAAGAGCCTGTATGTAATAGTAATGGAATTTGAATTTTCTCTTGTACTGTCAAGCTAACAGGTATTTAGTGATCAAGAACTTGTGTATCCCACAGTGGGAGGAACTTCACATGGTAACAGGAAGGATCAAATAGGGAGGACCTCATACCATATATGAAAAAAAGCCCAAGCTAGAGAGACTAACAGAACTTCTGGGAGCAAACATTGTGGAGGCACACCAGCTACTGCTGGGACAGAGAGAGAGAGAGAGAGAGAGAGAGAGAGAGAACTTCCAGGATCCTGAGAACTGCTACAAATTGAGAACAGAACTTGTAGTGCCAGAACTTCTCCTTAAAACTCCTTCTGAGAACCAAATTGAGTACTTCTGAGAAATGAAAAGAGAGAAGAGGGAGGAAGCATGACTGTGATATTGTTACTTTTTTCTGTCTATTTTCACGTTACTTTGTTGGTGCTGTTGGTACCGAATCCCTGGAACCTTTCTGCTGGTTCAGAAGCCCTGAAAGAGGATTTTCTTGTATGTTTACAGAAATCCTGGAGCAGAGTCTTGCTGATGATTTCAGAGGTCCTGGGACTATACTAATGATTTGTGTTGAATCCTCAGACATTGTTGAGTCTATATTGATTTCACAGGAAGAAAGTGAATTGATAAGGATGCTGGCAATGCAAATGAATGTTTTCATGGATTTTGTTAATTTTTGTCTTCTCAGGAACAGAATCTGTGAAGGACTTGAGGTGGACCAGACACTGTGAACTTCAAACTGGAACAGGAACTTGACAGGGAACTCCACAAGAAGCTGAAAAAAGAAGTGAGAGCTGTCTGCCTTTGAACTCAGGGGACAGTGGGATATATTTGGGAAGAAGCTGGAACCATGGCAGGGGAAACATGGAAGCTGAGAGCCAGCCTCAAGTCAAGATGAAAAGACCTCTCCTTGGGTGTTTATTGCAAACTGAGAAGATCAAGATTTACTAGTAGTGGAAGACTTTGATCCTTACATTTAGATGACTGAGTTAAAGATTTACTATTTAAACATGATTGGAACCTAATCTCTACTTAAGAAGAAAGAGGATTTTTTGATTGAAAAGATTAATACAATATGAACTAGGGTGGAAAAGTTTTGACCTCTGTGCTTTGTGTCAATTAAGGAGGCTTTCCTCCTTTATAATGATTGATTTACTGAATGAATGGACTTTGTTTAAAACTATGTGACCACTTTGGTGAAAACCATGCGGCCACTTTAGTGATAAGCTGTTAAGCCATAACATTGGAAATGCTATATTTTAATTATTGTGAATGTTTTGCCCTAATTTGTTACTGAATAAATAGAAAGTTCTCTATGCTGTGTAATCAGAAACTTGCATACTTTTCACAGTAGTAGTCCTCTAGAAATCTGATCATGCTTGGCTTTATAGTATATTTAAAAAATCACCTTTATTATTTAATAACAATGTTAAGATACATAAAGTTCTTTACATTATATTGATCTTCAAAACCATTAACTTGCTGCCATTAATATTATTATTTTAATTTTAAAGATAAGGAAGCAAAAGATAAGGAAGTTAAGTGATTTTTTTCTTTTAAGTTGCCAACTTTTTGAGGTAGAATTTGACCATAAGTCCTAATCTATTATGACATCTAGTATGTGCAATGATAGAATAGAGTGCTATGTTACAGAATAAAAATGATTAAACCTTTTCAACATTAAAATTAAAGTTATTTATAAAATACACCCCCTTATAATAATTAATTTTGAGTGCACTATTTTATAAAAGAAGTATGAAGAATTGTTTACTTTTTCTTTTGACTAGGTTGGATTGTTGATTAAGCAGATATAGAAATGTATTAGATCTGTCAGTTTTAGAGAGTTTTATCCCTCTGCCATCCTACTCCCTCTTTATATCCAAGAACCAAGTAGAGAAATAGACAGAAAAAGATCATCGACATTCACTGCTCTGTTTATGGATTTATTGGTCAAATAAGGTTCCTAAAAAACCTCCAAAAGTTACCTCCAACTTCTTTCCACCATCCTATAAATCCCTTTTCTATTCATTTTATAATATTCTAAAATAATAAACTGTCCATTTTAATTTTGCTCTATGCTATCTCTGTCCATTTGCTCATATCCCTCATAGTTGCAATAAACTCTAACTAATCAGTTCCATATAAAATTATAAAAATTATTCCCTTTTTCATGGTCAAAATCAATCAGAAGGATGATGGTTTAACTCACTGCATATATATGCCACATGAATTTGATGTGAGCATTGCAATTGGCTCCATATTGGATGAGGTTTTCATTGAGTAATATATAAGAATTTAGCCTATTAATGAACCAAATATTAGAAGCTGGAAAACAACATTTTCAATAATATAAATGGAAATTATAAAAAAAAGAAATTAAATTGAAAGACATATAATTATCATGGTCAAGCTTGGCACTGGGAAAGACTTGAGAAAATGTTCCTTTTTTTCTTCCTTTGCCAAAGTGAGGTACTTACTATATATATGGAATATCACATTGGCAAGCAGAATCAAGCGACCTCTTGTATTTTGCTGAACTGCATTTTATTATTTTGAAATTTTTGATTCCTTGTTACAAGAGAACTTTACCTGGTTTGAGGTAAAGGAAAAGGGTAATAAGAATTAAAGGTGGTAAAAGATATTTGCAATTTGGGGGCAGAAACAAGATGGCAAAGGGAAAAGAGTGATGCACCTGAGATTGCCCATAACTTCCTTCAGTTACCTCTAAAAAGTGATTATGAACAAATTTTAGAGTGACAGAATCCACTAGGAGACAGTGTCACAGATTTCAGCTCAGCCCAAAAACATGTAGAATCCCCAAGTAGGATTTATTGAGCTGGGTGGAAGGGAGCATAAAGCATCACACACAGAAGTAGGCTGCACCAACACAGACCCAACCACAGCAGAGCCTGAGTGAAGTAGGGCAAACTGCTTTGTCCACTCCAGGGACAATTCAAAAACTGCTCACCACAGGGCAGAGGTCTTTCGGAACTGGGTAAAAGACAAGAAGAGACAAGACCTGTGGCAGTGGCAGCAGCTACTCCTGGAGCTAGCAGCCCATAGTCTAGACATTTAAAAACCTCCTACCTGAACTTCAAGGAATTGAGATGGTGGCTAAACTGTAACTGCTGTCATCCCTTCCTGTTTTGGCCCTGAAAAATCCAGAGAATATTTCCTCAGTATAAAATCCTGAAATAGCTGAACCAGCAGCAGGCTAGGGAGATAGAGAAGAGAGGTTAGGCTGTGGCTGTGGTGAGGCTGAAGGGCACCAGTGCAGAATATGAGGTGTGTCAGTGGGAGATCTTGAATGCCATAGGGGTGGAGCCAGCAAGAACCAACACCAGAACCCAAGTATACCTTCACAGAACCAGGGAATTAGCAGACACCAGTGTGGCCCAGCCACCAGCAAGTGGTCCTCCATTAAATCTAACCCAGGGGAACATAGGCAAAAACCTAAATCAGCCAGACCACCCCTCCCCCACACCTCATAATGTGAGTTTCAGTGTAACCCCAGGGAATTGATGAAAGCCCTGGCCTTGGTCTCAATCTAGGTACTCAGAGGCCATAGCACAAAAAGCCAATAACCAGGCCCCTCACTCCCATCATAAGAAACATGGGTCAGAGACCTCTGTGTCACAGAATCAGTGATCCACTTTAAAAGCCAGGAAATAGGGGCATCTAGGTGGTGCAGTAAATAGAGCACTGACCCTGGAGCCTGGAGGATGTGAGTGCAAATCCAGCCTCAGACATTTAACACAAAAATTAGCCATGTAACCTTGGGCAAGTCACTTAACCCCAATTGTCCAAAAAAAAAAGCAAAGAAAAAAAAGCCAGGAAATAGGCAATCACTGGGCAAAAACAAATTGGAAAAACAAAGACTTTAGAATTATATTATGTGGAAAAGGAAGAGAAAAAGGGCCAGGGGCAGAGTCAAGATGGCGGAGTAGAAGCAGAACCTCCAAGCTGCTCCAGCTTCCACTTTCCCCAATCAATGAAAAAGGGGACTCTGAACAACTTTGGAGCTACAGAATCCACAAGATGAAACAGAGAAGCTAACCTCCTGCTGAGGACAGCCTGGCAGGCTGGCAGGAATTGTCCAGCTTAGCAGTCTGGGAGGCGATGCCAGGTCTGTGTGAGTGGAGGTTTTAGGCCCAGGGCAGGTCGGACAAGCCCCTGGCCAGAGGGACTCCAAATCAGCAGCAGGTATGGCCATCTCCAGAATTATCAACACATAGATGGGAAGGACAACATGAGAGGACAGTGCAGTCTGGACTTTGGGACCCAGTAATTTGGAGGGCATTGGCTTTTGCCCCCAGGGTGAGAAGCCACTGAGATACATGTACAGCCAGTCAGCACCATGTAGCAGCTTCAGCTCCTGGCCTGCAGAGTGTAGAGGAACCAAGTGACCAGTCTGAGGAGTAATCATTCTTGCTTTAACCTGCTTGGATCTGGATTGCAGTCTAGGGCCAAGGTCCTGGGGTGTGTGTCCAGCTTGCCAGAGCATGTGGAGGCCTCAGAGAGGGCACCCATCTAATACCTCCAGCAGCTGAGAAAACCCCAGCACTTGGGTCGAAAGCTCCCATGTCTGGTGGAAGATTTCTATTGTGGAAAAAGCCAAGGGGTCAAGTGACAGAGGGGTGACATGGCCAGGCAAAGGAATCAAAGCAGACAGAAGATTCCAACATTAGACTCCTATTTTGGGGACAAAAAGAAGCAAAGCACGGAACAGGAGGAAGACAGTGAAGGCAGAACTCATGCAACAAAAGCTTCAAAGGAAAACACAAGCTGGTTACAGGCCATCGAGGACCTTAAGAAGGATTTTGAAAAGAAAATAATAGAAGTGGAGGAAAAATTGGGAAGAGAAATGAGAACAATGCAAGAAAATTATGAAATGAGAGCCAACAGCCTGCCTGAGGAAAATAATATCTTAAAAAACAGACTGACTCAAATGGCAAAGGAGGCTCAAAAAGGCAATGAGGAGAAGAATGGCATAAAAAGCTGAATTTGCCATATGGAAAAAGAATCTCAAAAGCTCACTGAGGAGAATAATTGCTTTAGCATTAGGGTGAAGCAATTGGAAGCTAATGACTTTATGAGAAATCAAGATGCTATTAAACAGATGCAAACAAATGAAAGAATAGAAAGCAATGTGAAATATCTCATGGGAAAAACCATTGACCTGGAAAATAGATCCAGGAGAGATAATTTAAAAATTATTGGGCTACCTGACAGCCACGATCAAAGTAAGAACCTAGAAATCATCCTCCAGGAAGTTCTCGAAGAAAACTGCTCTGATGTTTTAGAACCAGAGGGCAAAATAGAGTTTGAAAGAATTCACCAATCATCTCCAGAAAAAGATCACATAAAGAAAACTCCTGGGAAGATTATAACCAGTTTCCATAATTCCGAGATTAAGGAGAGAATATTACAAGCAATCAGGGAGAAACAATTTGAATATTGTGGAAACATAATCAGCATAAGCCAGGATCTGGCAGCTTCTACACGGAGGGATTGAAGGGTTGGAATATGATATTCCAGAGGTCAAAGGATCTGGGATTAAAACCAAGAATCACCTACCCAGGAAAACTGAGTGTCATGTTTCAGGGGAAAATATGGTCATTCAGTGGAATAGAGGACTTTCAAGCATTCTTCCTGGAAAAAAAATCAGAGTTCAATAGAAAATTTGACATTCAGATATAAGAAGCAAGAGAAGTATGAGAAGGTAAACAGGAAAAAGAAATCATAAGGAACTTATCAAAGTTGAACTATTAACATTCCCATATGGAAAAATAATTGTTGTAACTGATGAAAGTTTTCTCAGTATGAGAATAGTTGAAGGGAACAGAAATATGTATGCCTATAGATGAGGGTATATGGCCATATGAATACATATGTGAATGTGTGTATATATGTTTACAGGTATACATGGATAGAGGGCACAGGACCAATTTGACAGGAAGGGATGATACTTAAAAGGTGAAATTAAGAGGTGAGAGAGTAATATAATGAGCGGAGATAGGGATAGACAGGATGGGTTAAATTATCTCATATAGAAGAGGCAAGAGAAAATGGTTTTAATGGAGGGGAAGAATAGAAAGGCTAAAGGGAATGGCTCAACCTTATTCTCATTGAATTTTGCTTGGGGAGGGAATGGAATATACACTAAATTGGGTATCTCATCCTACAGAAGAGTAGGGGGTAAGGGGATTGGGGGGGGATAATGGAAGGGAGGGCAGGCTAGGGGGGAGGGAATTTGGAAGCACCCGCTTTTGAAAAAGGAAGGGATCAAAGTAGAGAATAGAACAAATGGGATGTGGGATAGGAGGGTGGGGGATAAATTCATTCTTTTACAATATATCTACTATGTTATTGTTTTGCATTAGCTACATATGTGAAACCTAAACTGAACTGCTTATCTTCCCATAAGGGTGGGTGACAAGGCAGGAAGGGAATGAATCTGGAATTCACGGGTTTAAAATCAAATATTTATCTATTTACCTATCTATCTATCTATCTATCTATCTATCTATCTATCTATCTATCTATCTATTGATCTACTATTATTAATACTCTTTTACATGTAACTTGGAAATGAGATATACAGGCATTGGGGTATAGAGATCCACCATGCCCTACTGTAAAAGTCGAAAGGGATATGGGAGAAAATATGGGAGATAACAGATTGGAGGAGGGGATATCTTGTGGGACTGCTCTTTTTTGGCAGTGGGTAGGGGAAAAACGGAGAGAAAATTTGTAACTCAAAATTTGGTGGAAATGAATGATGTAGATCAGAATTTAATAAAGGATTTAAAAAAATACAGGGAAGAGAAAGGTTCACATTCAGAAAAAGTCAGCATTGAAACTACACTCACATCTGAATCCTCAAAAGGGAATATAAACTGATCTCAAGCGCAAAAGTCATTTTTGGAAGATCTCAAGTAGGATCTTTAAAAGGCAAGATAAAGAGGTAGAAGCAAAATTGACCTATTATTTTAAAAATACACTTGGCAAAATTGAAAAAAAAAACATTGAAGAGAAAAACTCCTTAGAATATATAATTAGCCAAATGGAGAAAGAGATGCAAAGCCTCCCTGGAGAAAATCAGTTCTTGAAAGTAAAATCTGGCCTAATGGAAAAGGACATTCAAAAACTGAGGACAGCAATCCTTTAAAAATTAGAA
This sequence comes from Petaurus breviceps papuanus, assembly GCF_028583685.1. Lineage (NCBI taxonomy): Eukaryota > Metazoa > Chordata > Mammalia > Diprotodontia > Petauridae > Petaurus > Petaurus breviceps. The sequence goes on along the minus strand of NW_027187348.1, from coordinate 17,091,841 downwards.
TTAGACAAGTTAAAGAGAATGACTCTATGAGGCATCAAGAATCAATCAAACAAAATGTATAAAATGAAAAACAATAAAAGAAATTGTACAATATCTCATTGAAAAAACAAGTGGCCTGGAAAACAGACCCAGGAGAGAAACTAAAAGTCATTGGTCCACCAGAAAACCATTATGAAATGAAATAGCCTGGACAGTATTTTTGAACAAATCATCAGAGAAAACTGCCCTAAGTTCCTAGAATCAGCGGGTAAAATAATCACCAATAGAATCTACATTTCACCTCCTGAAAGATATGAAATTGAAAACTCCAAGGAATATGGTAGGCAAAATCTAAAATTATCAGGTCTAGGAGAAAATATTATAAGCAGCTAGAGAGAAAGAATTCAAATATCACAGAAATGTAGTCAGGATCACATAGGACCTTGCAGCTTCTACATTAAAAGATTGGAGGGAATGGAATAGTATATATCATGAAGCAAAAGGAGCTTGGACTACAACCCAGCTAAATTGAGCATAATCTTTCAGGAAAGGATATGATCATTCACTGAAATAAGGGACTTCCAGACCTTCCAGAGCTCAATGGAGAATTTGATCCTCAAATGCAAGACTCAAGAGAGATATTAAATGGTAAACAGGGAAAAAATACAAAGACACACACTGACACACACACAGAGACAAGAAAATTGTTATTCAACAAGAGCAAGCTGTTTAAATATCTATGTGGGAGTATGATACCTATTAATCTTGAGAATCATATAATTATGATGACACTTAAAAATTGTCATAAATAGATGGTATTGGGTAAAAATGTGATATGATGTGTGATATGGGTATGATGTAATGATAAAAAATGTAATGATAAATGTAATATAAATATAAATGTAAATAATGAAATTATTATAAATAATATATGAAATAAAAAATAAAACAATATAAATGTAAATAATGAAAAAATGTAATGATAAATAATTAAATGGTGCAAAGGGATCGTAATGGAAGAAGAGGAAAGGAGGAGGCAGAAAATGGTAAACTACATCACATTTAAAGGACCACAAGTATTATAGTAGAGAGACAGAAAGGAGGGAAATGGACATTGTATGAGCTTTACTCTCATTGGTTTCAGATCAAGGAAGGGATAACAAACTCAGTTAGGTAGAGGAATTTCATGTGAAGAGATACAAAAATTCATTATAGTAGAGGGGAAAAAGGGAGGGAGAAGGGCATTGTTTAAGATTTACTTTTTTTGGACTTGGTTCTATACTTTAAATATAGAAATCTAGCATGCCCAATAGTGGGAAGGAAAAGGGGAAAGAAAAGGGGTGACTGGTTAGAAGGAAGGGAAGAAGTAGCAAGGGAAAAGGGTAGGTAAGGTGAGGGAGTCTAATAGGGAGGGAATATAGAGGGAGGCCACGATCTAAAGCAAAACTTTTTGAGAAGGGGAAGGGAGAAGGGAGAAAGCATAAAAATAAATGGGGCTTTTTAGGTGGTGAATATCTCCTCAAAATAACATGCCTCTTGCAAAATACCTCTTTCACCACTCTCCAGAGGAGGAGAAGCAGAAAGACAAGAACAGCCTGTTGCAGAATCCAAATGCATATTTCATGGACACAAAGTGCCAGGATGCTATAAAATCTCCACTATCTTCAGCCACACACAAACAGTGGATCTCTGTGTTGGATGTTCCACTGGATTCTGTAAACCTACTGGAGATAAAAGGATGCTCCTTCATATGGGAGCAACAACGAATCAAGATGAATGAGGATCTATAAACAATAAAACAAAATTGATACAGCAAAGAACCATGGTGGGGGGGAGGTAGGATGGAGAAAAAGACACAGATAGTAATCATAATGGTGAATGTGAAAGGTATGGTGGATAGCAGAAATGGACGTGGATAGAAGAATGGATTAAAAACCATAATCCTACAATATGCTGTTTACAAGAAATACATTTGAAACAGGGGTATACATATAGGGTAAAGGTGAAAGGGTGGAGACGAATATATTATGTATTAGCTAAAATAAAAAAAAAAGCAGGGGTAGCAATCCTTATCTCAGATAAATCAAAAGCTAAAATAGATTTAATTAAAAGAGATAAGGAAGGCAACTATATCCTGCTGAAAGGCACCATTGAAAAGGAAGTAATATTGGGGGCAGAGTCAAGATGGCAGAGTAGTAACAGGACTTCCATGGGGCTTTGGCTTCCACCTCCAGCAATTCATGTAAAAGGTGAACAAACTTTGGAGCTACAGAACCCACAAAATGACAGAGAGAAGCTAATCTCCCTCTGAGGACAGCCTGGCAGGATGGCAGGAAGTGGCCAGCACAACGCTCTGGGAGGTGACCACAGCCCCTCTCAAGCAGGAGGTCTTAGCTCCAGGGTGGCCACAGCCAGATGCCAGCTGGAGTGAGTGATTTCAGATAACCAGCTGCTATGGTGGGTTCCAGAATTATCAACACATAAATGACAAGGAAAATGTGAGAGGTAAGTGCAGTGTTGACTTTGGCATCTGGTAGTTTGGGAGTATGGTCAGCATTTATCTCCTTGAGGGAGAAGCAGCTGAGGTGCTGCAGCCATGCAGCTGGCGATGTGTAGCAGCTTCAGCTTCTGGCCTGCAGATTGAGGGAGACCAAGCAACCAGGCTGAGGGCTAATCGCTCTTGCTTTAACTTGCTAAGATCTGGATTGCAGTCTAGGGTTAAGGTCCTGGGGTGTGTGACCAGCTTGAAAGAGCATGTGTAGGCTTCAGAGAGGGCAACCAACTAATACCTCCAGCAGCTGAGAAAAGCCCAGCTATTTGGGACAAAGCTCCCCTGTCTGATAGGAGAGTTCTACTGTGGCAAAAGCCCAAAAGTCAAGTAATTCAGTGGCAACATGAGCAAACAAGAAAAGCAAAGCAAGCAGAACAACCCAACTTTGCACTCCTATTTTTGGGACAAAAAGAATCAAAGCATGAAAGAGGAGGAAGACATTCAAGTCAGAAGTCTTGCACCAAAAGCTTCCAATAAAAATATGAGCTGGTTACAGGCCACAGAGGACCTCAGAAGGATTTTGAAAACCAAGTAAGAGAAGTGGAGGAAAAATTGGGAAGAGAAATGAGAAATATACAAGAAAATTATGAAATGATAGTCAAAGAACTGAGTGAAGGAAAAACAACTTAAAAAATAGACTAACTCAAATGAAAAAAAAGGCTTAAAAAGGCAATGAAGAGAAGAATGCTTTACAAAGCCAAATTTGCCATATAGAAAAAGAATCTTAAAATCTCACTGAACAGAATCATTCCTTATTAGATTGGAGCAAATGGAAGCTAGTGACGTGACTTTATGAGAAAACAAGATGCTATTAAACAGATGCAAAGAAAATTAAAAAAAAAATAGAAGGCAATGTGAAATATCTCATTGCAAAAACAACTAACCTGGAAAATAGATCCAGGAGAGAAAATTTAAAAATTGTTGTACTACCTGAAAGACATGATCAAAAAAAGAACATAGAAATCATCCTTCACTAAATTTTCAATGAAAATTGCCCTGATGGTTTAGAACCAGACAGCAATATAGATGTTGAAAGAATCCACCAATCACCTCCTGAAAAAGATCACAAAAAGAAAAGCCTTAGGAATATTATAGACAGGTTCCAGAGTGTGTACATCAAGGAGAAAATGTTACAAGCAGCCAGGAAGAAACAATTTCAATCTGAGAAAACACAATCAGGATAACACAGGATTTGGCCACTTCTACACTGAGGTATTAAAAGGCTTAGAATATAATATTCCAGAGGTCAAAGAACCTGTGATTAAAACCAAGAATCACCTACCCAGCAAAACTGAATATGAAGTTTCAGGGAAAAATATGGTCATTCAGTGGAATAGAGGACTTTCAAGCATTCTTGATGAAAAAAAAAAACAAAGTTGAATAGAAAATTTGGCATTCAAATACAAGAAGCAAGAGAAACATGAGAAGGTAAACAGGAAAAGAAATAATAAGGAACTTATCAAAGTTGAACTATATACATTCCTACATGGAAAAACAATAATTGTAGCCTATGAAATTTTTCTCAGTATGAAAAAAGTTGAAGAGAATATATATATATATATATATATATATATATATATATATATATATATTATATACACACACACATATACACATACATACATACATATATATGTCTATATCGGAGGATATACAGGTTTATGAATATATATGTGAATGTGTCTATATATGTTTACAGGTATACATAGATAGAGGGTGTAGGACCAATTTAATAGGAAGGGATGATACTTAAGAGGTGAAATTAAGAGGTGAGAGAAGAATATGACAAGATATGGGGAGAGACAGAATGGGGGTAAATTATCTCATACAGGAGAGGCAATGGAAAACCGGTTCAATGAAGGGGAAGAATAGGAAGGTAAAAGGTAATTGGTCAACCTTATTCTCATTGAATTTGGCTGGGGGAGGGAATGACATGCACACTAATTAGGGTATTTCACTCTACAGGAGAGTAGGGGGGAAGGGGGTGAGAGGGAGGGATGATGGAAGGGAGTCCAGTCTGGGGGGGAAGGGAAGTTGGAAGCACCCACTTTTGCAAAGGGAAGGGATCAAAGTAGAGAATAGAACAAGTGGGAGGTGAGATAGGAGGGAAGGAAATATAATCAGTCCTTTACAATATATCTACAATGTTAATGCTTTGCATTAGCTACACATGGACAATCTATTCTGAATTGCTTATCTTCCCAGTAACGTTGGGTGACAAGGGAGGAAGGGAATGAATCTGGAAGTCAATGTTTTAAAATCAAATGTTCATATTATTATTGTTATTATTAATACTATTTTGCATGTATTTGGGAAATAAATTATACAGGCACTGGGTCATAGAGATCCACAATTCCCTACTGGAAATTTCGAAGGGAGTATGGGAGAAGATATGAGAAACAGCAGATTGGAGGAGGGGATATCCTGTCGGACTGTTATTTTGGTGCAGTGTGTAGGGGGAAAATGGGAAGAAAGTTTGTAACTCAAAATCTGGTGGAAATGAATGATGTAAATCAGAAGTTAATAAAGCATTTGAAAAATGAAAAAAAATTAAGTCCAAAATAGTGTTTGCATTATTTAGGATATTGATTTTAATTTTTAAAACATTATTTAAAAGTCAAAAAGTTATGATTAAATGATTGCAGTTTATTTTAATGTTTTCTTTCTTGGGAATTGTCTCTTCCCTTGGCACCCACTATTTTCAATGTGACAGGAATGACTACAAATAACATATTTCTTAGGAAAACCCCATCATTTCTATAATTGTATATGAGATCATCTTGTCCTTTTCTACTCTACCTACTTTTTTACAAATGATCTGTGTTCTCTGCCAAATTCACCACACCCCAAAGAATTGGAAAATGTCACCATAGATATAAAGGTATAAGCAGAATGCTCTGAGTCAAAGATCACACTCCTTATGTGTGCCAGATATTTAACTAATGAAATTTCACCTTAATTTTTCATTTATCAAACTGCAATCCAAGTACAATTTGTTCCACAAAGAAAAGATCTGAAGGGAAAATTCTAATCCTACAAAAAGAGAGCTTAATGGCTTTATAGGAAATACTTCATGTTCTTAAAAATTATACAGCTAAAGAATATGAAAGTTCTTTTACTTAGAATGAAGTATATTAACATATGTTTTAATTTGTGCAGGAATATGAATAGCAGAACGGAGAGAATTGCAGTGATAATGCCAATAACACTTATTTTTAAATGACCTTCATGTTTGTGTGTAAGAACTATATCTCATTTAATTCTCGTGATAATTTTTAGAGGTATGTAAGACAAGTACAAATAAGTAACATTGCAATGAGGATAGAGGACTGGTTGGGTTTGAAATCCAACAAAACTGGGCTTGAATTTTACCTTGGCCCCATACTAGCTATGTGACCATGGTTAATTCACTTAACCACTCTGTTTCTCAGATAACTACAATCTCATATGCTCTACTAAACGGTCACTTTGCATCAGTGTAAGTAGTTTCATTACTAGAATATTACTATATTGATGAAATCAAATGTGTGCAAGTATCCACAAATACACAAGGGAAAAAAGACAAATATTAGGAAAAAGAACAAGATTCCTTAAACTAACATAGATAATAAGTCTAGTAAATATTCATGGGGAGAATATTTAACCTCATGTCTGACAAGCTCAAATTTAGCTCAGACTCAACAATAAGCCAAGGTACACATCAAGGTAAACCAATAATTGAATTCTCAGTTTTTATTATCAACTCTACTGACTTTAATCTTTTTCAATATTAAATACAAAAAGAATATTATATGGGTGGCTAGGTGATGCAGTGAATAGCGCACCAGCCCTGGAGTCAGGAGGACCTGAGTTCAAATACGGCCTCAGACACTTAACACTTACTAGCCATGTGACTGTTTTTTTTAATATGGGGAAAATTGAAAACCATAATATTTAGTGAAATTCACATGTTCTACTTATTAGCCATCAAGGAGATTATTTGTTTTCATAATCTATATGATAAAAAATAATATGCAGGCTGATGTTAGGCAGAAAAAGAGAATATTTGAAGAAATAATACAAAAGTTTATATTGTCTTATTGGGGCCAATATTCTTTTCTCATTTGCATTTTTATTCTAAGAGGATATTCCTATACATACTTTAAAAACAACTAATGCTATATGATTTTTTTAATGATCTAGGAGAAATACCTACTTTTATAGTCTTAAGAAGTTAAAAATGGTGGCAGTTCATTGACTCCTACTAAGTATAACTCCAACAAAATTTCTTTTAATAAGTCATTTTATTTCAGAAGACACAAATATGGAAGATTCTTTTGCTAAAAATTTTTGTTGTCCACACTAAAGACATATCTAAAGACATGTATCTTATGTATATTAATCATTATATTGTTCCATAATATAGTTTATGTGCCTTTTAAAATGTGCATTTTTGCACAAAGAGAAAATTCAGGATAAAATGATAACTGCAGAAAGACTAAACTCTCAAAGAGGAAAGAATATAGAACTCCATTTCATGGAGAGAATATTATACTGCATTGTTGCTAACTTGAAGAATTATACATGATTGGCAAGACATAAGGAAAAGTGTGGACATTGGGATTCCTTTTAAGATTTCATTTTTTCAAGTCTAGCTAATGAGATAATTTCATGATAATATTTAAGGCAAACTGCAACTAAGTGGATAACTATTCCTTAAATGGTCATCCGGATATTTATCCTTAACATAGGCATAGATTCATGGATTAAAGAAATTTAATAAATACTGCTAGAAATGTTATATTGCAATGGGGAAGAAATAGATCAATATCTCTCCTCTTATATTAGGACATGCTCAAAATGCATATGTTAGGTATTAAAAATAGTTAATAAACTAGAGAAATGAAGAAAAAAACTTTATATACATGGATAGTGACAAAAGATACAGAGAAACAGAATAAGAAATGTAGAATTTTGATTACATGAATTTAAAAAAAATCTTTTTACAAACAAAATAAATATAAGCAAAAAAAGGAAAAAAAATAATGGGGGAAAATCTTAACAGCAACTTTATTTTTCTGATCAAGGACTTATTTCCAAGATATATAAATGACTGATTCAGTTTAAAAGAATAAAACTCATTCCCCAACTCACAAATGGTCTAAAGAAAATCTAAAGGTCTAAAGATCAATTCTCAAAGAATAAATGCCAGATAATATACATTCACAAGAAAATTTTCCAAATTAATGTTATTTAGAAAAATGCAAATTAAAGCAATTCTGAGATTCTACTCCACACCCATTAGATTGGCAATGGTGACAATAAAAGTAAATGAAAATTTTTTTAGTCACTGTGGAAAACAGGGATATTTATGTATTGTTCATTAACCTGTGAATTCCCACAATCTTTTTTAAGTAATTTAGAATTATATAAAATGTTTCTAAATATCACATGCTCTGTGACCCAACAATACTGTTTAAAGGCCTCTTACCAAAAAAAGTAAAAGGAAGAGAAAAAGGGCCTCTATGTATACACATATTTATAGCAGTACTTTTTGTTGTGGCAAAAATCTGGGAATTAAAGATGTTCATCACTTGGGGAATGGCTCAACAATTTTTAGTATATGAATGTAATGGGATATCTGTGTGCAAAATGATCATAATTTTATTTTCTAACTTTGCAAATTTCATTGAAATGGGAGATTTTCTAATTATACAGTAAAATATTAAAGAAAATATGAAAAGATATTCAAATTCAGCAAAGCAAATTCATTTTTGCTACCTCATTGATTAGCTTTTGGATATTTTGTGAGAAATTAATGTTATGCCTATTACTATATTGTTACCAAAAGAGATATTCATGACAAATTCTAGTCCTAATTGTGGAAAGAAAATGAATATTTGTTTTTATCTTTCAATCTTTTATTTTAAATACCAAGTAAGGCCAAAGAAAATAAAGTAAAGTAGGTATTAAATGTTGAAAACTCAATTCTTTTAACATTTTGAAGTATAATTTCATTCTTTATTAACTGTGAGCTGGATTTGATGTTGTCAGACTTAGATTTAATCTGTATGCTGCCATTTATCTGTGTGAATTAAGTTTTTTTTTCCCCAAACTACATTTGGAGAAATATATACATACATATATATTTATATATGTGTGTGTGTGTGTATATATATATATATACATATGTACATATGTATGTGTTTGTGTATATATGTATAAATTTCACATAAACAACAATAAAAGTAATGTGTGCCCCTTTAGATAAAATTGCACTTTACATCTTTTTTTTTTTTTTAAGCAATCAGGGTTAAGTAACTTGCTCAAGGTTACATGGCCAGTTATTTCCGGGTGTGGTGCTAACTATCAGAGCCCGGATTTGATCCCCACGTCATCCTGACACTGGAGCCGGTGCTCTTACTTGCTGTGCTACCTGGCCGCCCAGAGTTAGTTTATTTTTTAAGGTGTTATTTTCTTTTTCACTTTACATCTTATTTTCAGATCATTCATTTTGTTTTATGTCAGTTTACAGATTTTTTCTTAGAATAAAAATTAGAAAAAAATTGATAATCTTCATGGTTAATGAGCATAACAGCAAATGTGATTTAACATTATGAACTTTTCTGCATGTTAAAATGACTTTAAATTCTTAGGTTATAATAAAAAAGGAGGAATTTTTCTTGTTCATTTAGTAATTCATAGTATCAGCATAACATTAGAATTTCTTTCTTTTCAAATGTATGTGTTTAAGTTTTTATTGAATTATTTTTTGCCTTTTGAAAGGCAGTTGGCTTTAAGTGATCTGCCCAAAACCAGACAGCTAGTAAGTGTTAAGTGTCTGAGGCCAGATTTGAACTCAGGTGGCTGGTGCTCTATTCACTGTACCACCTAGCCACCCCTGAATTTCTGAATGGAAATTGATTCATTCTAGCTCTAAAATTCTTATAACTACTTGCTTTAATCCTTCAGTGGTCCCGTGCATCTTAGCAGAATAATTATTTTGATGTAGCTCAGAGCTTATTCTATACCTTCATCTTCTTTGCAATTCTTGTTCATAAGTTTGCACAAATTCTCCATAAAGGATCTACCCAAGTAATTAGCATGTTGCCTCCAGCCTTTTGAGCAGCATTTTTACCTTTATGGAATTAATAAATAGTTGATAACTGAATTGATTTGGATCAATATATTCCAGAACAACATTCAGGTTGTCCAACTGATATTTCTCATCTTTGGAAAAAAAAAGGTCCCACATTATTTAAAACTCATATGCTCATTATCTTCATTTTTTCTCCTCTTTGCTTGTGCAAGACAATACTTGGAATATGCTCCACTCTACTTATACCTACCATTTGTCTTTACATAATGCTTTGAATTCTCTGATAATATTTTTAGTCTACCAAGATGATAGGGTTCTATATTATTATCATTAAGAAAATATAAAAATATGAGCTTTAGGGGGTAGCTAGGTGGTAGAGTGAACAGAGCAACAGCCTTGGAGCCATGAGGACCTGAGCCCAAATATGGACCCAGACACCCAACATCCACCAGCCATGTCACCTGGAGAAGCCACACAAACCCAACTGCCCTTCCTTCCCCCTCCAAAAAACGAAATTAAAAACATGGCTTTGGTGGCAAGATATATGTTGGTATTTTTGAAAGTGCTATTCAAGATTCTAAATGTCATTAGGTCTTCTCTTCTTCTAATTCACTTCTGGGATCATTTCCCTATCTTTCTACAGTAGCTATTCAAGATACATATACTGATTTACTTCTTCAAACAGCTTCTCATCAGCCTGTCATAATCAAAGCAAAGTATATCAATTTAAAAGTTTTTTAGGTTTGAGTTGGTAAACAAATTTCTTTTTTTAATGGACACTTTTTTAAAATTTATCTTTCATTTTCAGAATTCATTTCCACAAAATATTGAGTTACAAAATTTCTCCCTGTCTTTCCCCTACCCCCACCCCAAGATAGAAAGCATATTGAATACTGTTTCCAACAATCTGTTTTCTCTTATATCCTCCCCATTTCCCCCCTCTTACTTTCTAGAAGGGAAAAATGGATTTCTATATCCCATTGCCTGTATATCTTATATCCCAGTTGCATTTAAAAACATTTTTTTAACATTTGTTTTATAAAACTTTGATTTCCACATTCTTTCCCTTCTTTCCTTTTCAACCAACCACATTGGAAAGATAAAAAAAATCAATATAGGTTGTACATGTGTACTTATTGAAAATGTTTCCATAGTAGTTATATTGTGAAAGGCTAACTATATTTCCCTCCATCATATTCTATCCCCACTTATACTATTTCCTATTTTGACCCTGTCCCTTTTTAAAATGTGTGCTTCGAACTACCCTCTCCTTCAATCTGCCCTCCTTTTTATCATCCCCCCTCTTGTCACCTTCTCTCCTATTTCCTGTAGGATAAGATATCCAAAGGACCAAATTCAATGTGAATAAGGCTGAGCCATTCCCTTTCACCTTTCTGCTCTTACCCTCCATTGTAATAGTTTTCTCTTGCCTCTTTTATATGAGATAATTTACCCTACTATATCTCTCTCTTTCTCTTCTCATTATATCCTTCTCTCACCTCTTATTTTTTAGATATCATCCCTTCCTATTCAACTGATCCTCTTCCCTCTATCTATGTATACATGTACACATATATACACATGCTCACATATGTATTTATACACATGTACACCATCATATACACACATATGTATTATGTATGTATGTATATACACAAACACATATATATTCCCCTCAACCATCCTCATACTGAGAAAAGTCTCATCAGTTACAATTATCATTTTTCCATGTAAGAATGTAAATAGTTCAACTTAAATAAGTTCCTTATGATTTCATTTTTCTGATTACCTTCTCATTCTTCTCTTGTTTCTTGTATTTGAATGTCACATTTTCTATTCAACTCAGGTTTTTTATCAAGAATGCTTGAAAATCCTCTATTTCACTGAATTACTATACTTTCCTTGAAGCATTATATGGTTAGGTGATTCTTGGTTTTAGTACTAGCTCCTTTGACCTCCAGAATATCATATTCCAAGCCCTTTGATCCCTTAGTATAGATGCTGCCAGATCTTGTGTAAGCCTGATTTCATTTCCACAATACTCAAATTGTTTTTTCTTGATAGCTTATAATATTTTCTCCTTGATCTGGGAACTCTGGAATCTGGCTATGATATTCTTAGATGATTTCTTTTGGGGATCTCTTACAAGAGGTAATCAGTGAATTCTTTCCATTTCTATTTTGCTTTTTGGCTCTAGGATATCAGCATGATTTTCCTTGAGAATTTCTTGAAGGATGATTTCTAGGTCCTTTTTTTGATCATGCCTTTCAGGTAGTCCAATAATTTTTAAATTTTCTCTCCTGGATCTATTTTCCAGGTCAGTGGATTTTCCAATGAGATATTTCACATTGCCTTTTATTTTTTCATTTGTTTGGATCTGTTTAATAGTGTCTTTATTTCTCATAATAGTGTCTTGATTTCTCATAAAGCCATTAGCTTCCATTTGTGACATTCTAATTTTGAAGGAATTATTATCTTCAGGGAGTTTTTGAAATTCCTTTTCCATCTGGGCAATTCAACTTTTCAAGGCATTCTTCTCCTCATTGGTTTTTGGGCCTCTTTTGCCATTTGAGTTAATCTATTTTATAAGGTGTTATTTTCTTTAGTATTTTTGGGTTGTCTTTGAGCAGGCTGTTGACTTACTTTTTATGATTTTCTTGCATCATTCTAATTTCATTTCCCATTTTTCCTCCACTTCTCTTACTTGATTTTCTAAATCCTTCTTGACCTCCTCCATGGCCAGGAAACATTCATATTTTTGGAAGCTTTTGATGCAGAAGGTTTGACTGCATTTACTTCTTCTAGTTCCATGTTTTGATCCTTTTTGTCCCAAAAGACAGGATTCTATGGTCTGATTATGCTTCCTCTGCTTGCTCATCTCACCAGCCAATTATTTGACTTTTGATCTTTTGCCATGGTAGAGTTCTGCTTCCAGAGTGGAAAGCTGTATCTCAAAATGCTGGGGTTTTTGCAAATGTTGTCAGAGGCCTGAGGAGGTCATCCTCTCTACAGACACCTCAAACTCTACCAGAGTGTTCAGAAACCACAGGACCACCACCCAAGACCATGATCCATATCTACGCAGGTCAAAGCAAGAGCAATTACCCTCGAATGGTCACTTGGTCCCCCTACAATCTGCTGTCCAGGAGTTCCTGAGGCAGCCATATGGCAGCAGCTGTAGCCACCATGCCTCTTCCACCCCTCCACCACCCCTCACTGGAGGGCAGAAGTCAGACCACATTCTTTTGTCACCTGGTTCCAACAGAAACACCCATGACCTTTTACTTTCTCTTTGGTATTTATGGGTTGAGAAGTCTGGAATCCACCACAGTTGCTAGTGATTCAGTCTCCTGAAGCCTACTCTGGCTAGTTTCTGCCACTGATTGGGGCAGCCCCAGATCTCAGACTGCACAGCTCGTGCGGAACTGAGCTAGGCTCCCAGCTCAGTGGGATAGATGCTTCTAGTTGGCTTGCCAGGCTGCCTTCAACAGGAGATTTTTTTTCTCTGTGTCACTTTTTGGTTTCTGTAGCTCCAAAATTTGTTTACAGTCATATTTTACAGGTATTAGAGGTGGACGGAGTGGAAGCTCATACCAAGTTCCTGCCTCTACTGCACCATCTTGGCTCTGCCTCTTCAGCACTATAATTTCAATCCTTTTCCAGATCAAATGACCTTTTTCCATGTGTCCAGAAATAAAGTCATTATATAACTATGTGCACAAAGTTATTATATTATGGGAAAAGTGGTATGAAATAAAGATTCAAATTCTATAAAGAATCCTTCTGCATGTATAAAATACTCTTTAGTGTTTAATTTCAAAACAACATAGTATTGAAAGCAAAAGTAGAAATTCAAAAGTCCACACAAATATATTACATTTAAGTATGGAAGTAGATTGATAGTCATCTATACAGATATATGGTATTTTAAAAATAGATATGTATTGAAATTTTTATTTATATCTATGTTTATATCTATATTTACACAGATATGGAAAATTTTAAATAGATATTTATATCTATGACATATATCTGTCATCTATCTATCAACTTTCTCTGGATTTTTTATGGCTTCTTGGTTGCTACTGTTGAATTTCCTCACTTTTGAGAGTAAAGATTGCTCTAATCTTTTCTTTCAGGTTTCCTACCTTAAAATTCTTTATGATGGTAAGTACAAGTTTCTCAGTCAACATCAGACTGATGTTTTCCCACTGTCTGAGCAAACTACTTGTTAGTAAGTCAGAGAAAATGCCTTTACTTAGAGGAGGGAAACATTGAAGGATTTCAACCTGAAACTAGTGGGCATTCATGGCTATCTTGAGCATTCTTATCTCCTTGATTAGTACCATGTAGTATTAAATACTTAAATGTGATGGAGATAAATAAATGTTGACACATAAATATGTATTTAGACACATATCTCATACACACACACACACACACACACACACACACACACACACACATATATATATATATATATATATATGTTATATTTGGAAACTATATGTATATGAATACCTATATACATACAGGGAAATACTTGTATAATTTACCTCCATATTTATAGTTCAATCTGCATCTCTATTCAACAATTTTAATATTTATAATAGTGCAACCTTTAAATAAAAATAATAATACATTTTACCATATAGCTTTATTGGGATGACAATATCATCAGAAGATTGTCACATCCTGAAGAGTCCCAACCAATCAAGCAGCAGCAAAATAATCTCATTCATAACTAAAATCCTGTGATAGTAATCGAATATAAAGATTCCCCTGTATTGGCTTGTTTTTAAATTGATTGTTTTAAACCCCAGAGCTTGTTAATGCCACCTGTGGGATGGACTTGTGGACGTGAAAAGAGAGTCCTGAACTGGGAGGAGCTAGTGATGTAGATTTGAAGAGACACGGGAGAGAGGCAGAAGCACTTTTTGGAAGCAGCATTTGTGGAGGCAGAGAGAAACTGAAAGGATTGCTGAGGGCCACTTTGAATTGACCTGGACTTTTGAGACCTGCCCCCGGAGCTGCTAAGGACTGAGGAGACATGGCTGTTTTGCTGATACTTTGTCTGTTTTGATGTTGTTTTGCCAGATTTGTCCACTGGTGAAAGACAGTCCTATTGTAGAAGAAGTCTTGGAACCTGGCTGTTGGTTAAGAGCTCCTGAGACTGTTCTGCAGACAGAGAGTGTCCACTGGTGAAGAACAGTGCTGTTGTTGCAGGGGTCTGGGAACCTTTCTCTTGGTTCAGAAGCCCTGAAGAAGAATTTTCTTGTTTTATGTTTACAGAAATCCTGGGAAAGGGTTTTGCTAATGTTTTCAAGGTCCTGATGACAGAGGATGAATTAATGAAGAGACTGGTGATGTGTTAAATTGATTGCGTTAAAACCCAGAGCTTTGTCTCCCCAGGAACAAAGATTGCTGAGAACTTGCCTTGTGTCAAGATGAACAAAAGACCTCTATTTGGGCATTAAGTGCTGTGCTTAAACTTGTTGTAACTCTGGGGTAGATTCAATTGTGATCCAGGGATGGGGAACTTTTGACTTTTTTGTGCTCTGTGATTGAACAAATGAAAGTACTTTACTTATAATTGGAAACTAATCTCCATTTGAGAAGAGGGGCTTTGTGATGTACTAAATGAAGGTACATCCCAGGGGTGGAGTAGTACCATGTTTCCCCAATAATAAGACACTGTCTTATTATTTTTTTTGGACAGAAAAACACCAGAGGGCTTATTTTCAGGGGAGGGCTTATTTTAATGAACATTGACAGCAATTTTAATAAACAGGTAAATGTGAACAAAATAATGTACATTTATTCAATAATGATCATGTCATCTTCTTCAACAACATTGTCATAAGTGTCCATACCCTGAATTCCATCCTGGATGTCTTGCGCCTCCATTTCCTTCAGAAGAAGTGGACCCAATCTGTCATGTCCAGAAATATAGCTCTCTTTAAATGAATATGTCTTGTCCAGGTAACCTGCTCGTAGTGCCTTGTCAACACAGCTGTTAGTAATTTTATCCCATGACTTCTTGCAGATAGGGCTTCACAAAGTTTCCACGCTGATTTCTTTCCATTCTATTTTTAATGTAGTCATTGACTTCCATGTGCAAATGGTCCTTGAATGGCTTCTTTATTGCAATATCAAGGGTCTGGTGATAGGCAGTCATTCCTGCAGGAATCATTACTTGATCTATTCTTCTCTCTGCAAGGAAGTTCTTAATTTCTTTAGCACGGTGAGTGCTGGCTGAATCCCAGACTATCAGACCTGTTTGGTTACCTCGCATAACAAGTGGCAGCATTAAATCAACCCACTTTCTTATAATGGCTTGTGTACACCACGCTTTTTTGGTTTCAAGAACGTAAATGCCAGATACACGTTCAATCTTATCTTTCTTGCCCTTACTGATGATTAGAGGTGACCCGTGCACTTTCATAGCCAGTGGTGGGAATGTAGATTGACGTTGCACCCCTGTGATGAATTGTTGTTTGAGATCCTTGTCCCATAAACACTGCAGTTTCATCCATAGCAATCATATTGCAGGTTTGATACTTGGAAATGTCGATCTTATCAATAAAGGACTTGAATGCAAGTGCACGTTTAATAACTTCAACATCTTCCAGCTTAAACAGTGTTGTTGATCTTCTTAGGGACAGTTCATACCATTGAAGGAAACCGTCCAATCAGTGTTGTGATGCTTTGAATCCTTCTGAGACCATTTCAAACTCTCATGCCATTGAAAGGACAAATGCTTCAATATCAGCCCTAAGCACAACCAAGGCCTTTGCTCTCCTGTCAGCAATCCATTCACCAGTGAGGATCTCCAAGTCAGGATATAAGGGCTGCCAACCTGATTCAGACCTGTGCTTTTTCCCTTTTCCCTCATCCACCTGTTGATTGAGGTTATTATAATCTGCTCTCCATTTTCTGACCATTTGAAGATCCAAAAGTTTTTCTTTACAGAAAACTGCAAGATTCTTGCCATGTGACTCCTCTACAATTGCTTTCTTATACTCAACAGTATACAGAAGCTCTTCCTTTTTGTACTCATGTCTGGGGGTCAAAACAGACAGAATAATAAAATTATGACCATCAGTCCTTCTTTTCACTCCATCATGCCCCCTGAGTTCTTCTTTTTTCCTCCATCATGACCTTTTTATCCTCCATCATGCCCCCTCACTCCCGCTTACATACCGGGTTTTTATGTTGTCCTGCCTCAGCTCTCCTCCGCAGCACTGCTCTCAATGGCACCAGCAAGCAAATCACTGGGGAAGAACAGGATGACGCGCTCACTGCTGCAGCTCTGATTGGATGCAGCTCTGAGCGTGGTGTGCGTTTCACCGGGGGTGGGGGGGAGGAGACGGTGCATATAGAGGGTACTGTAATGTAGCATGTAGTGCAGGGGATCACCTTCACTACAGTAGCAATCTCAATAGGGCTTATTTTTGGGGGAGGGCTTATTTCAGAGAAATCTTACACAGTAAGGGGAGGGCTTATTTTTGGGATAGGTCTTATTATTGGGGAAACATGGTATTTAGAACAGCGATTTGTAATTGATTGAATGAATGTAAGGTCCTGGGGTGAGGTAGTACTTGGAGATTATTTAATCACACTTAGTAAATGCTGTATTTTTAATGATATCATATTTTGATCTTCTCTGTTCTTAATTTGTCACTGAATAAAATGGAGAGCACCTATGCTGGTATTGTGAACCTTGGGAAGTTGCCTTTCCTTGTCATTATATTACAAATCCTTCCATAATTTGTTTAGAGATGGGAGGAACCTTAATATCCAGGTAATCAAACTGTACTGACTCCTATTAAAATATGAGGAAACTGAGACCCAATGAAATTAAGGGACTTGCCCAACATCACACTTTTGGTAAATGACAAAGGCTGTATTTGAATCCAAGTCTCCTAACTCCCAAGCAGGTTACTCTTCACTAACTAAACCTACATACACTACTGTTACTGCAACAATTTGGAGTTACAAAATAAATCAAACACATTCAATTATGTTCAAGTTCCAACTCTGTTATTTACTCTTTACGTGACCATCATCGATTGCTTAATCTTTGTGGTCTCAGTTTTTTTTTTTATAGGTAATATGGAATGGTAAGGGAAGGGTTGGACTAGATCAGGAGTGTAGAACCTGTGGCCTTAAGGCCACATTTGGTATTACAGGCTGCAGATTCCCCACCCCTGCACTAGATGGTCTCTATCATCTCTTCCAGTTAGAATTATATGATTCTACATGTTATCCACTCACAAATTATCTTTATTGCTCTTATTTTTGCTACTTTTATTCAGGAAACTTTTTTTTTATCACTGACAATGAGAAGTATTCACCCCTTTTCCTTCTTTATAAAAAGGAAGTGAAATATTGATTTGGTATAAGCCTGCCTAATTATACACATACATTTTGCAATGTTTCACATAAATATCTTCCTTCACAAATATGTTCACAGAAAATTCAGTAGTCCTTTCTCCCAAAAGGTTTTCTTCTGTTTTCTTAAATTCTCAGTAGTATGATAAAATTTCCTACTGAAACTCAAAAAATATAATAATTTGCTCTTTATATTGTCATGTCTTCCTCAACTTTCATATTTTAAGCACACTTTTAGATAATTAATTATTTTTTTTTTTATTTTCTTCTCCTAGCTTTTCTAATTTAGCTAAGTTTTCTTCTTTTTTAACATATGTCATAAGTAATTATCCTTGGAAATAGAGTCCCTGAAAGCCCATGTTCTCACCTCATATATTGAATTTAATTTAAACATCCATTATTGAAGATGAAATATATTTTAGAATATTACTGATTCTTATTAAATAATTTTAAATCTCTATGTTCTAACACCATCTTAATTAGCATTCTCTTCAAAGACACAAATGGGGAAAATGTTCCAAAGAGGGAGAATATTTTATTTCATGAAGTATGAATACTTAAGTTACTTAAGGTAATAAAGAAACATCCTTTTCTGAGAAAAGTCATGGAATTAGAGCAGAATGAATAGTCTCCAATATTAAGACACTGTGCTTTCCCTGTGTTACTAAGAACATAATCATTTACTATGCCAATTAATGTATCTCATACCTTTGAAATATATTCAGTTATATGGTACAATTACTCTAGTTTGGTACTTTATAAATAGTAAATCCACCTCTTCAAATCTCCATATTAGGTCTGTATTCAACTCACTTTATTGCAATGTACTTAAAGGAAATGCTTTATTATCACAAAGTATAGTCAAAAAATAATAATTACAAAAAGTAAGTGAGGGTGCTGAAGTACTAATGAGTGACCCTTCTCTACCTCTTGAGAAAAAATGGGCAAATTTGGAGATGTGCTTTAAAGTTCATTAGTGAATACTTATGATCTGAAGAGACCCTTCCCAAATGGGAAAATATACCTGTTTCAATATTTGCCTTTTTCCCTTTTCTGTGATCACATATAATATTGTTAAATATATAAATGACAAAGAGTTGGGGATTGATTTTTTTTCTCACTTCCTTGAAAGATAATCTGTATACAAATATGTAGGACTTCTACTAATTTATTTCTGGGTGTATGAGGCAAGGGGTATTTTTTTCAGTGAGTATTTGTTTTACTAATTGCAATTCCAAAGAATATGGATAAAGTAACCAGTGATATTATTTTGTACTGGTGTTTATGCCTCTCATATTATTCAAAGAACTATCAATTGATAAATTTTGGAGATACTACATCTATGTACTTCTGTTAAACAGGTATGAATCATTTAGGTATATTTATATAACAGAACTTTGTACGTTTAATGCTATCAGAGCCCTACTCTTTTGCCCATGTTTACATATAGATGATGCAGGGATATTCTTAATTTTATTTTATTGGTCTTCAGTTTTTACAAGATAACTCTTCTGAAAATTCCATCTACCACCATTAAATACTTTTTCTAAAAAGAAATTAACATCAATTTTTTTTAATTATGTGTCTTTTCATAATTAAGACAGCTACATGGCCCATTTGTTATAGTGTCAGGCCTGAAGTCAGTAAGACCTGGGTTCATATCAATCTCTAGATACTTGCTAGCTGTGTAATCCTGCTCAAATCACTTAACCCTGTTTGCCTCAGTTAGTTTATCTGTGAAATGAGCTAGAGAAGGAAATGAAAAATCACTCCATTATCTTTGTCAAGAAAATCCCAAAAAGTTTCACTAGGGTCAGAAACACCTGAATAAAGAATGACTGGAACAACAACAAAAATTTATAATTAGGTAATATATTCATTTGGAACTTGTATCAACTCACACAAAAAAAAATAGTTTAAATCTAATTTTTGTCAAACTGTTTTCTAGTTTTCCCAATAATTCTTATTTGGTGGAAAATCTTGTCCCTTAACTCTCCCTCCAAAATATTGCATGGTTGAGTTAAATGAATACAGGACTCTTATTTTAGTTTTATTTTTTATTCTTTATTTGCTTAATTGATCCTGGCTTCATAAAGTATATACCAGAGGAAAATGATGTCTGGTAGATCAAGTTCATGTAAAGTCCTGGCTCTATCATCAGACAATTCAGTCTAGTTAAGTTCATGGAAACTAATCATGGGAATGTTGTCTATTTAATGACAAAACATTTTTTGCCACCACATTCCTAAACCATGGAGACATTAGGTACAGTTTGTAAAAGAGAATACTTATGAAATTATATATCCATTTAATAGTCAAATTTTGTCAACTGTATAACATATGAAATCCAAGCATTCTCTATGCCATCCCCCTCTAGTTGCTCATTTGTGTAAAAACATCTGTCTTCTAAATCATTTGCTTCTATACTGAGAAATCTTTGATACATTTTTTTAAATTCCACCTGTTGTCACAGGATGAATGTGCCTCTTAGAAGACTGTTTATATTAGTGGAACTACAAGGCCTTCAAGATGCTCTACTGGGAGTATAAATTAACAAATATAGACATTTTAAATTTATTTTCCAAGTCATACAATCCCCCAAATATTTGTGGGAAATTCATTGATGTCAAGCAACCCATTAAATGTCATATAAATTTTTAATTATATATCTAGGAATGAGACCCAGTTCTTCTAACCTAGTCATTTTTTTGATTACTTTATCATGAATGTGTAAAGGAAGATAATACTAAGTTAGATCTTTGCTCAATGTATGCCTAACAAATTTTGAAATATATGAGTAGACGAAAGGAGAGAAAAAATTCCAGAAGACCTCATTTTTCTCCTAAAGTTGGAAGCTCCAAAGTTATATTAAGAGAAAAATATCTATATTCACAAAGACTCCCTATGATTTGTCTATTAAATCACAGAAAGGTTATAATCCACACTGGTGGACTGAATTCTATTTGTATCAATGGAATTATAAATCTTCCCATTCTTTATATGAGTAGAAGGCATTTTCCTAGATTTTGTGAAATGCAAATAAAAAATATGTTTTTTTTTGGGGGGGGGGCAGTGTCAAGATGGCAGAGTAGAAGCAGAACTTCCCTGCTGCTTCAGCTTCCATCTTTTCCAATCCATGTAAAAAGGTGACTATAAACAAACTCTGGAGCTGCAGAACCCACAAAATGACACAGAGAAGCTAACCTCCTGCTGAGGACAGCATGACAGGCCAGCAGGAATCTGCCAGTGCAGTGCTCTGGGAACTGAGCCCAGGCCCATGCCCAGGCTTTAGCCCCAGGGCAGGCCTGACCAGCCCCACCAGAGGCACTACAGATCAGGATCAGCTGTGGCCATTTCCAGATTAATCAACACAAATGCGAAGGACAAAGTGAGAAGTCAGGGCATTCTGGACTTTGGGACAAAGTAAGTGGGAGTGCATGGCTTTTACCCCTGGGGTTAGAAGCCTCTGAGACTCCAGCACAGCCAGCAAGCAACACATGAGAGTTTTAGATACTGGCCTGAAGAGTGTAGGGGTACTGAGGACCAGTCTGGAGGGTATTTGCTCTTGCTTTAACCTTCTTGTATCTGGATTGCAGTCTAGGGTTGAGGTCCTGGGGTGTGTGTCCAGCTTGCCAGAGCTTGTGGAGACCTCAGAGAAGGCATCCATCTAATACCTCTGGCAGCTGAGAAAACCTCAGCTTTGGGATTAAAGCTCCCCTGTCCAGTGGTAGAGTGCTAATGTGGCAAAAAGCGCAGGGGTCAAGTGACTGAGGGGTGATATGACCAGGCAGAGGAAACAAAGCAGACAGAAGATTCAAACAATAGAATCCTATTTTGAGGACAAAAAGGAGCAAATCATGGAACAGGAGGAAGCCAGTGAAGTAAGAACTCCTGCACCAAAAGCTTCAAAGGAAAATGTGAGCTAGTTACAGGCCATAGAGGACCTTAAGAAGTTAAGAGAAGTGGAGGGAAAATTGGGAAGATAAATGAGAACAATGCAAGAAAATTAAGAAATGAGAGTCAACAGACTGACTGAGGAAAATAACACCTTATAAAACAGACTAAATCAAATGGCAAAAGAGGCTTCAAACGTCAATGAGGAGAACAATGCCTAAAAAAGACAAATTTGCCAGATGGAAAAAGAATCTTAAAAGCTCACTGAGGAGAATCATTGTTTCAGCATTAGATTGGAGCAAATGGAAGCTAATGAATTTATAAGAAATAAAGATGCTGTTAAACAGATCCAAACAAATGTAAGAGTAGAAGGCAATGTGAAATATCTCATGGGAAAAACCACTGACCTGGAAAATAGATCCAGGAGAGATAATTTAAAAATTACTGGGCTACCTGAAAGCCATGATCAAAGTAAGAACCTAGAAATCATCCTCCAGGAAGTTCTCAAAGAAAACTGCTCTGATGTTTTAGAACCAGAGGGCAAAATAGAAGTTGAAAGAATCCACCGATCAACTCCTGAAAAATATCCCAAAAAGAAAACTCCTAGGAATATTATAGCCAGGTTCAAAAATTACCAGATTAAGGAGAGAATATTATAAGCATCCAGGAAGAAACAATTTGAATACTTTGGAAACCCAATCAGGATAACCCAGAATCTGGCAGCTTCTACACTGAGGGATTGAAGGGCTTGGAATATGATATTCTGGAGGTAAAAGGACCTGGGATTAAAACCAAGAGCCACCTACCCAGCAAAACTGAGTATCATGTTTCAGGGGAAAATATTGTCATTCAGTGGAATGGAGGACTTTCAAGCAATCTTGATGAAAAAAACAGAGTTGAATAGAAAATTTGACACTCAAATACAAGAAGCAAGAGAAGCATGAGAAGGTAAACAGGGAAAATAAATCATAAGGAACTTATCAAAGTTGAACTATTAACATTACTACATGGAAAAACAATAATTGTATGAAATTTTGTCAGTAATTGAAGGGAATATAAACATATATATATACATATATATACACACACATATATATATACACACATACATACACACACACACACACACACACACACACACACACACATATATATATATATATATATATATGAGGATATATGTGCACAGGACCAATTTAACAGGAAGGTATGATGCTTAAAAGGTGAAATTAAGAAGTGAGAGGGGAATATAATGAGAGGAGATGGGGAGGGACAGAATGGGATAAACTACTTCATATAGAAGAGACAAGAAAGAATGGTTAAAATGGAGAGGAAGAATAGGAAGTCAAAACAGAATGGGTCCACCTTATTCCAATTGAATTTGGCTTGAGGAGGGAATGAAATACACACTAAATAAGGTATCTCACCATCCAGGAGAGGAGGGGTGAAAGGAGATGAGAGGCGGCATGATGGAAGGGAGGGCAGACTGGGGGTAGGGAAGTTGGAAGCACCTACTTTTGAAAAGGGACAGGATCAAAGTAGAAAATAGAAGAAGTGGGAGGTGAGATAGGAGGGAGGGAAATAATTTACAAATCTTTTACAATATATCTACTGTGTTATTGTTTTGCATTAGCCACACATGTACAACCTATACTGAACTGCTTATATTCCCAGTAAGAGTGGTAGACAAGGGGGGGAAGAGAATGAATCTGTAATTCAAAGTTTAAAAATCAAATATACATATATACATACATACACATACACACACTATATATTTATGTGTGTGTGTGTGTGTATATATATATTCTTATTAATACTATTTTTCATGTAATTGGGAAATAAGATATACAGGCACTGGAGCATAGAGATCCACTGCAAAAGTCAAAAGTGGTATGGGATAAAACATGGAAGAAAGCAGGTTGGAGGAGGGGATATCCTGTGGTACTGCTATTTTGGGGCAGTGGGTAGGGGAAAAATGATGAGAAAATTTGTGACTCAAAATATGGCAGAAATGAATGATGTAAATCAGAAGCTAATAAAGCATTTGAAAAATTTTAAAAAATTATGTTTTTTTTATTTTCAATAAACTTATTTGATTTGTATATAGTCAAATAGTTATAATATAAATTGAAATGTTAAGTGTATAGAAAAGACAAAAAGATATCATTAGAAATCTGAAGAAAGGCTGTAAAAAAGTTGGATTTGGAATCAGAAAACCTGGATTCATATCCCAATTCTGCTACTTATTATTGCTGAAATCTTAAATTACATTCTGAAAGGGCCTCAGATTGCTTATCATCATTAGGGATTTAGACTTGATGGCTTCTGAGCTCCCTTCTGGCTTTAAAATATAATCTTTAATTAGGATTAATATTCAGACAAATTATTTTCTTTCTATTAAATTAAAAAAAGACTCATAAATCACTTACTATATTCAAGAAGGATGTTAGAAACAAGGGATATTAAAAAAAGTTATGATTCTATTTTCAAAGTGTTGATATGCTCTTTGTTGAGACTACAATGACAAAAGGGAGAAGAAAGAAAATAAAAATAAATTCTTTTCAGAGAGATCATATTCATCTGATTGTTAGGGAAAGATAATACACAAAATAGGACCCCAAATCCTCTGTGAAAGAGAACAAATGTCTCTACCTGCAATTGGGGATTGTATCAGCAAGCACCCAAGGGTCCCCATGGTGTCTGCCAACACAGGTTCTTAGATCCGCTTTGTTAAAGGAAAGCAACTCAAAATGGGTTAACAAGCTTACTTTAATCAGTCAAATATGTATCATTTACCTAGTTCAGGGGGAAAAGATCAGTACCCCAAACTTCAGAGTATGCAGACAGAATTATTAAGACAGAGAAAAAGATCAAGTAGACAGATTTCCAAACTGTCCACCCATTACATCCATACCGAATCAACATCTGGATTTTTCAAAGCCAGGGGACTCTTAACAATGGCTTCCCAGAGTCTCATTTGATCAAATCACAGAACACTTCTCAAAGTGAGCCCCACAACAAAGCTACACATCAGGGCTTATATAGCCTGCTCCTGGCTCAGAGAATGTAACAACCTTATTGACCCACTGCCCAATCCAAAAGTATCTACTGAAAAACAAGCCTCCCACCCCAGGCTCCAGGTGCACTTTAGCCTAGGGGCAGGGAAGATCTTTAAATTTGCATTCCCATTACAGGGATGCAGAGGGAGGAGTTAGGAAGAGGAGAATTTTCTTTGAAGGAATAGAATTGGCAGGGGACAAGAAATCCCCAGGAAAGAAAAGAGCAAAATAAGAAGGACTGGAGAGTAATCTTGTATGGGTGACATGTATGATATTTGAGCCAAATAGTAGGAGACACACTAGAAGATAGTTTACAGCCAGAGAACCTTCAATGTCAGGATTAGTAATTAATAATTTATTTTGCATAAGGTTTGGAGTCGATGGAGATTTTTCTGTAAAGAAAAGAAAGGACAGGTGGGAAGATTCATGGAATCTGAGTTTAACGGCATTATATGTATGAATTGGAAGACTAATATTATAGGTGACTTTGGAGAAAACATTTAAATTTTTAAAACGTATTAGGAAAACGAAAGTGATTATTACTTGTGTGTGCATTAGATTGATGAGAACCAAATATTTTTTTCTCCTTATATTGTACCATTCACATTCATTTTTAAGTAATAGTAGATCCTGCAAGTTATAGTTTACCAAACAATGTATTGTAGTCAATAGTATAGACTTCAAAGCTCAGCTCTCATATTTTCTATCTATATTATTATGTGTTGCTAGACGTTATTTAACCTAAGTTTCCTTTTCTTCAAAATGGTGATGATTATGAGAATAAATCCATTGCCTTTTTCATAAAGCTATCCTTAGGATATTCATTTATCCATTGCCAAATGAAAGCCCTTATTATTCGGATGAACAAATGACAATGGTTGTGTGTTAACTGTTAGCATGGAGTGATAAAAACAGAATGATGTGGGAGCATAGCCATCAAAGAGGCACTTAGAAATAAAGTGTGTCAATTTTTATTAAAGCAGAATTATTTAATCAAGTCACATATTCCTGAGAAATATTTTTATCTTTCATGATTTCATAATATAAGTCAATAGAGAGATTTTATTTAAAAATTGCATATCTTATAAGTACACATGAAAAACAGAATTTAGAATAAAAAAGTAAGCACAATATGAATTGTCTTTGATAAAAATTTGATATAAGTATTACAGAAGAAATGTCATTGACACAGTCCTGCATTGGAAAAAAAAATAGCATAAATAATAAGGTATACTCATTTTTTAAACAGTGCTGTAATTATTGAGGGAGGTGGAGTGAAAATGGTAAAGACAGGGATTCCATTGATATCTCCCCCACACCCCTCCTAATACATGTAAAATTACTCTAAACAAATTCTAGAGCAGTAGAACCCCCCAAAAGATGGAGTTAAACAAATTTCCAGCCCAGGAAAAACTGACAGAGTGCCAGGTCTATTGTGCCAGGCTCAGAGAGGAGGATAATCTAGCACAGACTGTGCCAGTATAGACTGGGCTCCAGAAAATCCACAGCAGATCTCAGGAAACTGAAACACTGGCATCTGTGGTTGGTTTCTGACTTCTCAAGCCACAAATGCCAAGTACAACTTAGGTCAGTAGGAAAGGGTTGTCAGACCTGAGTGAGAGAGAAGCACAGCTCAGCCCCAACCCCAGCACAGCCCTGGGGTTGTCGCAGTGAAGGCAGCAGCCTTCAGCTATTTCTGAAGCTCTTGATCCATAGAACAACTGATTAGAAGGATATTGCAGGGGTCTTTTTGCTGGCATTGAGGCACGACTCTGTTGTTTTGTCCATACTTTTATCCAGGAAATAGTCATGGGTGGCACTCTTGGAACTAGGAGGAGCATAGTAGGACTTGTGGCATCAATAGAGAGGTAACCCTCCTCACATTTTGAGGACAGAAAAGAGTGATGTTGGTCACTCACAGACCAGAGCACAAGTCAGAAGAGGAGTAAACACCCCTCCTTGGAACATACTATTTTGAAAAAAAAAATTGAAAATTTATAGGTCTCTAGAATTATCTCTTAAAACAGATGCACAAAACCCAAGAAGTTTAGGACAGTACACTGTCCATACTAGAAGCAGGGACATACCTTAAAAACTTAAAAGGCAAGTCACTGGCTAAAACCTCAGACTATAGAAATTTACTTGGGTGAAAAGGAAGATAAAGACTTACACTCAGAAGAAGACAACAAGTCAAAGGTCTTACATCTAAAGTCTCCAAGCAAAAAAAAAAATGGATTGTTTTTCAGGTCATGAAAGAGTTCACAAAGGATTTTGAACATCAAGTAAGAGAAGTAAAGGAAAAATTGGGAAGAAAAATAAGAATGGTGCAAGGAAATTATGAAAAATGAATCAACAGCTTGCTGAAGGAGAGCCCCTCACCTCCAAAAAATAGTAAAGAAATTATAAAAATATGAAAAAGATATAAAAATACTTTAAAAATAGACTAACCTAAATGGCAAAAGAGGTCCAAAAGTCAGTGAAGAGAAGAATGACTTGAAAAGCAGAATAGGTCTAATGGAAAAGGAGGTCCAGAAGTTCATTGAAGAAAATAATTCCTTAAAAATTAGAATGGAGCAAATGGAAGCTAATGACTCCATAAGAAATCAAGACATTATAACACAAAACCAGAAGAATAAAAATAGAAGACAATATGAAATATCTCATTGGAAAAACAACTGACCTGGAAAATATAACCAGGAGAGATATTTTAAAAATTATTGGGATACCTGAAAACCAATGTAAAAAGATGCTAAACATTATCTTTCAAGAAATTATCTAGGAAATTTGCCCTGGACTTCTACAACCAGAAAGAAAAATGGAAATTGTAAGAATACATCAATCACCTCCTGAAAGAAGTCCCAAAAGGAATACTTCCAGCAATATTGTAGATGAATTCCAGAGTTCTTAGCTCAAGAAGAAAATATTGAAAGCAGGCAGAAAGAAATAATTCAAATACTGTGGAACCACAGTTGGGATAACAGAAGATTTAGCACCTTCATCA
The DNA here is from genome assembly GCF_028583685.1 of Petaurus breviceps papuanus. Taxonomy (NCBI): domain Eukaryota; kingdom Metazoa; phylum Chordata; class Mammalia; order Diprotodontia; family Petauridae; genus Petaurus; species Petaurus breviceps. The sequence continues at coordinate 17,063,885 of NW_027187348.1, read as the reverse complement.
TTAAGTGATCAGAGGGCTTAGAATATAATATTCTGGAGGTCAAATGAGCTAGGATTGAAAAAAAGAATTACCTACCCAGTGAAATTGAGTGTAATCAATGAGGTGAAAAATTGATATTCAATAAGACAGAGAAATTTAATGCATTCTTGGAAAAAAAAACAGAGCTAAATAGAAAAATTTGATTTTAAAATGCAAGACTCAAAAGAAGCATGAAAAGGTAAACAGGAAAGGGAAATGATAAGGGACTCTTTACAGTTCAACTGTTTACATTCCTACATGGAAAGATTATATCTGTAACTAATGAGACCTTTCTCAGTATTAGGGTAGTTGGAGGGAATATAGACGCAGGACACAGAGGGAATTGAATATGAAGATATGATATTTAAAAACAAATGAATAAATATCTAAAAAATAAATAAAGAGGAGACAGGGAGAGGTAAAATGGGGTAAATTATCTCATGTAAGAGAGGCAAGAAAATCCTTTCAACAGTGAAGGGGTATAGGGTCAGGTGAGAGGGAATGAGTGAACCTTACTTTCATCAGAATTGCCTTAAAGAGAGAAAAGCATACATACTCAGTTGGTATGGAAAACTATTTTACCCTACAGGAACATAGGGGGGAAGGGAATAAGAGAGGGGGTTTGATAGAAAGAATGGTCAACAGGGAAAATCAGAAGCAAACACTTTTCAAGAGGGATGGGGTAAAAAGGGGAGAATAAAATAAATGGGGATGGGTGGGATAGGATCGAGGGGAAATATGGCTAGTCTTTTACACTATAACTATTATGGAAATGTTTTGCATGACTACACATGTATAATCTATATTGAATTGCTTGCCTTCTCAGTAAGGGATAGTAGGGAGTGAGGAAGAGAGAGAACTTGGATTTTAAAGTTTTAAAAATGAATGATAAAAAAATTGTTTTTACATGTAACTGGAAAATAAGATACACAGGCAATGGGGTAGAGAAATCTATCCCACCCTATAGAAAAATAGAAGGGAAGGAGATAATAGAAAGGGGCATGTGAAAGAAGGGAGGGCAGATTGGGGGAAGGCATAATCAGAAGTAAACGACTTTTGAGGATGGACAGGGTGAAAGGAGAGAGGGTAAAAGGAATAGAATGGAGAGAAATACATGCAACAATAGCAGCTGCGAAAAATTGAAGAGTTATTTTTCTGATAAAATCTCATTTGTCTAACATATAGATTGTCAAATTCACAAAATTAAGATCCATTTCCCAAATGATAAATGATCAAAAGATATAATCACTTTTCAGATAAGACAGAGGGCATAGTGAAAAATAATTAAAGCTATCTATACCCAAATTAAAATATTCTAACTCAATTTTGATTGGAGAAATGCAAGTTAAAACAATTCTGAGGTAATATCTCAAACCTATTACATTACATAATGAAATGAAAAAGGTAAATGACAAATGTTGGAGAGGATATGGGGAAAATTAAACATTAGTATACTTCTTGTCGGAGTTATTGATTGATTGAACATTGCAATTTGGAACTATGGCCAAAGGTCTATAAAACCATGCCTACCTTTGGACATATTAATACCACTAATAGGTCTGTAACCCAAGATATAAAAATAGAAAAAGGACATACATGTACAAAAATATTTATAGCATATCTTTTCTTGGGGTTAAGAATTAGACATTGAGGGTATGAACATCATCTGGGGAATGGCTGAATAAGTTGTGGCATGTAATTTTAATGGAATACTATTGTACTATAAGAAATGACGAGCAGGATATGTTGATGCAAAGTGAAATGTACTGGGTGTAAAGTAACAGGATTTTTGTAAGATGGCAGAGTGAATAATTAAAACCAAATTTTGTACCCCATTAGCTTTTCACTATTCGACACATGGAAACACATAGAAGTGGAGGAAAACCTTATTAAAAAAAATAAATGCAGGGATGCCAATGGACATACTAATGTTAAAGATGTAAGCATCACTTGGACCTCTCTAACAATATTGTGATAGTTTCTAATATAATTGATTTTTGGCTAAAAGGATCATATTATTCAAAAAAGTTGGAGGCTGGAAAAGTACAGGACAGAACTCCCCCAAAAAGTTTTTTAAAAGAATAATCTCACAATTACGTTGTTTGCGGAAAATAATAATGCTTCTGGTCAAGGTGGTATATTCCGAGGAGTCTTTTCCTTAGTAACCTTTAAAAGAGGTGAAAGGAAGTGGCATTTTCTTCATAAATTGTAGCAGTCACACATCTACTACACAGAACTGTCGATTTGATTTTCCCCCTGCACTGGTAAATCCATGTTACCCCTTTACTTAAATTCCATTACTTTTCTCACCTCCAATACTAAATATAACATGCTCTGGCATTGAAAACTTTTCATAATCTGAACCAATCTTACGTATCCAGTTTTCTTATACTTTCTCCCCTGAACATTATCTTTGATTCAGCTTTCTTGTGTTGCTCAATCATTTCAGTCATGCTCAGCTCTTGGCAAACCCATTTGAGATTTTCTTGGAGCACATCCTGGAGTGATTTACAATTCCTTCTTTCAGCTCATTATCTTTTTTTCTCTATTTTTGGAGGGCAATTTGGGATTAAGTGACTTGCCCAAGGTCACAAAGCTAGTTTTTGTGTTAAGTGTCTGAGGCCGGATTTTAACTCAGGTCCTCCTCACTCCAGGGACAGAACTTATTAACTGTACCACCTAGCTGCCCCAAAACTTTCTCTTTTTTTGCTTTTTGGAGGGCAATTGGGGTTAAGTAACTTGCCCAAGGTTACATGGCTAGGTATTGTGTGTGTGTGTGTGTGTGTGTGTGTGTGTGTTAAGTGTCTTAGGCCTGATCAGAACCCAGGTCCTTCTTACTCCAGGGCCAGTGCTTTACTCACTGTGCCCCTAGCCACCCTCTCCAGCTCATTTTCAGTTTATAAAACTGAGGCAAACAGAATTAAGTGACTTGCCCAAGATCACCCAGCTAATAAGTGTTGGAGATTGGATTTGAACTCAGAAAGATGAGTTTTCTGAACTCCACACTTGATGCTGTATTCACTGTGCCACTAAGCTGGCCTTGATCTAGCTATACTGGACTACACATGATTTTTCCCAACTCTATGTCTTTGTCTTGGTTCTGTCTCCTGTGCCTATAGTACTCTACCTCCTCATCTCTGCTCCATAGCTTTCCAGACTTCTTTCAAAATTTAGATCAAATCCAACTTTCTGTATTTTTCAATTTCTCTCTCTCCCTCCATCCCTTACCCCCCTTATTAGTGACCTCCCACCCAAGATTGTTTTTCATCTATTCACAGATTCACAGGATCACAGATTTAAAGAGGGAAAGTACCTTAGAAGATACCAATTCCTGTCTCTTTTATCTTTACTGATAGGCTGATAGAAGTTAGGTGAACTACCTAAGGTCATTTAGCTAATGAGTGTCTAAGGCAGTATTTAAACTCATGTTTCTGAATCCACTGTGCCATATCTACCCTGCATATATCTTGTATGTACCTATTTATTCATATGTTGCTTCACCCATTAGAATGTGAGCTTCTTGAAGGCCAAACCTGTTTTTAACTTTCTTTGAATCTTCAGTCCTTAGTACAATGCAGGGTGCTTCAAAGGTGCTGATTATCTTTCAATTTCTAATTCTACCACTCAGCACACAGACTTTCCCTTAAGCTTATCTCACAAGTATCAAGCATGCCATCTTCAAGAAAATCATGGATAAAAATATTTACTAGGAAAGATGCAAGGACAGATCCCTTTGTCATACCATTAGAAACAAGAATACAATGAAAATCACAGCAAAAGCCTTGTGGAAATTATAATTTATTATTTTCATGCATGGTATGACCAAAGAATGAAATTGGTGCTCCCTAATCTTACTGAAAATTATAATCCTATAAATTATTTCCCTAAAACATTTTCAAAGATAAATAATATAAAAGTAAAAAAAATGCTTAAGTAATTCCTAAGTAAGTGAGATTTTATGGAATGATTTTCTTCAATTTTTGAATCACCTTTGAAAAAAAAACTACAAAACATGTTTGGGAATTTAGATCAAGGAAATTTTTAAGTATATAGGACAGTTTGAAAATGTATTTAAGACTTTTATTTTTTCATAATTATTTTTACAAACTTATAAAATATTTTGGGAGGGTGAAAAGTAATGAAATGATGATAGAAAAAAATACCTCCAACAACTTTCTATTTACTTCTCATGCTTTTTGTAGTACTGGCTGGTGGCAAGTTCAGGAATTATTTTTAAAGGGTACAGTGACACACAGTGAGATGATGGAGTAGGCCATTTCACTCCTATTAGAGAGTATAACTTTCCCTTCTAGATTCATAAACCACATATATTGAAAAAGAAGGGGAAATAAAATATGTGTTTTTGGAACTATAAAATGGAGTGCTGCAGATGAAGATAAATAGTAATTGACATATTGGATTACTAGGAACACTGGCAGCAGAGAGTTCATGTTAAATGAACACAGTCAATAACACCAATGGTAGCCAACACTTAATGGGAGAGAACAACCTTGTTCAATTACCTTTCTTAAGGCATGAGAGAGTTTCTATAGACAAAGCACAGAAGTAAACAGCATAAACCTTCAGAAATTCTTGGAAAATGACAAGTTTAAAGCATAAAAATTCTAACATTTAATAATTATGATTTTCAATTCTTTGCTCCTTCATCCTATACCTCTGTTCAGAGCAAGCTTTTACTTTTCATTCCCTTGCCAAGTCACAGGACAAAAGAATTTACAGTTGAAATTGTTAAGTAGGGAAATACTAGAATGTATCTACCAGGTATATTGTGAGGATCAAATGATATATTTCTAAACTACTTAGTATATGTTAAAAGTCTTGCAAAAATAGGTATTTAATATGTTTATGTTCCTTCCCTCTCCGCCCAAAAAATAAATTTTAGAGAAAAAATCATTGAGTCTAGTTTCCTTATTTTCCAGAAGAAAAATCATCCAGAGCAGAGAAGAGACTTGGCATAACAAGAACAGATAGTAGTATCAGGACACATATTCAAATATAATCTGAAGCCTAAAATCCACTGGTATCATTGATAGCTGATTCTCCTCATTGGTGGAGATCAACATGCATGTGTAAGGGAAGGGATAGAGTAGGCAAAAGCTAGAGAAAGAAGAGTGTCTGGCTCTTCAAGTTTCTTCAGTGTATTTGGATTGGACTCTTTATTCTGTTCTGGCTTCAAGTAGTCTTGAATTCTGGCTTCCAGGGAGAAGATGCATAATGCCAACTTTTCTTCAGATCACTGAAGGGATAATAGGACTCTATCAAGAAGCTCACAGGAGGGAGGCAGGTAATTTTCATCCTGTCTCTTCCCCCAGCCAGCTACACTAGAGATTTTAGAGAATTCCCATTTGTGTGAGGCCTGGGACTCTTTCTCTGTTGATTTTAATGTGTTGCCTCATTCCCAATGGGAGATTCCCCTCACTGTTTATTGTCTGATAAATATTATCCTATAAGTACATTTTCTGAGTTATCTTTTACTCTGTGCTTAAATAGAACTTTGTTTCCTTTATTATTTGCAAATTTCCATGTAGCACTGGAATTTGGTGGGAAGAGAGTCAAGCATTGGATGATTATGGACCTCCTTTCCCCCCCAATGAATAGGGTTCAGAAGTTTAGCATGAACCTGAAAACAGCATCCCCTAACCTAATAGTGATAAAGGGAGCAGACAGGTATGATTCAAGCTGGATTTTTCCTCTTTCTGAAGAGAACAGAGTGGTATTAATGTTGACTCCAAACTTTTACCTATACCTCTGGAAGGCAATATCCAATAAGGTTCCTGAGCAGGGAAATAATGTGTAAAGAATTGTACTGTGCCTACAATTAATGGGACAGAAACACAAAGTAATTAGGACTTAAAATTTACAACATTTGACTATTTATTGAATATGCAGTTTTCATATTGAATATGAACCTGACTTAGTAGAATTCTTGTTAATGGTGCCCTCAAAAATAGCAAAAGTACGTGGAAAGAATTTATGTAAAAATGTAATGAACCCTCCTTTGGAAATGGTGAGTTCTAGATGCCTGTGGGGCACCCAAGTGGGAATTTCCAGTAGACAGAGATACTGGACTGGCACTAAAGAAAGACGTGTATAGATTTTTGAGACATATGCATATGGATAATAATTGAATACAAGAGAGCTAATTAACTCACAGAGAGAGATGAGAGGAAGAAATGTAACTAGCATTTATTAACTGTCTGCTGTGTAGTATGCACCAAACAAAAGTAAGCAATTAAAAAATAGTGTATCATAAGATTCTTCCAATAATCCAAGGAGGTGAATACTTTTAGTGTCCTCATTTTGCAGCTCAGGAAACTGAAACTAACAGAGGATAAGAGACTGGCACAGGTTGACAAAGCTAAGTGTTGGAGGTTTCAATTGAATTCAAATATTTAGGACTACATGCTACAATATACCAGTTAGGTGCCAAGAAAGAGGGAGAGACACACACACAGAGACAGAGAGAGAGAGAGTGAGAGAGAGAGAGAGAGAGAGAGAGAGAGAGAGAGAGAGAGAGAGAGAGAGAGAGAGAGAGAGAAGAGAGAGAGATACAGAGATAGAAAGAGAGAGAGAGAGACAGAGAGAGAGACATAGATGGAGAGAGGGAAAGAGAGACAGAGAGAGAGAGAGAGAGAGAGAGACAGAGACAGAGACAGAGAGAGAAAGACAGAGACGGAGAGAGGGAAAGAGAGACAGAGAGAGAGAGGGAGATTAGGGCCTAGTATAGAGCTCTGGCTTTTACCCACACATTAAGAGGGACTTGGATGATTATATTGTAAAGAAAACTGAGAAGGATCAGTGTAAGAAACAGACATAAAACAGGCAGTATTTCAAAAAGACAAGGAAGAGAAAGTACCCAGGATGATGGAGTGAGGAATAGAGTTAAATGGTACAAAGAGATCAAGGAGAAGGACTGAGAAAACACATAGAATTAGAGAAAATGGTGACGCTGAAGAGACTAAAATCAGTCTAGTAATGAGGCAAGTCAGATTTAAAAGGTCTGAAAATGAGTGAGAATCAAGAAAGTGGAGACAACAGATGCAGATAGATTTTTATTAGAGTTGTGAATTGTTTATTGGAGTTGTTTATTGGAGACTGTGAAGATAGATAGAAATATAGATACATGCATACATATATACATACATGTATACATAAGCAAATACATACAAGTAGGGGAGAGAATAAACGATTCATGGGGTTAGTGGCCAGCCAGCAGAGATAGAAACAGATGGAGCCAAGGAAATAAATAGCAGGCTTTGAATTGGTAGGAGAAGGGAAACTTCATCCTTGAAATTGGAGTCAAGGAACAGAGATGAGGGCAGGGTGACTACAATATAAAACTGGGGAGGATAGAAGCTGTGAAAAGAAATACCTATTTTTCTTGTTATGGTTTTTAATACATTTTATTTTGTTAAATATTTTTTGATTGCAAGCAAAATTAATTTTTTTTAATTTTGACTTCCAAATTATCTTCTTCCCTACTACTCACCTATTTATTGATAAGAAAAGCATTTTGATCTCAATTACAAAGTGAAGTCATGTGAAATAAAATTTAATTTTAACTGTGATGCAAAAGAACACACACACAAACAAGAAAGACAAAGTTTTATTTTTTTAAGTATGCTTAAATCTGCATTCAGAATTCATCAATACTTTCTCTGAGGTGGATAGCATTTTTCATCATGGATGCTTTGGAATTGTCTTGGATCATTATTTTCATCAGAGTAGCTAAGTCTTTCATAGTTAATAATCTTTAAATTTTTAAATGCTTTAATTGTGTACAAAGTTATCTTGGTCACTTTACCCTGTTTATCTCTTTTTTTTCTTATGTAAAATGAGCTTAGAGTAGGGATAAGCAAACCCCTGCACTGTAACTGTAAAGAAAACCCCAAATGGGGTCAAGAAGAATCAGACAGGGCTAAAAATAAAGACCAAAAAAACATCTTTTTTGCTTTTTCCAGGTCTGAAATCATTATTGCTATCATTTGCTATCTCTTTTTTTTTAATTCAGTAAAAGCAAAACTGTTCTGCTACGGCTAAATGTTTTTACTGTGTGTGTGTGTGTCTTTGTTTCAAATGTGGTATTTGTAAATAATATCTTGTTGGATTGTACTTTCTAATCCATTCTATTATTTGCTCCCATTTTATGGTGTAGTTCATCCCATTTATATGTAGTTATGATTACTCCCTGTCTATTTCTATCCATTCTACTTTCTTTAGTTTTTCCTTATGACAATATTTTCCCCCTGTCCCTCCTAATCTTTTGCTTCTTATATCTGCCTTCTTCTATCTGAGCCTGCCCTTTTAGTACCCCTCCCCTTTCCAATATCACTTCTCCTCCTATTTCTCTGTTGAGTAAGATAGATGTCTATTAATAATTGAGTACACACATATGTGTCTGTGTATATGTGTGTGTATCCTTTTTGAGCCAATTTAGATATTAGCCAGGTTTAAACATTGTCCACCTCCCCCACCAATTTCTCCACTGTAAAAATTCTTACTTGTGTGCCTCTTTTATGTTAGATAATTTCTTCATGCTTCCTCACCCTTCCTTTTCACCCAAAGTCATACCTATTTCTCATTTATTCACTTATCACATGATCCCAACATAATCAATTCACTTGTCTACACTCTGTCTATGTATATTCCTTTTAACTGCCTTAACAATAATAAAGTTCTTAGCAGCTGCAAGTATCACCTTTCCTTTTAGGACTTACACAAATTCATGTTATTTGTTCTTTTACTAATTCTCTTCCTGTTTCCCTTTTTGTGTCTTATATTAGAAAGTCAAATTTTCTATTGAGCTCTGGTCTTTTCAACAGGAATTCTTTAACGTTTTCTATTTTATTAAATATCCATTTTTCCCTTCAAGGATTATATTCACTTTTGAGCTGTAAGTTATTCTTGGTGGTAATGCCAGCTCTTATATCTTTTCTGAATTTATCTTGGCATTAAAGAATGTTTCATTCTTACCTCTATTTGACTCAGCAACTCCAGAATTCATTTTGAGGTGTTATTTGCAAGTGGATTTTGGAGGGAAAAGAAAAGTCGGGAGAGTTTGGTCAACTGAATTCTTTCTCTACTCTGTTATCTTGGCTCTACATCTACAAATTAATGAAAAGATCTGTGTATTGGGATATTGAGGGAGAGAGAGAGAGAGAGAGAGAGAGAGAGAGAGAGAGAGAGAGAGAGATGAAAGCAGATTTGATAAGAGGCACTTGGAAACTGAGGAATCAAAGAAAATTCCCAAACTGTAAAAATGATTAGTAAACAGGATGGTATGCACCTCACAATAAACAGTGGGTTGTGAAAAACTGTTGGGTCTGTGAACATGAATAACAACAGAAAAATGGTAAAAGTCCTTCATGAGTTGAGGATTGTTATATTGGTTAACTAAAAGTTCTAGATTTTGTAAGCAGCAAAGTGAGACAGGAACAAAGATAATGGCCTTGGGAAACAAGGAGAGGGCTGGAAAATTTTTTTTAATTGTGATTGCTCATTAGTCTGAAAGGAATTTTTAATTGTCCCATATATTTTAGAAGTATTTGATATCATTAAGAAGAATTCTTAATTAACCTAATCTGTTCAACCTAGTAACCAAAAATTCCATATTCTTTCTTTAAGACATATCCCTACTTAAAGAGAAATCAGAAATGTAATTAGTGGATTTAACATCTTTCCAATCTTGTTTTCTTTAGATTTTTTTTTGAAGAGTTTGTATATAACATTGTGATAACACTGAACAAAGGGTGGAGAAAAAAAATTGTAGAATATTCCTGAAGAGGAATGATTTTGGGGTTTATTTCCAATTCTTCTTTCCAAAAAGGAAATTGATGTGAAAACAAAGTCTTTGATGACTCAGTATAAAATCCCTAATAAAATATAACTTGTTTAATTGGACCCTTGTCAAAAAGAACCAATCAATTAATAAAAATTTCTTAAGCACCTTTCACTAAGTTTTAGAGAATCCTCAAACAACTAACCAGTTGTGGTAAAATGAGATTTTTGAGGACAGCCTCAAAGCCACAAAAATATGCACCCAAACTACATTCTGTAAAATACTTTTCTTAAGTTTTTAAAAAAAATTAAATATGTTTTTCTGAAAACAATTGTAATTGATTTGTTGAGTCCTTTATAATAGAACTGTGTTTTTTAATCAAACATTATATACTAAACTCACATATTTGAATATTTTCCCGTATATTCTAATAGTATATGTAAATATTGAGCCTTGCAAGAATAGTTTTATTTATAAAATTCCTGTGGATTTGTGTTATAATTGACTCTTTCTTTTTTTGTTAGGCCATGAGTCAGAAAGCATCATCTGCCTTCTGACAAACATGAACGGAACATGAAATACCAACTTCGTGAATATGTATGAATGTCAGGCTGTTGCTAAGGGGACAATTCACTTGTTATTGAACTTTATTTGTAGATAGAATTAAAAAGGATGGGGAATGATCTTAGTTTAGTAAATTAAGAGATTTTTTTTCAATCTAAGAAAATTGATATGCATAATTAAAAGAAAAATTAATGAAGTTGAGAAAAAAATGACAAACAAGCTAATGATATTAATACTAAAGGGCCTCATTCTTTTGGTTCAAGTCTATCGCAGTGTAAATGTCAAAGGTGTTTAACTTAGTTATTCTTGAATGAGTATAGGAAGGTTAGTAATTTGATTACTTGGTATAAATGTGATTTTGGAAGGATAGTAATATAACTGGCAGGCTGCATGATAGTGTTATTAATAATGGCCTCACCTAAAGAATTAAAAAAATAACAAATAAAGACAGAATTTGTATGTGTGAGGGACTACAATTAATAATTGTGAAAGTGTTCACATGGTGATTTTTTATGCAATTACTTTTGAATCAAGTCAACAAGATGATTATCCAGACTCAATCTATTATGAATCATGTTTAAAATAAAGACCATTTAGCATTATTGACAGTTTCATATAGCCATTCTCACATTCCAAGGATTTTTTTCCTCTGAAATCTATCTATACATTTATGGTCCATAGAATCATTGCCAATGTGAAAAGAGAAAGGGAAACAATAAATATTTCAAAATAATCAGTGGTTAGAACTATAATACTCCAAAGAAATTCAAGATGTCTTTGTAGAAATAGTAGAAAATGATATTTTAGAAGTTTAGAAGATCTGGACAAGAATGAACCTGCTAGAAAACTCCTCATTGTCACAGTCCATACATCAGCAGTTGGCATCAACAGTTGTTTTTTTTATTACTGCCAATCAATTAAGATTTAAACATTATCTCTGAATTTAATTTTGCATAGTTGACACAAATAGAATCAGTATTAATCTTCAGGATATCTGGAATTTGATTTCTTCATGGTCTTTAACAACTGTATCATGTGCCCTTTTATTTCATTTCCACTACATTGTTTTGATGTTTTTTGGCATAAGGCAACTGATCTACCTTGCATCTGAAGGGTTCGATTTCAATTCATTTTATGTTTTGTGGTTGATGGGTCAGGAATGAATGTATTTGTTCCTTTCCCTCTATATCAGTTCTTCACCTTACAGATATAACACAAATATCGCATAAACCCATCTCAGATTCAAATGGACAAAATCTCTACATATAAATACAATTACTTAATCCTTTTTTATTTCATAATCACAATCACCACTAACACATTTCAAAACCTCTCAATTTTATAGTTGGCAATTTGCTTTCTCTACCCAAGTAAGAGGGAGGAATTTAAAGTGAAATGCAAAGGTTTCAACTAGATAAGGTAGAATGAAATGGCTGAAAAGAAAGTTAGTTCAAGTACTTTAATATGGGAAACACTAAAATTGGGGGGGGGTAACATTTAATAAATGAAACAAAATTATGGGTTGCATATAAGTATAGAAACTAAATGATATATTACATATATAATTTTACAAATGATTAGGTATTCTCATGGCACTGCCCTCATTTAGCATTTCAAGATGCTATAACTAATTTTCAAAATGGTGGAAAGTTCCAGGGTCTTGGATAGTATAAATAATGTCATCAATTTAGGCCTGGATTATTATATTATAACAATGTTATGCTATATTTATAACAAAAAAATAGAACTATAAGTCTCTCCTGCCATCATCATAGTAATCTCAGTTTCAATATGCATATTGCTATATTTCAGAAAAAAATGACATTTTGAAGGAAGAAATAAGATAAAGGGGGTGAATCATTCAAAAACAAGATTTGGAATAATAGCATACATTAAGATTTTGGAAGGATGACTAGATGAATCTCATTAGTACACCACGAAAGATCCTGGAAATGAATGAGCAGCAGTAAATGAATGAAATCTGACAATATATGGTAAAAAGAATAGGATGGGTGTAGATAAAGTTGTGAGGGGCCCTGAGATGGGTGCTTACCACCAATAATTATGAAGCACTTTCAAAATTGAAAAGTGGATTCCACCTATGAGTTAAAAATTCAACTTTTCATCAATTCAGCATCAATGATGTCAGAGGCTACCTCCTGACAAAGGACCACGGAATCAGAGAGAGGTAAACACACTGATTTTCAGAAAAAGAGAGAGTGAGAGACAGACAGACAGATAGAGGCAGAGACAGAGACAGAGATGGAAACAATGAAACTTTTTTTTTCTTTCAGAAAAGCCACTCATTGGGGAAGCTACTTGGTGCAGCGAATAGAGCACCAGCCCTGGAGTCAGGAGGACCTGCGTTCAAATCCAGCCTCAGACACTTAACACACAACCTTGGGCAAGTGACTTAACCCCAATTGCCCTGCCTACCCCCCTCAAAAAAATAAGAAAAGTCACTCATCTCAAAACAAAGTTTGACAAAGAACTAAAATAGAGAAAAAATGGAGGAAAATAGACACCCTAAAAATTAAAAACGAATTCTCACCTCAGACCAACTGAAGTTAACATATGAAACTGACAGGTTTCCATTATCTATTTACTGTCTACAGCATTTGAACAGTAAATTACCAGTGCCTTATGGCATGCCTGAAGCCATTTCATTCTGTCTTTCACAAATAGACAGGAAGCAGAAAGAAGTCTGAGGAATGAAGAACCTGAAAAGAACCTGTGTTACCTCCAAAGTTTTTTTTAAGAAAATAATATGAGGACTACTTTTATCACAACCCATTTGATTGTAAACAGCTTCATTGAGCTTGGAACTCTAAGCTTCTGGGTGTATTAAAGTATTTCTGTACATGAGTTCAGGAATTGTCCTTAATTGGGCTCCTGAGACAGAGATCTCAAGGGCTGCCTGTTAAGGGAAAATACTTTCAAATGAATGTCAAGATATCCTGAAGAAATGAAAAGTAAAACACCAAGGAGAATGATAAATTGAAGGAGTGTTCATTAGTCAATGTTGTTTTCAGGCTACCCTAGATGCCAGATTCATTCTACCTCTTTCTCTTTGTCACTCTGAAGACTTCCAGCTCAGACAGGTTCTTTCTTTCAGTCAAAGCAAAAAATAAAGGAAAAATGAGAAAAGTCGAAGAGAGAAGACGGTCTATCTTTATGTGAAAGAGACAAGAAATTCATAAAGAAATAATATCGCTTGCCATATGCCATTCATTTATGCAAGTAAAAACCTTTAGTATGGATAAGTGATATGTTTACTTTTATTTATAATGCTTCTGTATAACTTTAACATTAAAAATTCACCTGGTTTTCCTTTCTTGATAAAGGTCAAAATGTCTTCTCTTATTCTTATGTTTCTTTGTTTACAGAAATTAGATTAAATGGGAAATGAAGGATCTAAAACTAGATGATTGATTGATAAACACCCACTCATTTTCTGCAAGACAAAGATAAAACAAGACCAATAGCACAAAGAAAGCATAATTAGGCATTCATTAGAATTCAAAATAGTTTATGCTACTGCAGTGACACAGAAATGTAAAAAAAAAAATTACCATATGTCAATGGCATATCATTCATAGCATCAAACCAGAAGTAGATCTTCAATATCAAGAAAGGCATAAATTGATCTATTAGTACTAGTTGCAATTCCATTACTGCTGCTATATTTACAATTTATTAATACTTATTCCATTAGTTATATTTACAGAAATAAAGTCCTGGTAAAATCTATGAGGACTTTAGGCACTTTTTTTTTTCCTTACCTTTGGTATATTTATACTTTGGATATTAGAAATGGCAAGTCTAAATGGAATCATTAAAAAGGGTATAGAGAAATCTTTTTTTTTGTGAAAGAATCTCAAAAAGTTATTATAGTCTGATTATATTAAAATAGTGAAATTCATATTTTAATTGCTAGAAAGTAATAAAGAACATGGTTCATCTTCTTACTACTCTTTATTCTCAAGATTCTAGGTAGATAATGTATGTATTAAAGACTAAATATCTAAATGTATTTACAATAATATAGGCATGAATCTTTGAGAGAAACATATATTCAATTGGGAGCACCTAAAAAATGAAGGTCGGAATAGCTGAAGGTGATTATAGCAGCATTACAATGCAAAGAAAAGCATTAAAAAAGTTAATCTGGATATACTCCAACTACTTGCCATATTATTCAAAAGTTTCAAAAGAGGCAAGGATGATCCATAAGCCACGAGACAATTGAATTTTACTTCTGTACTAAGAAGATGATCAAAGTCTTTGAAACCTGTTAGTGCATCCATGTACCCACAAAATCCCACAAAATATATTATGATGGGTTTCTCCTTGAAGAATCCAAGAAGTATTTCAGGACAAATGAAAATATTTCTATACAGTATGGATGGTAAATTAAACTTCTTATTCCAAAGGGCTTGCATGGGATGAAATTACAAATTGGTTCAGGAAGGGCTAAAAATAATAGATAAAATGTCTGCACTATTATGCAGAATGTAAGTGAAAGGAAACAAATGTTGTTTGGAGTACAATACAAAACCCTATGTAGCTTCTAACTTCTTTCAAGAGCTAGCCTTTGAGGGTATAGCATGAAGCAAAATATAGGCACCTTTGATTTAGTTTCAGTTCTGTGGTTTTTGCTCCCCACCCTCAAAACCCATGAAAAGTACAAATAATTTCTTGCTTCCCAGTAATAGTTTAGTTCCATTCATGATCAAGCTCTCTCCATCTCCAGTCAGTGAGTATTTATTAAGTGCCTACTATATGCCAAACACTAATCTAACATCTGAGAAAAGAGAGAAAAAAGAAAGTCAAAGAGAGAAAAAATTACAGCTTCTGCCTTCAAGTAGTTCACAGCCTAGTGGTAAAGGAAACCTACAAACAATTATGTACAAACTACAATGTTCACCTTCCTCTACTATGATCATTAACCTCAATGACTTCCTTAAGTCCCAATTAAAATTTTACTGTCCACACGACTTCCCCAAAAACTCTTAATTGCTGTGCTTTCACTTTGAAAATTATTTCCTATTTATCCTGTACATAGCTTACTTTTTATACATGTTTCATATTTTATCATCATTTGCCTCTTTTTGTATCCCAGCATTTAAAAACAGTGCCTGGAAAATAGGAAGCACTTAATTAATATTCCTTGTTTTTAATTGAGTGTGTGTGTTTGTGTGAGTGTGTGTGTGTGTGTGTTTTGATAAATTGACATTGATAGAGAAAAAGTAGAGCATTAAGGTGGATCAAGAAAATCTTCTTGTACAATGTAGAATTTTAATTGTTAATTGAAGGAACCCAGGAGGCAGAAATTAGACCAGAAAGCATTCCAGGCATAGATAAAAGGCAGGGAAAATATCCAGAGCCTGGAGATTGGTATCTTGGTTAGGAAGACTAAAGATATCAGTGTTACTAGATCACAGAATATGTGGCATGGAAGTAAGATCCAAGAAGATTGAACAAAGAGAAGATGAACATCAATAAGATAATTGTATATTTGATCTTATATGTGGTAGGGAGCCAGTGGAGTTTGCTTAATGGGTAGAGGATGACATTGTCATATTTACATATTAGAAAGACTAATTTGAAAACTGAATGGAAGATGGGCTAGAGTGGAGAGAAAATTTAGGTCAGAAGACCAACCATAGGACTCTTGCAATAATCTGGGTAAGAGATAATAAGGGGCTGGTGGCAAAATTAGAGAAGAAAAATGAGGAGAATACATGAGAGTTGTTATTAAGCCAAAATTAAAAAATAAAGTATTTGACAAGAGATTGTATATGAGGATGATATAGTGAGGGGGTTGAAGATGACACCTACTTAGTATGCCTGGGTGATTGAGAAAATGGTGGTCTCCTTAACATTAATAAGAAAACTCAGAAGCAGAGATGATTTGGGGGGAAATGATATATGTTGAATTTAAAGAATATATGAGATAATAGTCAGCCCCAGAGTGAAAAAATCCTGAATGAATATAATAAATATTTAGCAATACTACGTATTATAAAATAAGCTTTTGGAAGCAAGTGTTATTATGCTGGCATTTATGAGCTTATTTTTAAAATATCTTAATAACTGCAAAATCAAATTTGTTTCCTTTCTAATTATATTTTATTTAGCTTTTAAAACAAAATTCTGAGGAGATATCTAGAGGATTTGTCAAACTGCCAAAAGAGACCTATAAAGAAAATCTAAACATTCCTGCATTAGAGTTGGGTTAAAGTTTTTTTCTACTCTATAGGCAATAGAGAATCAGTGAAGATCTGAGAGGAAGAAGAGAGGATATGTAATATGAACTCTAAACAAAATTAATTTGGAAATTAAGGGTGATTCTTTTTGGTTGGGGAAAAGAGCAAAGAGAGTGATCAGTTTTAATGTTATTAATAATACTCCTGGCACAAGGAAATGAGAGTAGGCACTATCGTTGAGACAAAGAAAAATAGAAAAGAAGAATCAAGTGCAAACAATCATGAAGAAAAAATCAATAGGAAGAAGAGAAAATCAAGGATTATTCTAAGGTATCCAATCAGATTAGTGTTACTGGTTCTTTCATTCCATTGGTATGAATAATCTCTCTACAGATTTGAAAATGTAATCTAGGGGTGGCCAGGTAGCACAATGAGTAAGAGCACTGGCCCCAAAGTCGGGATGACCTGAGATCGAATCCAGGCTCAGACACTTAGCACCCACCCAGAAACACCTGGCCATGTAACTTTGAGCAAGTTACTTAACCCCAATTGCTTAAAAAAAAAGAAAATATAATCTATTTGTAATTGTTCAAAACATCCTGTAATCCAAAAATTCATTATCCTGTGAATTGTATGGTAAAGATATTTATGTTCATCATAGAACCAAATACATTATGAAGTCAATATGCAAAGCATCTTCATATTAATAATACATTTCAGAGATTGTGTGCCCTTAAAAAACAGGGGCTCCACCTCATCATCATGAGGAAAGGAGTAGGAACTTAGTGAAGTTGCTCAAAACACACATATGTACATGCATACATGTAAATATATAGACATAAACACACATGCATAATGCATACATATTCATATATATGAACAATATTACTATTATAATAATAGTATATAATAATATTAATAAGTACATTTAACTTTTCATGGAAAAATACCTTAGAGTGAGGAATAGAAAGAATTTTTATTACCTGAAAATTTAAATAAATAAATGAATAAATTAAATAAAAAGTCAAACATAATCCTTCAATAAGAAAAAATATCCAGAATTAAAGAATATGAAAGTCGTTAACTTAGGAGATTTTTTTAAAATCATATTCTCCCATATCCTCTTGAGGATATTTATATTCTAACAAAATTCCTTTTCTCTCAATAGTTATCTATCTTTTTGTCAAGACTATTCTTTCCAGCAGTGCTCTTGATTTTATCTCTTCTTGCCTCTTCTGGAATCTTGTTTCTCAAGTTGCTAAAGAGTTAGAGGGAACAATGACTCAAAAGTACATTGTAGTATTTGAGTCAAAAAAGTGTGATTCAGTGGGGAAACCATTAAAACTGGAATAACCCTTTTAAAATTATTCATAGTAATAAGGAGAGGCCTGATTTTGAATCTTACCTCTTTCATATTTTTGTGGTGTGATGATAAGGAAGAACCTTACTCTAAACCTGGGATAATCATATTTGAATTGTGTTTCTTATGGAGTTGATTGCTGTAAGAAAAGACCTTTTCTAATTTTAAAGTGCAATCAAAACATTAACAATTACTCTACTACCACAAATGTGTGACAAATTTTAGAATATTTTAATTGGCAGCTGGTGATAAGGAAGGTAGCATGGCAACGCAAACACAAGTATGGAGAAAAAAAGGCCGAGGAGCTCACATTTTCTTCTCATTCATTGTTTATCTTATCTACTTATTCAAACATTTTCAGTGATGTCCAAATCTTCATCACCCCATTTAGGTTTTTCTTAGCAAAGATAACTGAGTAGTTTGCTTTTTCCTTCTCCAGCTTATTTCACAGATGAGGAAACTAAGACAGAGTCAAGTGACTTGCCCAGGGTCACACACCTAGCATGGGTATAAGGAAATATTTGAACTTAGGAAGTTGGGTCAATCTCACTTGTGGTCTCTCAATCTATCTACTGTGCTAAATAGCTCCCTCTCACACTATCAACCAAGGAGCAAATTAGAAGTGATAAATGAATGTCTAGAATATTTTCCAGGGGATAAATATATTTCTTTTTCTTTTTTCTCTTCTCTTCTCTTCTCTTCTCTTCTCTTCTCTTCTCTTCTCTTCTCTTCTCTTCTCTTCTCT
>NW_027187348.1:16919448-17044790 GCF_028583685.1 Petaurus breviceps papuanus | reverse complement strand
CTTTTCTTTTCTTTTCTTTTCTTTTCTTTTCTTTTCTTTTCTTTTCTATTCTTTTCTATTCTTTTCTTTTCTTTTCCAAGTGAGTTCCTCAATAAAAGCATCATTAAGTAGTGTGACTGAGGATGTGTCTCTATGATCACAAAAATGCATTTTAGGAAGCATATGTTCTAGTACTCTTTTAAGATCAGTGGGTGGTATGCAATGCCTATATGGAAAGATAAACTGAGAATCTCAAGAGTAGCGCTATCTAAATTCTATGACTTTGCACTGGCTATGACAGAGTAAAATAATAATAATAAAATATTCACCATTTTGAAAAGATAGATCTAGCTAGGGAAAAAAAAGAAAGGAAGAGTATATGGTGAAGCAAATAGAGCATCAGCTTCAGAATTAGGAAGACTTGGGTTTAAATAGGTCTATGACAGATACTAGTTGTGAGACCTTGGACAAGTCACTTAATCTTTCAGTGACCTAGCAATTATTTAACAAAAGAAGCTTCAAAATAGCTGCTGTCTCAGCAGAGTTAAAATCTACTTCCCTTCCAGGAGTTTCATAAACCAATGAAATCACAACTTTCCAGATTTAAAAAAAAAAGTAATTTGGGGCCATTTTATTCTACAGTATTGGCAAGATGTATTGTCATCTCAGGTCACTGATTTTCAAATCCTTGCAGACATCAATTACTGATTCTAAAAGCGCAACTAATTTATATTGATTTATAACAATATGTGTGCTTGTATTCACAAGTACACCAAAAATTTCTTACTGTCCTGAATATTTTTTCAAAGAATTTGGCATTCTGTTGACATACAATTTCCTGATTAATAAGTTATTAAGTCTTTATGTAATTTGGAAATAATGGAACACCCAAAGTTAGGAGCTTCATATGTTAAGGGGATCCAGGTAGTCTCACTAGACTATAATCTCTTTTAACGTCAATTTTGCTTATGTACAGAAGCATCTTAATTTTTATTTTCAGTCTGATGAATAAAATAATAATATGAATATTTGCATTAACTCAGCTAACACAATTTCTTTTTAATCCTGGTGCCTAATTTGTATCACTTGTACATTTCATTTTATCTTACACACTTTCTCTACTTCACAGCCCCCAAACCAAGTCTCTTCTCAAAGCTGTAAAGATTGCTAGTTCCTGTCTTGTAAAATAAGAGGTGCAAATTGCTGTGTCCTAGAATGGTGTGGGTCAAGTTGTATATACTAATACAATTCTTTTCTGCAAAGACAAAATTTCTGAGCTATTAAGATGCTGCCTTTGTGAAAATACAGGTTTACTGAGGGGTTCAAAAGAACAAAACCAAAAATAGATGTTTATCATGTTGCTGAGTAGCTAAAAAAAATACATTTTTTAGAAATTGTTGTCAGATAATTTGTGCTAAATAATAACTTCTCACATAATTATATTAAGTCATCTTGTATTGTTCCTTATGATTATATGTGTTTCAGTCCTATCCCCTCAATTAGACTTGAAGCTCCATGAGTTCCATGTCTTCTTTTTCTAAATACCCTTTCTTATACTGAATATGCAGGAAATATTCAGGAAAAACCCGTGAATGACTTGACCAAAAAAGAAACAAATTTTTAATTTTACAGATAGATGTAACAATCAATAATTTGTCCAGTTTCTACATATGAGGTACAAAAACTTAAAATTTTGCCTAGCATCAACAGGAATATTAAAAAAAACATCTTAAAGTATGATGAATAAAAGAGAAAAATACTATTGACCAAGAATTAAGAAAACTGTTATTGCCAATACTAAAATTACTTAGACCTTATTTCTTTCATAACACTAAACCAAAGAATGTCCACCACAAAAGAACTCTGAAACAAATTTAAATAATAAAGAGAATCATAATGGGAAGTATATGACTGAGCAATTGTACATTAAAAAAAAATCAATGTTAACTTCAGATGTCCCTTCCAACTCCGATCAACTGACTTCACAAAATCTTAGATTCTATATCCCCCAAAGATAATTCAGGTCCTAAATTGAGTACTGCCTTTTGTTCCATCCTCCCCCTGCCCCCATTCTTCAGTGAATTATCTTCTTTTGTTTGCATATTTTTTTTTACTTAAAAAAACTACTGGGTCAGCTAGGTGGCACAGAGGATAGAGCCCTGGCCCTGAAGTCAGGTGAATCTGAGTGTAAATCTGGCCTCAGACATTTGACACTTACTGTGTGACCTTGGGAGAGTCACTTAACCCCAATTACCTTGCCAAAAAAAGAAAATTCACTTCATGTACTTTCACACCGAAATTATTCCTAGTAAACTTTCCTCTTTTCATTGCCCTAGTATAATCCATGCTTTAAGAATTTTTTTTGTATCGAATTGCTATGCAGCTGCAATGTTATAAT
The DNA here is from genome assembly GCF_028583685.1 of Petaurus breviceps papuanus. Classification (NCBI taxonomy): domain Eukaryota; kingdom Metazoa; phylum Chordata; class Mammalia; order Diprotodontia; family Petauridae; genus Petaurus; species Petaurus breviceps. Next base: position 17,042,413 of record NW_027187348.1, on the reverse strand, counting down.
AACAGTCTAATTATGGGAATATGTCCATTAGATAAACTCTTCTATCCATCTGGAAGTATATGAAGTGATATCAATGTGATTTCATAATGTATTAAGTGAAATGTCCTTTATGTTAGAAATAAATATGAGCATTTTTGAATATATCAAACAGGCATCAAAAATAGATACTTAGGAGCTAAAGTGCCATGTGTTTAAATGGCAGTTGATAATCTTGCATATTTTCAAAATTCACAAAAATAGCTTTGCTTTTAAGAAAGGGCCTACCAAATCTTATAATTCTACTGTTAATTGTACTGAGGCTTGAAAAATCACTTTGAATCATAATTTGAGGATATAATATTATTTTAAATTGTTAATAAAACTCTAAATCACTGCCCTTTACTCTCCCAACCCCAAAGTTATATTATTTACCTGTATTATTAGTCACACATTGAATTAAAAAAATTTGTATTAATGCAAAAGCCAGAAGGATAGGAAGAGATTTTAAGTACCCACTAACTAATTCTATAGAACTTCCTGCATTTTCAAGCTCAAATATCAGTTCTTTGTAAAATGCAATATCTCAGTTAATGATGATAGCATCAGCTCAATGGACTCAGCCATCATCCTTGGAAACAAACCTTATGGAAATGCAGTGTGAAAACTGTGCCTACACGTGTTAAAACCAAAGCTACTAAAGACCCATAAAAGAATGTTCTTGGCCCTAAAGTCCTTGGCACTAAGTGGCTCAGCATTAAAAACTGATATAATTTTACCAGTGGAAATGACACTAAAGGAAAGGCAATCACATTTGCTTTGCTAGTATACCCTAAGGAGCATGGGACTTGTCTACCTTACTGGCAGTTGAAACTTGCCATATGTGTTATCTCCTCCATTAGAAAATCTAAGAGCACATTCTAATGCTCTCCTTGAAAGAGTCATACTTTTCTTTCTGCCTTCTTATTGATTGGCACAGAGTTTTGCCCATAGTAAGTCCTTAGCATGCTATGTATTCATTCATTTTTCAGGCCCTATTTTCATATCACTCTCATCCATATGTATCTAATCACATATAATAGCTATCATCTTGTACTGAGAGGCTGGGTTGGTATGGTTAAAAGAAGGCTGTAGTCACTAATTAATCAGCTATCACTTATTAAGGTCTACTATGTTCTAGATCTAGACACTGTTATAGGTTCTAGGAATATAAAGAGAAAAATGAAATCGTCTCTGACATCATGGAGCTTTTATAGAAAGTAAAAAGAAGACTTGAGTTCAAATTTTGCCTGAGAAACTTAGTAGCTGTGTGACTCTGGGCAACTCAATTAACCTTATTTTCCTCATTTTCCTCATCTGTTAAGTGAGTTGAAGAGGAAAATGCAAGTGATTCAGTATCTTTGCTGGGAAAACAACAACTGAAATCATGAAGAGTTTTATACAACTGAAATTACTGAAGAAATAATTTGAATTAAATTAAAGGTAAGTTCAGGTTAACAAAAGTAAGGAGTTACTACAAGAGTTGGAATATCAGCAGGTGGAGAAATATGGCAGAATAAAAGCAGGAATTTTTCTAAGATTCTCTATGAATCTTGTCACTAAACTTTAAAAAGTGAACTGGAACAGATTTTAGAGTAATAGAATCCATTGGAAGACAGAGTATAGCAGGTTCCAGGCCAAGAAAGTGCCTGTGTAGGATGAGGCAGGGGTAGCATGGAGCACATGGGAGCAGCACCAGTGTCGACAAGAAAGCAGACTACAGCACAGTGAGAATGAGCCCTGGCTGGCACACTCACCCACCCCAAGGGTGATTCTCAGCTATCTCACCACAGGATGGAGGATTGGCCAGAGCTGGGTAAAAGAAAGTGCAGGGCCTGAAGCAACAGCAGCTTCCCCTGGGCCTACAAGACTACAACCTGAAAGTTTAAAAAAACACTTACCTGAATTTACAGAAGCCAAGATGGCAAAGTAAACCCTAGCTCCTCAGGTGCCCCCTCCCTGACCCAGAAAACCCAGAGACAAATGTCCCACCCAGAGTAAAATCCTGAAATAGTGGAAATATCTTCAGGTGTAGGAGTCACTGAAAAAGGGTGTAACAGAGGCAGTAAGGAGTCTGAAGTGAAGGGCAGCAGGGGTCCCAACAAGACCTACCTCAGCTGACCAGCAGGAGCTCCCAAAGCCCAGGGTGGTGGAGCCAGGAAGCTCTAACAACATGAGCCCAAATGGTCCTTAGCACCATCAGGGAAATGTACAGAAACCAGCTCTGCTTGCTGTCAAGCTGATGAGCCTGCCGGAGTGGTAGCCCAGGGGCATAGAGGTGGAAATCTGAAGGGGTCAGACCACCCCTTCCCCTGCAGATTGCTCTATAAGCCTGAGAGTAACTCAGTGGAAAAACTTAGAATCCTGGCCTTGGCCTCAATATAGACACCCACAGGCTACATTACACCAAGTCAACAAAGAAGCCCTTAACTCACAGCCTGAGAAATCAGGAAATAGGAAATCACAATGGAAAGAAGGAAGCTGAGAAGGGAAAAGAAGGAAAATTGATCCAAGTTTAAAATAGGGAACAAGAATAACCAAATACAAAGGACAACATGGACTCTATACTGACACCTGAAACCACAGAAGGAAATATAAACTGTTCGCAAGTCCAAAAGGCATTCTTGGAGGAGCTCAAGAAAGATTTAAAAAGCCAAATTAGAGAGATATAAGATAAATTTAAAACTACAGTGATCAAATTGGGAAAAAAAAATCACACCCAAGAAAACAAATCCTTAAAAAGTAAAATTTGTGAACTGAGACAGGACTTTCAAAATCTAACTGGATTAAATACCTCCCTAAAAAAAGGACGTTCAAAAATTAACCAAGGAAAATAATTCACTAAAAGTTAGAATAAGGCAAATCAAAACTAAGGACTCTCATGCATCAAGAGTCAGTCAAGCAAAACATGAAGATTAAAAAATTAGAAGAAAGTATAAAACATCTAACTGAAAAAACAAATGACCTGGAGAAAAGATCCAGGAAAGATAACCTAAGACTTATTGGTCAACCAGAAAGATATGATGAAAAAAGAAGCCTGGACAACATCCTGCAAGAGATTGTCAAAGAAAACTGTCCTGAAGTTCTAGAATCAGATGTTAAAATATTTATCAAAAGAATTTACCAGACTCCTCCTGAAAGAGATCCCAACTTGAAAACTCCAAGAAATATATTAGCCAAATTCCAGAGCTACGAGGTAAAAAAGAAAATACTACAAGCAGCCAAAAAGAAACAATTTAAATGTCATGGAACTACAGTCAGTATTACACATGACCTAGCAGCTTCTCCATTAAAAGATCAGAGGGATTGGAATTTTATATTTCATAAGGCAAAAGAGGTAGGACTGAACCCTAAGATCAACTATCTGGCAAAACTGAGCATGACCTTTCAGGCAAGGAGATGGTCATTTAATGAAATAAGGGACTTTGATCTCCAATTACAAGACCCAAGAAAGACATATAAAGGTAAGCAAGGAAAACACACTCATGCACACATGCAGAAACATGTACATAACTTGGGATTAAATAAGAGCAAACTGTTTACATCCCTATATGAGAAGCTAATTCCATTCTTTAACTATGGAGAGGGGAACCTCAATCTGCCCCTCTCTGAACTTGATAAATCTAAACTCAAAATAAACAAGAAAGAAGTTAAGGAGGTAAACAGAATTTTACAGAGACTAGATATAATAGATCTCTGAAGAAAACTGTATGGCAATAAAAAGGAATATACCTTCTTCTCAGCAGTTCATGGCACATACACAAATTCAATGCGGAAAAGCAGAAATTTTTGTATCAGCAAGCACCCCAGCGTCCCCAGGGTGTCTGCCAACACAGAATATACAGACAGAATTATTAAGACAGAGAAACAGATCAAGTAGACAGTTTCCAAACTGTCCAACCATTACATCCATACCAAATCAACATCTGGGTTTCTCAAAGCTGGGGGTGGGGGGCTCTCTTATATAGCCTTCTCCTGGCTCAGAAAATGTAACAACCTTCTGGACCCACTGGCCAATCAAGAAGTATCTACTGAAAAACAAGCCTCCCACCCCAGGCTCCAGGTGCACTTTAGACTAGGGGCAGGGAAGATCTTCAAAACTTATATTCCCATTACAAAAGGCAGAAATATTAAATGAATCCTTCTCAGATCATGGTGCAATAAAAATCACATTCAATAAAGAGCCATTGAAAGATAGACTAAAAACTAATTGGAAACTAAATACTTTAATCTTAAATCAGTGGATCAAATAAGAAATAATAGAGATAATCAGTAACTTCATTCAAGATAATGACAATAATGAGAAAACATATCCAAACTTGTGAAATGCAGCAAAGACTTTTCTTAGGGGAAGATTGTTAAATGCCTGAGGGAATACATGAGTAAATTAGAGAAAATGGAGGTCAATGATTTGGTCATGAAAATTTAAAAAAAAAACCCTAGAAAAAGAACAAAAAAAAGCTGCAATTGAATACTAAATTAGAAATAATAAAAACTAATAGAAGCAGGACCTTCCTGTGGCTCTGGCTTCTACCTTCTCTAATCCATGTAAAAATGGGACTCTAAACAAATTTGGAGCTGCAGAACCCACAAAATGAAGAAGAAGAGAAGGTAACCTCCCACTGAGGACAGCACAGCAGGCCAGCAGGAATCGGCTAGCACAGGGCTGTGGGAGCCGAGCCCAGCCCCATGCAAAGGCTTTAACCCCAGGCTGTGCCTGACCTGCAGGCCACAGGGACTCCAGATCAGCAGCAGCTGTGGCAATTTCCAGATTTATCAACACATAGATGCAATGGACAAAGTGAGAGGTCAAAGAGAGTGGACTTCTGGACACAGGAAGTTGTAGTGCATGGCTTTTGCCCCTGGGGCAAAAAGCTGCTGAGAAGCCAGCATAGCCAGCCAGCACCACGTGGTGGCTTCTGCTCCTGTCCTGAAGAGTGTAGGGGGAGAAAGAACCAGTCTGAAGGGTAATTTCTCTTGCTTTAATCTTCTTGGATCTGGATTGCAGTCTAGGGTGGAGGTACTGGGTTGTGCATCCAGCTTGCCAGAGCATGTGGAGACCTCGGAGAGGGAACCCATCTAATACCCCCAGCATCTGAGAAAACCCATAAAATCAAAAAGCCCAGGGGTCAAGTGACTGAGGGGCAACATGACCAGGCAAAGGAAACAAAGCAGACAGAAGATTCCAACATTAGATTCCTATTTTGGGGACAAAAAGGAGCAAAGCATGGAACAGGAGGAAGACAGTGAAGTCAGAACTCCTGCACCAAAAGCTTCAAAGGAAAATATGAGCTGGTTATAGGCCATAGAGGATCTTAAGAAGCAGATAAGAAGTGGAGGAAAAAATGGGAAGAGAAATGAGAACAATGCAAGAAAATTATGAAATGAGAGTCAACAGCCTGATTGAAGAAAACCACAGCTTAAAAAATACACTACCTCAAATGGCAAAAGAGGCTCACAAAGGCAATGAGGAGAAGAAAGCCTTAAAAAGCCAAATTTGCCAGATGGAATAAGAATCTCAAAAGCTCACTGAGGAGAATCATTGCTTCAGAATTAGAGTGGAACTAATGGAAGCTATTGTCTTTATGGGAAATCAAGATGCTGTTAAACAGATCCAAACAAATGAAAGAATAGAAGGCAATGTGAAATATCACATGGGAAAAACCACTGACCTGGAAAATAGAACCAGGAGAGACAATTTAAAAATTATTGGACTACCTGAAAGTCATGATCAAAGTAAGAACCTAGAAATCATCCTCCCAGAAGTTGTCAAAGAAAAATGCTCTGATATTTTATAACCAGAGGGAAAAATAAAGGTTGAAAGAATCCACCAATCAATTCCCAAAAACAATCCCAATAAGAAAACTCCTAGGAATATTATAGCCAGGGTCCAGAATTCCCAGATTAAAGAGAGAATATTATAAACAGCCAGGAAGAAACAATTTGAATATTGTGGAAACACAATCAGGATAACCCAGGATCTGGCAGCCTTTACACTGAGGGATCAAAGGGCTTGGAGGTCAAAGGAGTTGGGATTAAAACCAAAAGTCACCTACCCAGCAAAACTGAGTATCATGTTTCAGGGGAAAACATGATCATTCAGTGGAATAAAGGACTTTCAAGCACTCTTTTTTAAAAAACCCAAGTTGAATAGAAAATTTGACATTCAGATAAAAGAAACAAGAGAAGCATGAGAAGGTAAACAGGGAAAACAAATCATAAGGAACCTATCAAAGTTGAACTATTAACATTCCTACATGGAAAAACAATAACTGCAACTTATGAAACCTTTCTCAGTAGTTCAATGGAATAGAAATATATATGTCTATATATGAGGGTTTATTGGCATGTGTTTACAGGTATAAATAGACAGAGGGCATGGGACCAATTTAACAGGAAGGGATGAAAAGGGAATGGGGCAACCATATTGCCATTGAATTTGGCTTGAGGAGGGAATGAAATACACATTAAATAGGGTATCTCACCCTACAGGAGAGTAGGGCAGAAGGGGATGAGAAAGGAGATGATGGAAGGGAGGCCAGGCTGGGGGGGAGGGAAGTTGCAAGCACCCACTTTTGAAAAGGGATGGGATCAAAGTAGAGAATATAACAAGTGGGAGGTGGGATAGGAGGGAGGGAAATATAGTCAGTCTTTTACTATATATCTACTGTGTTATTGTTTTGCATTAGCCACACATGTATAACCTATACTGAACTGCTTATCTTCGCAATAAGGGTGCATGCCAAGGGAGGAAGGGAATGAATCTGCAATTCAAAGTTTTAAAACCAAATGTGTGTGTGTGTGTATATGTATGTATGTATGTATATGTGTATATATATATATATATGTGCGTGTGTGTGTGTGTTTAAAGAAATAATGTAAACCAAAGGAGAGATTAATAAAATTGAAACTGAGAAAACTATTGAATTAATAAATAAAACTAAGAGGTGGTTTTATGGAAAAAATAATATTTATAGAACCTTAGCTAATATGATAAAAAAGAAACAAATTATGTATATCAAACATGAAAAGGGTGAACCTCCCTCCAATGAAGAGGAAATTAATACAATAATTAAGATTAATTTCTCCAAATTGTATGCACTTAAAATTGGCAATCTTAGTGAAATTGATGTAATTTACAAAAATATAAATTGCCCAGAATAACTGAAGAGGAAGTAAATTACTTAACCCCATATCGGGAAAAGAAATTGATCAGGCCATAATCAAACATCATAGGAAAAAATCTCCTGGGCCAGATGGATTTATTAGTGAATTCTATCAAACATCTAAAGAAGAATTTATTCCAATACTCTACAAACTAATTTTGAAAATTAGTGAAGGAGGAATCCTACCAAATTCTTTTTTATGACAAAAATATGGTACTGATACCTAAATCAGGAAAGATAAAACAAAGAAAGAAAATTATAGAACAATTTCCCTCATGAATATAGATGCAAACATTTTAAATACATTTTTCACAAAAAGACTACAGCAACTTCTCATGAGAATAAATCACTTTGATCAGGTAGGATTTATTCCCGGAATGCAAGGATGGTTTAATACTAGGAAAACCTTCAGTATAATTGATCATATCAACAATAAAACTAGCAGAAACCATATGTTTTTTTTTTCTTCTTGGAGGGTAATTTGTGTTAAGTGACTTGCCCAAGGTCACAGGGCTAGTTTTTGTGTTGCCAACTAGCTAACCCCACATGACTATCTTAATAGATGCAGAAAACATTTTGACTAAATACAAAGTCCTTTCCTAATGAAGACACTAGAAAGTATAGGAATAAATGGAGTCTTCTTTAAAGTAATAGATAGCATCTATTTAAAGCCATCAGCCAGTATTATACATAATGGGGATAAGCTGGAAACATGTCCAGTAAGATGAGGGGTGAAACAAAGATGTCCACTATCACCCCTCTTATTGAATCTTGTACTAGAAATGTTAGCAGTAGAATTTAGAGAAGAAAAAAGAAATAAAAGGAATCTAATTAGGCAAAGAACACACTAAGCTATCACTCTTTGAAGATGATATTATGATATACTTAGAGCATCCTAGAGAATCAAGTAAAAAAAAAAAACTACTTCAGACAATAAATAAATTTGACAAAGTTGCAGGATTTAAAGTAAAGCCACACAAATTCTTGGCATTCCTATATATTTCTAATGAAATACAACAGCAAGAGATAGAAAGATAAATCCCATTTAAAGTCACTACAGTTATTATAAAATATGTGAGAATCTACCTACCAAAACAAACCCAGGACCTATAATTACACAACAACAAAACACTTTTCACAAATTGAAAAAAACATCAATTGCTCATGGTTGGGTGGCGCTAATATAATAAAAATGAATATTTTACCTAAGTTAAATTACATATTTAATTCCAGACAAATAAATTTACCAAGAAAAAATACTTTGTAGAGCTAGAAAAATTGTAACAAAATTCATTTGGAAGAACAAGAGGTCCAAAATATCAAGGGAATTAATAAAAACAAATGCTAGGGAAGGTGGCCTAGCCATACCAGATTTTTATCTATATGATAAAGCAGCAGTCATTAAAACTACTTGGTATTGGCTGGGGAATAGAGTAGTGGATCAATGGAATAATTGGGGTACACAAGATTCAGTTGTCAACGACTATAGCAATCTTTTGTTTTATAAATCCAAAGACCTCAATGTTTGGGATAAGAACTCACCATTTGACAAAAAACTGTAGGGAAAAACTGAATATAGTATGGGAGAAATTGAGCATAGATCATTATCTAACACTATATACCAAAATCAAGTCTAAAAGGGTGCATGATCTACATATAAAGGCTGATACTTTAAGCAACCTGGAAAAGCAAGGAATAGCTTACCTGTCAGACTTATGAAGAATGAAAGACTTCATGACCAAACAACAGTTAGAGAGCACTATAAAATGCAAAATTTGTAATCTCAATTACATTAAATTGAAAAGTTTCTGTACAAATAAAGCCAATGTAACCAAGATTAAGAGGGAAGTGGAAAATTAGGAAAGAATTTTTACAAACAGTGTCTCTAATAAAGGCCTCATTTCTAAAATATGCAGAGAATTGACTCAAATCTATAAGAATATAAGACATTCCCAACTGATAAATGGTCAAAGGATATGAACAGGCAGTTTTCAGAGGAAGAAATCAAAGATATCTATAAGTATAAGAAAAATGCTCTAAATCACTATTGATTAGAGAAATGTAAATCTAAACAACTATGAGGTACCACATCTCACCAGTCAGATTGTTTAAGATGACAAAACAGGAAAATGACAAATGCTGGAGTGAATGTGGAGAAATTAATGCATTGTTGGTGGAGTTGTGAACTGATTCAACCATTCTGGAGAACAATCTGGAACTATGCCCAAAGGGGTATAATTTCATGCCCTTTGACCCAGCAATACCACTTCTAAGGTTGTATCCCAAAGAGATCATAGAAGTGGGAGGAAGACCCATATGTACAAAAATATTTATAGCAGCTTTTTTTTGTGCTGGTAAAGGATTGGAAATTAAGGGGATGCCCATCAGTTGGGGAATGGCTAAACAAGTTGTGGTATGTGAATGTAATGGTATATTATTGTGCTATAAGAAATGAGGAGCAGATAGACTTCATATTTGCCAGGAGAGGCTTATGTGAATTGATGCTGAGTGAGAAGAGCAGAAAGAGGAGAAATTTTTACACAATTACAGACACAACATATGTGTGATGGTGAACTTTGTTAGACAAGACTCTTCTCATCCATGTAGGCTTATAAGACAACTACAAAAGACTCTTGATAGAGAGAGATGTTTACAATCAGAGAAAGAAGTAGAAAATAATTTGAATGCAGATTGAAGCAAACTACCTGCTCTCTTTCTTTTTCTTGTTTGGTTTTGTTTCCTCTTTCTAATTGTTCATTCCATCTCTTAAAATCCTTTTTTATAATCTAACTAATGTCTAAAGTGAAAGTATTTGCAGATCCTATACTTGATTGCATGCTGCTATTGGGTTGAGGGGGAAGTGGACAGGGCAGGGGAGAAAATTTGAAGCTCAAGGGATTCTGGAACTGAATCTTGTAAACTAGAGGTAAACAAACAAATTAGTAAAGAAAAAAATTGGAATAACAGTAAAAACCTTATGGAGGTAATGATCCTTAAGTCTTAAAGAATACTGATTTTGGAGAGCCTAAAGTTAGTATGGAAACTAGGTAGCAGAGTGCATACCGATAAAATTCAAATCAAGGATTACTTTAAATCAAAAAAATGTTTTATGCAAAGAAAACAAATGTGTCCAAGAGCAGAGAAATGAAAAAAAAGGGGGGGGGGATTTTTATACACAGTTTCTTGGATAAAGGTCTCATAACTCATATAAACACATGAACATACATACCCTCATATATGCATGAATACATGCATCTCTCTCTCTCTCTCTCTCTCTCTATATATATATATATATATATATATTTGTAACTTGTGAAATTTACAAAAATACAAGTCATTATCCAATTAATAAATGGCCAAAGGATATGAACAGTCTGTTTTCTCAAGACATTTTTTAAAAAATTAGTCAAATAAAGAATGTTCAAAATTATTATTAATTAGAGAAATAAACATTAAAACAACCTTGAAATATTATGTTATAAGTATGATATGGGCTAAAATGATTGAAAGGGAAAGTGAAAAATTCGGATACTAATTAATTGCTGGTGGAATTGCGAACTGATCCAATCATTTTGTACACCAATCTGGAATGATGCACGAATATATAGAAGCTCAAGGAATATGCATACCAATACTGATTGAAATAAAAAAAAACAACTACTAGTTATACTTTTAAAGATTATTAGGACAATCACAGAATTTGTTTTCCTTGACTCTACATACATACACATATATTAGTTACAAAATTTTCTTTCTTTTTTTAATGGGGAGAGAAAATAAATTTTGGTTACCAGAATTTAAAAATATATAATTTTCATGACAATGAGAAAATAATTCTTTGACCTAATATCTAAGTGATATTTTTATTTAAACTAAAACAGTTGAAATATTTAATTCAGTATTTAATGATGGTTTAATATGAGTAATGCTTATCTGGGTAATTAGGGGCATAAAAAGTTGAATGATATCTCTGCCCTGAAAAATGACTTAATTGAGCCTTTCTACATCTCCCAGACTGTCTTTCCAATTGTAGAAGTTTTTTAAACCCTTGAGGGAAGGCTTGTCAAGATATTGACTGATTTGACTAAACAAGAATTAGAGAGCATTATAAAATGTAAAATGGGTAATTTTGACTACATGAAATTGAAAAGCTTCTGTACAAACAAAGCCAATGTAACCAAGATTAAGAGGAAGGTGGGAAATTGGGAAAGAATCTTTACAACCTGTGTCTTGGACAAAGGACTCATTTCTAAAATATACAGAGAATTGAGTCAAATTTATAAGAATACAAGTCATTCCCCAATTGATAAATGGTCAAAGGATATGAACAGGGAGTTTTCAGAGAAAGAAATTAAAGATATCTATAAGCACATGAAGAAATGTTCTAATTCACTATTGATTAGAGAAATCCAAATCAAAGCAACTCTGAGGTACCACATCTCAACAGTCAGATTGGCTAAAATGACAAAACAGAAAAATGACAAATGCTGGAAAAGAGGTGGGCAAATTGGAACACTAATGCATTGCTGGTGGAGTTGTGAACTGATCCAGCCTTTATGTAGAGCAATCTGGAATTATGCCCAAAGGGCTATAAATAAGTTCATACATTCATTCCTCTTTACCATTTTTCATTCCAGCTGGTACAATCCGTCTTTATAACCTGACTAATGTATAATGTGAAAGTATTTACAGATCCAATACTTGACTATATGCCACCATGGTGGGGAGGAGAGGGAGGAGGACAAAATGTGAAACTCAAGGAATTGTGGAATTGAGTCCTGTAAACTAAAAGGAATCAAACAAATTAATTAAATAAAAAGATATTGACTGATTTTAATGGGTTTTACCTCGTTTCCTAAATCATGAAACATTAATAATGTTTATAACAGTGCTATGTATATTATTTAATATTCAAAAAACATCCAGTTTTTTTGCTGGTTCTGTTGTTCCACAAATTGTTTTGAGATGCTTCTATATGATTGTTTGGAGGTGAATATGGGAGAGTTAAAATGATTTACTTCTTATTCTACCATCTTGGCTCCCAGAATTCAGAACTCTCTTTATCTCTTATTTCCAAGGAACATTGTCACATTAACCCCCTACTAAATCACCTTAAGTGGCTTCCTATTGTCCCCAGGATCAAATACAAAATGTTCCGTTTGGCATTCACAGTCTTTTAAAATGTATCTACTTATCCACATTTCTTACACCTTACTCTCCAAGAGATAATCTACAATTCAGTGACTGTGGTCTCTTAGCCATTCCACCAATAAGAAATTCTATCTCTTGGTTCCTGAAATTTTCTCTGGTTATCTTTCATGGCTCCTACACTATCCCTCCTGCCATTATGTACTGACCACCCTAGTTTCTTAAAGTCCAAACTACAATTTCTTCATAGCTTTTTTAATTATTTTTTTCAAGATTAATTTCCACAAGATTTTCAGTTACATTTTTTTCTCTCCCGTCTTTCCATATCCCCAACCCAAAATAGCAAGCCTACTGAATATCCCTTCCCCCAATCTATTCGATCTTATATCCTTCCCCTCCAACCCCCCCTAACTTTCTAGTAAGGCAAGAAGGGTTTCTATGCCTGTAATGTAATGTAATGCCAAGCAAAGGTAACTTCCCAAGGTTCAAAATACCAGCATAGGTGCTCTCCATTTTATTCAGTGACAAACCAAGAACAGAGAAGGTCAAAACATGTCATCATTCAAAATACAGCATTTACTAAGGGTGATTAAATAATCTCCAAGTACTACCCCACCCCAGGAACTTCCAATCATTCAATCAATTAAAAAGTCCCTGTTCTAAATACTACTCCACCCATAGGCTGTACCTTCATTTAGTCCACCACAAAGCCCCTCTTCTCAAATGGAGATTAGTTTCCAATCTAAGTAAAGTACATTCATTTGTTCAACCATAGAACACAAAAAGGTCAAAAGTTCCCCACCCCTGGATCAAAATTCAATCTACCCCAGAGTTACATCAAGTTTAAGCACAGCACTTAATACCCAAATGGAGGTTTTTTCTTCATCTTGACAGGAGGCAAGTTCTCAGCAATCTTAGTTCCTGGGGAGACAAGGCTTAGCAAGGCCACAAGATACATTGCCAGTCCCTTCATTACTTCATCCTCTGTCTGTAGAACAGTCCTAGAACCCCTGAAAACATTAGCAAAACCCTCTCCCAGGATTTCTGTAAACATACAGCAAGAAAATCCTTCTTCGGGGCTTCTGAACCAACAGAAAGGTTCCCAGACCCCTGAAACAACAGCACAGTCCTTCACCAGTAGACAATATTCACTCTGTCTGCAGGACAGTCTCAGTAGCTCTAAACCAACAGCAAGGTTCCCAGACCCCTGCAACAACAGCACTGTCCTTCACCAGTGGACAGTATTCACTCTGTCTGCAGGATAGTCTCAGGAGCTCTTAGCCAACAGCCAGGTTCCAGGACTTCTTCAACAAAAGGACTGTCTTTCACCAGTGGACAAATCTGGCAAAACAACATCAAAACAGACAGACAAAGTACCAGCAAAACAGCCATGTCTCCTCAGTCCTTGGCAGCTCAGGGGGCAGGTCTCAAAAGTCCAGGGCAATTCAAAGTGGCCCCCAGCAATTCTCTCAGTCTCTCTCTACCTCCACGAGGTGCTGCTTCCAAAAAGTTCTTCTGCCTCTCTCTTGTCTCTCCAAATCTACGTCACCAGATCCTCCCAGTTCTTGTCTCTCTTTTCACATCAACAAGTCCATCCCACAGGTGGGATTAACAAACTCTGGGTTTTAACACAATCAATTTGAAAACCAAGCCAATACAGGGGGATCATTATATTCTATTACTATCACAATGCCCCTCTGCCTTTATATCTTATTTCCCAGTTGCATATAAACAACCAATGTTTAAACTTTTTTTTTTAAACTTTGAGTTCCAGATGTTTTTTTTTTTTCCATTTTTGCCTCCTCAACCACCCCCACTGGGAAGATAACCAATTCAATATAGATTGTACATATGTAGTTACTCAAATCATTTCCATAATTATTATATTGTGAAAGACTATATGGGTGGCCAGGTAGCACAGCGAGTAAGAGCACCAGCTCCAGTGTCAGGATGACCTGGAGATCGAATCCTGAGCTCAGACACTCAGCACCACACCCAGAAATAACTGGCTGTGTAATCTTGAGCAAGTTACTTAACCCCTATTGCTTAAAAAAAAAAACTATATTTCCTTCCATCCTATCCTGCCCCAGTTTTATTATATTTTCTCCTTTGACCCTATACCTTTTCTTTTTTAAGTTTTCTTTACTTTTCTTTTAAATCTCTTTTTAATGCTTTATTAACTTCTGATTTACATCATTTGTTTCTGCCAGATTTTGAGTTACAAATTTTCTGCCCATTTTTCCCCTACCCACTGCCCCAAAATAGCAGTCCCACAGGATTTCCCCTCCTCCAATCTGCTCTCTCCCATATTTTCTCCCATACCCCTTTCTACTTTCCCAGTGGATCTCTATGCCTCAGTGCCTGTATATCTTATTTCCAAATTACATGTAAGATAGTATTAATAATAGTATATATATACACACACACATGTACATATACACACACACACACACACACATATATATATATATATTTGAATATTTGAATTTAAAACATTCAATTTTCTTCCTTCCTTGTCACCCATCCTTACTGAGAAGATAAGCAGTTCAGTATAGGTTGTACATGTGTGGCTAATGCAAAACAATAACATAGTAGATATATTGTAAAAGACTGACTATATTTCCCTCCCTCCAATCCCACCTCCCACTTATTCTGTTCTCTACTTTGATCCCGTCTATTTTAAAAAATGAGTGCTTCCAACTTCCCTCCCCCTCAGGCTACCCTCCCTTCCATCATCCCCCCTCTCATTCCCTTCCCCTCCATTCTCCTGGAGGGTGAGATACCCTATTTAGTGTGTATTTCACTCCCAAGCCAAATTCAATGGGAATAAGTTTGAGCCATTCCCTTTTGCCTCCCTATTCTTCCCCTCCATTGTAACCATTTTCCCTTTCCTCATCTCTATGAGATAGTTTACCCCAATCTGTCTCACCATCTCCTCTCATATTCCTCTCACCTCTTAATTGCACCTTTTAAGTATCGTTCCTTCCTGTTAAATTGGTCCTGGGCCCTCTATCTATGTATACCTGTAAACATATATACACACATTCACATATGTATTCATATGCCCATATACCCTCTTATATAGACATATATATATATATATGGATATATATATATATATATATATATATTTCTAATCCCTTCAATGACTGAGAAAAGTTTCATAACTTACAATTATTGTTTTTCCATGTAATAATGTTAATAGTTCAACTTTGATAAGTTCCTTATTATTCCTTTTCCCTGTTTACCTTCTCATGCTTCTCTTGCTTCTTGTATCTGAATGTCAAATTTTCTATTCAACTCTGTTTTTTTCAGTAAGAATGCTTGAAAGTCCTCTATTCCACTGAATGACCATATTTTCCCCTGAAACATGATACTCAGTTTTGCTGGGTAGGTGACTCTTGGTTTTAATCCCAGCTCCTTTGCCCTCTGGAATATCATATTCCAAGTCCTTCAATCCCTCAGTGTAGAAGCTGCCAGATCCTGGGTTATACTGATTGTGTTTCCACAATATTCAAATTGTTTCTTCCTGGTTGCTTGTAATATTCTCTCCTTAATATGGGAATTCTGGAACCTGGCTATAATATTCCTAGGAGTTTTCTTTTTTGGGATCTTTTTCAGGAGTTGATCAGTGGATTCTTTCAACCTTTATTTTGTCCTCTGGTACTAAAACATTAGGGCAGTTTCCTTTGAGAACTTCCTGGAGGATGATTTCTACATTCTTACTTTGGTCATGGCTTTCAGGCAGTCCAGTAATTTTTAAATGATCTCTCCTGGATCTATTTTCCAGGTCAGTGGTTTTTCCCATTAGATATTTCACATTGCCTTCTATTCTTTCATGTGTTTGGATCTGTTTAACAGCTTCTTGATTTCTCATAAAGTCAATAGATTCCATTTGCTCCAATCTAATTCTGAAGCAATGATTCTCCTCATTGAGTTTTTGAGATTCTTTTTCCATATGGCAAAACTGGCTTTTTAAGGCATTCTTCTCCTCTTTGTCTTTTTGGGCCTCCTTTGCCATTTGAGTCAGTCTGTTTTTTAAGGTATGAAACTCATGAGAGTCATGCTGTTGACTCTCATAAGTTTCATAATTTTCTTGCATTGTTCTCATTTCTCTTCCCAATTTTTCATCTACTTCTCTTATTTGGTTTTCAAAATCTTTCTTAAGGTCCTCTGTGGCCTGTAACCAGCTTGTATTTTCCTTTGAAGCTTTTGGTGCAGGAGTTCTGACTTCACTGTTTTCCTCCTTTGCTCCTTTTTGTCCCCCAAATAGAAGTGTATTGTTGGAATCGTCTTTCTGCTTTGTTTCCTTTGCCTGCTCATGTTTCCAGTCAATTACTTGACTTTTGGGCTTTTTGCCACAGTAGGGGAGCTTTCGTCCCAAACGCTGGGGTTTTCTCAGCTGCCAGAGGTATTAGAGGGGTGCCCTCTCTGAGGTCTCAACACCATCCAGCAAGCTGGACACACACCCCAGAACCTCCACCCTAGAATGCAATCCAGATCCAAGCAGGTTAAAGCAAGAGCGATTACTCCTCAGACTGGTGCTTGGTCCCTCTACACTCTGCAGGCCAGGAGCTGAAGCCGCCACATGTTACTGACTGGCTGTGCCGGTGTCTCAGTGGATTTTCACACTAGGGGTAAAAGCCAAGCACTCCCACTTACTGGTCCCAAAGTCCAAACTATATTGACCTCTCAATTTCTCCTTTGTGTCTATGTGTTGATAAATCTGGAAACTGCCACAGCTGCTGGTGATCTGGGGTCCTTCTGGCACGGCTGGTCAGGACCACCCTGGGGCTAAAGCCTGGTGTGGTGCTGGACTCAGCTCCCAGAGCACTGTGCTGGCTGATTCCTGCAGGCCTACCGAGGTGTCCTCAGCGGGAGGTTAGCTTCTCTGTGTTATTTTGTGGGTTCTGCAGCTCCAAAGTTTGTTTAGAGTCCCCTTTTCACATGGATTGTGGAGGGTGGAAGCTGGAGCTGCAGGAAGGTCGTGCTTCTACTCCACCATCTTGGCTCCGCCCCCCCCCCCCATCCTATACCTTTTCAAAAAATGTTTCATTCTAACTACAATCTCTCCCAATCTGCCCTTCCTTCTATCCTCCCCCATCTTATCCCCTACTACCCTATTTTCCTATAGAGTAAGACAACCCATTGAGTGTATATGTTATTCCCTCCTTAGGCCAAATTCAGTGAGAATCAGGTTATTGCATTCCCTTTCAATTTCATGCTCTTCCCCTCCATTTTAAGAGTTTTTCTTGCCTCTTTTATGTGAGATAATTTAACCTATTCTATGTCCCTTTCTTTTTTTTTCAATTAAATTTTATGTTTATTTTTAGTTCGCATCATTCATTTCCACAAGATTTTGAGTTACAAATTTTCTCCCTGTCTTTCCCCTACTCATGACCCCAAAATAGTGATCCCACTTTATACCCTATCCCCAATCTGCTCTCTCCTATATCTTCCCCCACTCCTTCTCCAACTTTCCAGTAGGGCGAGATGGACATCGGTACCCCGGTGCCTGTATACCATATTTCCCAGTTGCATATAAAATTTTTAAAAATGTAATAATAGTATTTTTTTTTAACTTTTGATTTTACAACTTTAAATTCCAGATTCTTTCCCGTCCTCCCTCATCACCCACCCTTACTGGGAAGATAAGCAATTTAATACAGGTTGTGCATGTGTAGCTATGCAAAACATTTCCATAGTGGATATATTGTGAAAGACTGACTATATTTCCCCCCATCCTATCCTGCTCCCCACTTGTTTTATACTCAACTTTGACCCCATCTCTTTTCAAAAGTGTGTGCTTCTAGCTACACTACCCGCAACATGCCCTGTCCTCCATGATCACCCCTCCCATCTCATTTCCCCCTACTCTCCTGTAGCGCAAGATACCCAATGTAGTGTTTATGTCATTGTCTCCCTAAGCCAAATTAAATGAGACTGTTTCACCCATTTCTTTTTGCCTTCCTCTTCTTCCCGTACTTTGTAACAGTTATCCCTTGCTTCTTCTATATGAGATAATTTACACCATTCTGTCTCTCCCCATCTCTTCTCATTATATTCCTCTCTCTCCTCTCAATTTCACATTTGAAGTATCATCCCTTCCTATTCAATTGGTCCTGTGCCCTCTGTCTATGTAAACCTGTATACATATATACACACACTCATATTTGTATTCATATGCACATATAATCTCATATATATTCCCTTCAACTATCCTCATACTGAGAAAAATTTCATAAGTTGCAATTATTGTTTTTCCATCTGGGCATGTAAATAGTTCAACTTTGAAAAGTTCCTTATGATTTTTTTCCCTGTTTACCTTCTCATGCTTTTCTTGGTTCTTGTATTTCAATGTCAAATTTTCTATTCAACCCTGGTTTTTTCATGAAGAATGCTTGAAAGTCCTCTATTTCATTGAATGACCACATTTTCCCCTGAAACATGATACTCTATTTTGCTGGGTAGGTGATTCTTCGTTTTAATCCTAACTCCTTTGAGCTCCAGAATACCATATTCCAAGCCATTCAATCCCTTAATGTAGAAGCTGCTAGATTCTGTGTTATCTTGATTGTGTTTCCACAATATTCCAATTATTTCTTCTTAGCTTCTTGTAATATGTTCTCCTTCATATGGGAATTCTGTAGTCTGGCTATAATATTACTAGGAGTTTTCTTTTTGGGATATTTTTCAAGCGTTGATGAGTGAATTCTTTCAATTTCTATTTTGACTTTTGGTTCTAGAATATAAGGGCAATTTTGCTTTTAAATTTCTTGAAAGATATGTCTAGATTGTTTTTGATCATGGCTTTCGTGCAGTCCAATAATTTTTAAATTCCCTCTCCTTTTTTTTTTTTCCTTCCAGGTCAGTGGTTTTCCAGTGAGATATTTCATATTTCCTTTTTTTTTTTTTTTCTTTTATTTGGATCTGTTTTATAGTATCTTGATTTCTCATAAAGTGATTGTCTTCCAATTGCTCCAATCTAATTGTGAAGGAATTATTCTCTTCAATGAGTTTTTTTTTTTTAATTCCTTTCCATCTGGCAAATTCAGCTTTTTAAAGCATTCTTCTCCTCATTGGCTTTTTTAGTCCTCTTTTGCCTTTGAGTTAGTCTATTTTTTATGGTGTTATTTTCTTCATTATATTTTTGGGTCTCCTTTAGCAAGCTGTTGACTCAATTTTCATGATTTTCTCACATCATTCTCTTTTCTATCCCCAATTCTTCCTCCACTTCTCTTACTTGATTTTCAAAATTCTTCTTGAGCTCTTCTATGGCCTATAACCAATTCATATTTTTCTTGGAGGCTTTTGATACAGGAGTTCTGAATTTAATGGCTTCTTATCAGTCCATGCCTTGATCCTTTTTGTGCCCCCAAAAAGGATTCTATCATCTGTTTTTGCTTCTGTTGTTTGCTAATATTGGCAGCTAATTACTTGACTTTTTGAGCTCTTTTCCACAATAGAACTCTGATTCCAGAATGGAGAGAGCTATATCCCAAATTGCTGGAATTTTGCAGCTGCCAGTGATATTAGATGGGTTCCCTCTCTATAGACCCCACATGCTCTGATCATTGGTCACACACCCCAGGACCATAACCCAAGACCATGATCCAGATCCAAGCAGGTTAAAGCAAGAGTGATTACCCTCCAAATGGTTGTTTGGTCTCCCAACAATCTGCAGGCCAAGAGTAACAGAAGCAGCCTCATAGCAGCAGCTGTAGCCACCGTGCCTCCTCCACCACTTGCCCTGGGGTAGCAACTAGACTAAGCTCCCCCTGTTCCAACAAAGTTCCACACTGACCTTTTACTTTGACTTTGGCCATTTAGGGATTGAGAAGTCTGGAAATCACTACAGCTGCTTGTGATTTTCTCTTGTGAAGTCCACTCCAGCCACTGCTGGTCAGGGCTGCCCTGGGGCTAAAACTGGGGTTCAGTTGGAATGCACTCAGCTCCCAGCATGCTGCAATGGACCCTTCCTGCCAGGCTGCTGGGGTTCCTTCAGTGGGAGATTTTTCTCCGTCATTCTTTGGGTTCTCTAACTTTAAAGTTTGTTTTGAGTGATTTTTATATTTATTGGAGGAGCTAGAAACCATAGCCACACAGAAGTCCTATTTCTACTCTATCATCTTGGCTCCGTCCCCTAAAATTCCTTCTTTTACTGGAAGCCTTCCCCAATCCCTCTCAATGCTAGTGATTTTGCTTTGCTAATTATTTCTTATTTATCCTTTCTATATATGGCTTTGTATATGTGTTTACATGCTCTCTCATCCATTAGGTTCTAAGATCCTTGAGTACAGAGATTATCTTTTACCTCTTTTTTAAAATTCCTACCAGTTAGCACATTGCCTGGCACATAGTACGCACTTGATAAATATTTTTGATTGATTGAACACTGACAGTTGTAAAGTGAGATTTTAGGAGTATAGAAGATTCCAACTTCACATTAATATAATTAAATCAAAGTGAGAATTGAGTGATTACCTAATAAATATGGTCAGTATTGGTAAATTCGAAAATAAATCAGAAATTTGAGTGGCTTTCTATTGAACTTTTGTTATTTGAGAAATTAATCCACTAACGCATTCAGTAACAAAGGCTGACAACAAGCAGTTTTTTCCCCTATTGTCATCAGGTCATCCTTAATAAAATAAATAAAAAACATATATTAAGTGCCTAATTTTTGCCAGGCATATTTCTAAGGGCTGGGAATGTAACTGTGCACAGAAAAGACAATACTTATCTTCAAAGAACTTGCATTCTAATAGCAAAGGTGATGTATAAAAATGAGAGGTGGTGTTAGAATGAGGAGACAAGCTGTGTCAGGCGATAAATGTATCCAAGTGTGACTTTGATAAAATTTTCCTGTCATATCCAAAAAAAAAATTAATCTTGAGGTAAATATTTTACCCATATCCTGAAACACTATTACAGGTAACACAGCAGCATATGAATAGATGTGGAAATATTAAAACACTATGTAGAGAGACAGTATTGTATAATGTGTAAGGAGCTGACTTTGGAGTAAATAAAATTTCCTCCTATCTCTGAAATATATTAGTACACTAGGAGAGCCATTTAACTTCTTAGTCCCCCTGGTGAACTTCTAAATTGGAATTTGCAAAGAAGGTATTTTCTTATTGAAAGCTCCCTCTGACGAGGAAATAACATTTCACATGTCAGTTCTAAAAAAACAATGAAACAAATAAAAAACAAAGGAGTCAAAGAAGAGTGAGAGAAGGAATCACCACATAAATATTGTTGCTACTATTATTTTCAATAACTAGTATAACTATATTGCTTAAAGTTTCACAAAACACTTTACATATATAATCACATTTGGTCTTCACAACCACTCTGGGAGGAAGGTAATTATATTTTTCACATTTTACAATGGGGAAACTGAGGTATACAGATGCTAAATAACATGACCAGTGTTACATAGCCAATAAGTTTCTGAAGTGGGATTTGAACTTAGGTCTTAATCACTCCAGGTCTGTTGCTCTAACAATTGTGCCACATAGTTGCCCAAAGTTTAACCATATTATTTTTCTGGTCACCAGATTTGTGGTATAAGAGCAAACAACAAATATGAAGTCACAAAAAAATAGACAATTTTGGGTGCTATTCTCTATTTATGTGACCTTGGACAAGCTATTTCCATGCCCTGATCTTTAATTTTCTTAGTGACAAAATATAAATATTTTTTTCTCAGTCTCTATGGTTCATTTTGATTCTAAAATTATGAGGGTTTTGATTGTTAAATATGTGTGGAGCACTGTTCTAGATCATATAAATGTTTCATGATTCAGGAAATGAACTAAAACCCATTCAACTCAGCCAATATCTTGACAAGTCTTCATTCAAGTGTTTAGAAAACCTTTAAAATTTGAAAGAAGGTCTGGCAGGAATGGAAAGGCTCAATTAAGTCACTTTCAGGGCAGAGACACATATCATTCAGTTTTGTATGCTCCCAGATAAGTATTGCTCATAGTAAGCTTTCATCAAATATTTATTGAATTGAATATTTCAGCTGTTGTAGTTTAAATAATAATATCACTTTGATTTTAGGTCACAGAAGTATTTGCTCCAAATTTCTTAAACATTTGAACATTATGTTTTCTTTTATTCTGGTAGTCAAAAATGTATTTTCTCTCCCCGTTAAGAAAATACATGGAAGAATAAAACTTTTTTTTTAACAAATATGTATAGTTAAGGAAAACAAGTACCTTAATTGCCCCCAATCTGAAATATACAGGTCTCACTCTAAATCTTGCATCTATCATATCTCTATGAGGAGGGCAATAATATGCTTCATCATCAGATCTATGGAATTATAATTCTGAAGTCTTAAACCTATAAAGGTCATTTGTCTTTACATTGTTTCTTTTTATCTCTTGATTTTTCTCACTTCACTCTGCATTGATTCATACCAGTTTTCCCAGTTTTCTCTACACTCACCTCTTTAGTTATTTTATTAAATCACAAGAATATTATAATACAATCATAAACCACAATTTATAGGGCTACTCCTAACTGAATCAAAGCTATATCTTTGCTGAATATTTTCTTCCCATGCTGCTGGCAAGTGAACTTATTTTGTTAAATATTAATATAACCAACAAATGCCTCATTTCTTTTTTTTGAAGGGTCTAAATTAAGCCTTCCCCTGATCAAAAGGTAATCTACAATTTGGTTCTAACCTATCATTTCCAACCTCATTTCCTCCCAAATAATCTTCTACTCCAGAAAGATAAATTTGCTCATTTTTCTCACACATATCCTTCTAAACTTGTCCTTTGTTCATGATAGTACTTATTAAAAAATGTTACCCCTATTCTCATTGCTTTCTCACCATCCTTCAAGTCCCAGATCAACACCTATCTCTTCCACAGAGATCTAGAGGCCACTCAATTCACAATGATTCTCAAAATCTTTCATAGTTTCAAACATCTTAAATGACACTTATTTTATATTCCCAATTTCCTTTATATTTTTACATGTATCTTTCATCTCTTCCATATTAACGTTTGCTATTTGAGTGTAAGAAATTTTACTTCTTTGATTCTTCCACAGTAATTACAGAAGTTGACCTGTATATATTTCTTTAGTGTCAGAAAAGAGCTGTATATTTATCTTTCTTCATTTAAGTGTAATATCCTTGATGGAAAAAAACTAGTTACACATATAATTATCTTCATTTTATGAATCAGCAAAATGAGGATCAGAGAAGAAACTTTTGGGTCTGGCCTCATTTAGTGCCCAGGATGCACTGGATGCAAAAAAAAATATTCAGATAAAAACATACCTTTTTTATTTTATCTATTTATTTTACCATATCCACTCCTTCCTATCCATTTCTCTTTAGGGGCATTCATTTCATTTTTAAGAGCTAAGCAATCCAAGTAGAACACCTGACCACAGGCCTTTCTCTTTAAATATTAGGAACTTTAAAAGACAGACAAAATTTCTCAATCTTCCAACTGCTTTTACTTTAGAAACAAAAAGAGCTCTGTGAGAGAACAATTAAACTTCACACCTGTAAGGAACAGGGTTTGGTGGGAGGGATGAGAAGCTGGGAATAATTTTAATTTCTCTGTCCCCTTTCAAAAGCATCACCTCTTTGGGAGATTTTCTCTTCCCCTGAAATCAGCAATAAAAAGCCCTAATTGGACCAATGTCTATGTTCTACTCTATTATTTTGTTTGCACATATCTTCAGATGTTTGTACCCAACACAAACATTCAGATGAAAGGTGCAAGCTCCAATGAAGTTGCAGAGTTGGATTTTCCACCTTCACCTAGTGCTTTAATTCAAAAAAGCAGGTTGTTTTGCTTAGAAAAGAGAAACCATAGTGGACCATAATAGCAGACTTAAAGTATTTGAAGGGTTTTGATTTGAAAAAAAAGTTTAGACTTTTTCTATTTGACCTCAGAGGGCAGAGCTCATGAGAAATGGGCATTTTGTTTCATTTTCTTTGCTACACATTAATAGGGTTCTTCTCAGTGTAAGAAGGACTCAGTAATAATTGATCAGGTTGGTTCAAAAGTTGTTTTAGGAGGCAGATATTTCTTCAATGAAAGAATTCAAGTGTAATTTAAATGAGCATTTACCAAGGGTATGGTAGGAATGATACCTCTTCAGATAAGTATTGGACTAAATGACCTTTTTGCTTTCTTATAGTTTAGAGACTGCATGATTTTTACATTAGAAGACCTACTCTAAGACCAACAAAATATATCATACCCATCAGCATTACAAACCAGAAAATGAAAATGGGGTACTTTTAGGAAGTGACTCATGATATTTAGGAGCTAGAAATAAGTATGTCATGCAATTGTCAGGTGAGTGACCAAATTAGGCTGGGATCATGCCAAGAGCAACTTCACTGTCAGTCACTTTCAAATCTATAATGAATAGATGGGCAGATTCTCTGAAGCATGACCTTGTGAGTTTATTGTTTACATTAATTTCAACAAGAAGATCTTTCATATCTATCCCAGAGTTCCTTGGGAGGTGGAAACATTTTGAATAATGACTTATATAAAATCAATACCTAACTGATAATATGATTCTACAGTGGTGTGCTATTAGCCACTAGTTGGCACTTTTTTCCTGTTAATTTGGTATTTAAATCAGATTCCCAGTTATTTTTGTACTTGATTTTAGGGGATGAGAAAATCCCTCCCAAACAAGTAGAACTTCTCCAGCTGATGCTTTTCAAGGGGGGAGAGGGGAGGGATTGAAAGCATTCCCACTTCCTAACCCCTCCCACCAAACTCCTGCTCCCTACAGATGTAAAGTTTAATTGTTCTTTCTGTCAGAGCTCTTTTTGTTTCCAAAGTAAAAGCATTTGAAAGTTTGAGAAATTCTATCTAGCTTTTAAAGTTCCTAATATTTAAAGAGAAAGGTCTTTGAACAGATGTTCTAATTTGCTTAATTAGTTCTTTAAAGTAAAATGAAGAACACCCCTAAATTTTTATGAATGCCTTAGAGTCTGAAGATTCACATGGCACATTATGAGTTTCAATTTATTTATTTTTTAACATATCCGGGTCTAGGTGGATGGAAGGTTGAGCATGCTGCTTTATGGAAAGCCAAGGGAGGCTTTTCATTTACATTTTCACTTCCTTCCAAGACTTCATTTCTACCAAGAGAATGATTAGAGAGAAACTCTTTTCCAAAGAAAATAGATCACTGCAGGGCTCCAGGAAAAAAAAAAAAAGTTTCACATATAAAACAAAATAGGACACCAGCATTTCCTGTTAGTCAATCTGATTAGACATATTTCAGTTTTATCCTTGTTTAGTAATTGATCTGCAAAAGTATGCAGCATATTAAGTGTAATTAAAAAATGATAATAGGTCATATAAATAAAAGAAAGAGAACATTTGGGAACAATTTATTTAATATTTAATAATTTTGTTGTTTGTTTCTAACTTTAGGCTCAGAAATGCTTTTAAGTGAAGTTTAGATATATAGTGACTACTTTTTATTTCAATTTTCATTGTATTACTTAAAAAAATGCTTAGTGGTCAAGAAAAAAATACATGAAAACTTTTTCAGTAAGTCCAGGCAAATGTGCATAGTTTTGAATGAAATATCTGGTCTGGAAAAATGTTTTCATAAAATGTCTGATAGTTTCCTGTCATAAAGACGTCCTGCTGAAAAAGTTCACTGGCAAGGAATCAAGATATTTGAACCTTGTTTCTTAGAGCATGTCTCCCCCCTACCTTGTTCCATGCTGTCTTCTCTGGAAAGTTGGTTATGTCAGCTCTGTATGACTACATCTGTCAGTTATTAATGGATCATAAGTAAGAATGGAGGGTTACATATTGCACTTTGCTCAGGGGAAATAAGCATAAGTGGGGAATATGTTTTTAATTGTT
Organism: Petaurus breviceps papuanus; assembly: GCF_028583685.1. Classification (NCBI taxonomy): domain Eukaryota; kingdom Metazoa; phylum Chordata; class Mammalia; order Diprotodontia; family Petauridae; genus Petaurus; species Petaurus breviceps. The sequence continues at coordinate 17,016,195 of NW_027187348.1, read as the reverse complement.
CTCACAATTTAGATAGGCAAGACCCTACAGATAATACAGTACAATTTCTTAATTTTACAGTTGAGGAAATCAGTCTTCAGAGAGGATTTTTTAAAAGCATAGGCAACTTTTGGACAATTCCAGGTTAGGTTTCCTTCCTTGAATTCATTCATTAATTCATTTGTTTATTTATTTATTTTTGGTTTACAACATTATTTCCACAAGATTTTGACTTACAAATTTTCTCCTTGTTTCTCCCCTACCCCCCACCCCAAGATGGCAAGCATATTGAATATCCCTTCCCCCAGTCTAACCTCTCTTATATCCTCCCAGTCTCCACCCCTCCCAATGCCTTCCCTCTTACTTTCTTAATGTAGTACAACATAGATTTCTATAAGCCATTACCTGTATATCTAATTTCCTGGTTGCAATTAAAAACACCCTTTTAATGTATGTTTACTTCTTTAAATTTTTATTTCCAGATTCTCTCCCTTCTTCCCTCCTCACCTACCCCCTACTGTGAAGACAAGCACTTTAATATAGGTTATATATGTATAGTTATGCAAAATGTTTCCATAGTAGTCATATTGTAAAAGACTAACTATATTTCCCTCCATCCTATCTCAGCCCCTTTTATTCTATTTTCTCCTTTGGCCCTATCCTTTACAAAATTTTTTACTGCTGACTAGCCCCTCCCCCAATCTGCCTTCCCTTCTACCATCCCCTCCTCTTATCCACTTGACCCCTACTTTCCTGAATGGCAAGTTACCCAGTTGAGTTTGTATATTATTCCCTGTTTAAGCCAAATCCAATGAGAGTAAGGTTGACTCATTTCTTTTCACCTCACTGGTCTCCCCCTCCATTGTAATGGCTTTTTATTGCCTATTTTAAGTGAGAATATTTACCCTATTCCAATTCTCTCTATCTCCTACTCCCAATATATTCCTCTCTCACCTCTTAATTTTATTTTTTAGATAGCATCTCTTCATATTCAATTCACCCTGTGCCCTCTCTCTATGTGTGTGTGTGTCTGTGTGTGTGCACATACATATATAAAAACACATTTATATACCCTTAAAATATTCTCATACTGAGAAGAGTTAAAATTATAATTTTTCCTATAGGAATGTAAGTAGTTTGACTTTGCTAAGTTCTCTTTCCCCTGTTTACCTTCTCATTCTTCTCTTGCTTCTTGAATCTGAATGTCCAATTTTTTATTCAACTCAGGTTTTTTCATCAAGAATATTTGAAAATCAATTATTACATTGTATGACTATATTTTCCCCTGAAACATGATACTCAATTTTTCTGGGTATGTGATTCTTCGTTTTAATCCCAGCTCCTTTGATCTCCAGAATATCATATTCCAAGGACTGTAATTCCTCATTGTGGAAGCTGGCAGATCCTGTATTATCCTGATTCTGTTTCCACAACACTCAAATTGTTTCTTCCTGGCTGCTTGTAATATTTTCTCCTTGACCTTGGAAGTCCAGAACCTGGCTATAATATTCCTAGGAATTTTCCTTTTGGAATCTTTTTCAAGAGGTGATTGGTATATTCTTTCAACCACTATTTTGCCCTCTGGTTCTACAACATTGGGGTAATTTTCCTTGATTATTTCATGAAGGATGATTTCTAGGTTCCTTTTTGAACATTTCAAGTAGTCCAATAAATTTTAAATTATCTGTCCTGGATCTATTTTCCATTTCAGTGGCTTTTCCAATGAGATATTTCACAATGACTTCTATTTTTTTTTCATTTGTTTTGATCTGTTTAATAGTATCTTGGTTTCTCACAAAGTCAGTAGCTTCCATTTGCTCCAATATAATTCTGAATGAATGATTCTCTTCAATGAGCTTTTGAGATTATTTTTCCAGGTGGCAAATTCTGCTTTTTAAGGCTTTCTTTCCCTCATTGGCTTTTTGAGCCTCTTTTGCCATTTGAGTTAGTCTATTTTTAAGGTGTTATTTTCTTCAGTCAGGTTGTTGACTCTCTTTTCATGATTTTCCTTCATCTTTCTCATTTCTTTTCCCAATTTTTCCTCCACTTCTCTTTTTTGGTTCTCAAAATCCTTACTGAGCTCCTCCATCAACTGACCAATTCATATTTTTCTTGTAAGCTTTTAATACAGGCATTTTGACTTTGATGTCTCCTTCTGTTTCTATGTTATGATTGTCTTTGTCATCAAAGAACATTTCTATAGTATTGTTTCTCTTTCTCTGTTTGCTCATTTCCTCAGCCACTTACCTGACCTTCGAGCTCTTTGCCATGGCAGAACTCTGCTTCCAGATTTGACACTGTTGTGTCCCAATTTCTTGGGTTTTGCATAGCTGTGGTCAGAGCTTTATCTAGGTACCTTCCTCAGAACTGTGAGTATGATGCCCTCTCCACAACTGCCACAAGCTCTGCCATGCCAGGTCTCCTCAGCCCAGGCCCACCACTCAAGACTGAGATCCGGATCAAAACAGGGCAAGGCAAGAGAATCCTGCCTCAGTGCCAGAAAATAGATTCCTGCGATTGCCCTTTTATCAGCTGGTTGGTATACCCACCATTTGTTGCCATGGGGCTCAACAAATAGCCACTGTCACTGCCCAGCACCACTGCTGCCCTGGGGGCAAGGGCTGGACCATACTCTTCTCTCATCCGGGTCCAACTGAGTTATCCCACTGAACTTTTACTTTGTCTTTGGCATCTATGGTTTGAGAAGTCTAGAAATTGCCACAGCTGCTGGTGATTCTGTTCCCTGAGGTATGCATTGACCTGCTGTGCTAATAGTGTGTGCTGGTGCCACCCATGCAAGACTGTACTCTGTTCCCAGTCTAGTGTGATAGACCTATTCTGTTGACTTGTCAGGTTGCCTTCAGTGGGAGATTTCTTTCACTCTGTCATTTTGTGGTTTCTGTTACTCTAAAATTTGTTCAGAGCCATGTTTACAAGTGCTGAAAGTACGTGGAGGATGAGTTCAAGTAAATTCTGCTTTTACACCACCATGTTGGCTCCAACCCCTCCAATCCCAGCTTAAGTTTGTGAAGGAATCACAAGGGTTGCCCATGTGTTCCTAATATAGCTCATATTTCTATATCTTTTTATGGTTTAAAATGTCTCAAATGTATCATCTTATTTGGTCCTCCCAGTATCCCTGTGAAATATGCCTTGGTCTTATCATCAGTTATTGGTGATGATGCTGAGGTTCAGAGTCATTGAATGACTTGATCAATAATGACTAGTTTTTTTTTGTCTGTATTAATTTGTTTATTTACATTTGATTTACAAGGTTCAGTTCCACAGTCCCTTGAGTTTCAAATTTTCTCCCCTTCCCTCTCCTCCCCCCTCTCCCCCCATGATGGCATACAATCAAGCATAGGAGATGCAAATACTTTCACATTATATGGTAGTCAGATTTGTAAGAAGGATTGTATCAGATGGAAGGAACAATGGGAAAAAGGAAACAAAACCAAACAAGAAAAAAGAAAGAGAGCAGGTAATTTGCTTCAGTCTGCATTCAAATTCTGTTCTTCCAATTTCTTCCTCTGAAAGTAGACATATCTCTCCATCCTGAGTCTTATGGAGTTAATTTATAACCCTGCATTACTGAGAATAGTGCAGTCTATCAAAATTGGTTTTCACACATAATTTTTGTCTGTAATTGTCTACAAATTTCTTCTCGTTTTGCTCTTCTCACTTAGAATTAGTTTGTATGAGCCTCTCCAGGTAAATATGAAGTCCATTTGCTCTTCATTTCTTAGAGCACAACAGTATTCCATTATATTTATATGCCAGAACTTGTTTAGACATTCCCCAATTAATGGGCATCCCTTTAATTTCCAATTCTTTGCCTCCACAGAGGTTTTTGTAAGGGGTGGCCTGGTGGCTCATTGAGTAAGAGCACTGTCCCCAGTGTTGGGATGACCTGGGGGATTGAATCCTGGCTCAGATACTTAGCAGCACACCCAGAAATAACTGGCCATGTAAACTTGAGCAAGTTACTTAGCCTCAAATGCTTTAAAAAAAAGATTTTTGTACATATAGGTCTTTCTACCACTTCTATTATCTCTTTGGGATACAACCCAAGGAGTGGTATTGCTGAATCAAGGGAAATAAAATAACGTATAAAGCCCAGATTGCTTGCCAGAAGGGTTGAATCAGTTCACAACTCCACCAATGAAGCATGTGTTCCATTTTTTCCACATTCTCTACAGCATCTGTCAATTTCCTGTTTTTTCATCTTAGACAATCTGTGAGATGGGGTACCTCAGAGTTGTTTTGATTTGCATTTCTCTAATCAATAGTGGTTTAGAACATTATTTCATATGCTTATAGATATCTTTGATTTCCTCCTCTAAAAACTGCCTGTTCAAATCTTTGACCATTTATCAATTGGGGAATGACTTATATTCTTAGAGAATTGAGCCAATTCTCTGGATATTTTAGAAATCAGGCCTTTAGGGGAGGCCAGGTAGCACAGCGAGTAAGAGCACTCACTGGCTCCAGTGTTGAGAAGACCTGGAGATCGAATCCCGGGCTCAGACACTTAGCACCCACCCAGAAACACCTGGACATGTAACCTTGAGCAAGTTACTTAACCCCAATTACTTAGGGGCGGCCAGGTGGCTCAGCGAGTAAGAGCACTGGCTTCAGTGTCGGGATGACCTGGATCAAATCCAGGCTCAGATACTCAGCACCACACCCAGAAATAACTGGGCGTGTAACCTTGAGCAAGTTACTTAACCCCGATTGCTTTTTAAAAAAATTCAGCGCCACACCCAGAAATAATAACTGGCCATGTAACCTTGAGCAAGTTACTTAACCCCGATTGCTTTAAAAAAAAAAAAGAAAAAAAAGAAATTAAGCCTTTATCAGTGACACTGGTTGCAAAAATTCTTTCCCAATTTTCCTCTTCCCGCTTTAAAAAAAAATTGGTCTTTATTACATTGATTGTTTGCTTTTAGTTTACAAGATTCAATTCCACAATTCCTTGAGTTTCAAATTTTCTCTCCCTCCCACCCCTCCTCCCACGACAGCATACAATCAAGTGTAGGATCTGGAAATACTTTCACATTAGACATTAGTCCATTTATGAACATTGATTTTATCAGATGGAATGAACAAGGGGAAAGAGGAAAGAAAACCAAACAAGAAAAAGAAATAGACCTGGTAGTTTACTTCAATCTGGATTCAAACAGTTATTTCTAGGTCTTTCTCTGGATGTAGACATCTCTCTCCATCATGAATCTTTTGGGACTGACATATAATACTGCATTTTTGAGAAGACTCCAGTCTATCAAATTTGGTTTCACACATACATTGTGTCTGTAATTGTGTACAAATTTATATTGGCTATTCTATTTTCACTTAGCATCAGTTCGTATAAGCCTCTCCAGGTAAATATGAAGTCCATCTGCTCCTCATTTCTTATAACACAATAGTATTCCATTACATTCATATACCATAACTTGTTAAACTATTCCCCAATTGATGAGCACCTCCTTAATATCCGATTGTTTGCCACCACAAAAAGAGCTGCTATAAATATTTTTGTACATATGTGTCTTCCTCCCACTTCTATTATCTCTTTGGGATACAAACCTAGAAGTGGCATTGCTGGGTCAAAGTGTATGAAAGTATTTATAGCCCTTTGGGCATAATTCTAGATTGCTCCCCAGAAATATTGGATCAGTTCACAACTCCACCAGCAATGCATTACTGTTCCTATTTGCCCACATCCTCTCCAGTATTCATCATATTCCTGTTTTGTCATCTTAGCTAAACTAACTGGAGAGATGTGGTACCTCACAGTTGTTTTGATTTTCATTTCTCTAGTCAATAGTGATTTAGAGAATTTTTTCATATGCTTATAGATATGTTTAATTTCTTCCTCTGAAAACTGCTTGTTCATATCCTTTGAACATTTATCTATTGGGGAATGAATTGTATTCTTAAAGATTTGACTCAATTATATATATATACATATATATACACATATATAAAATATATAATATACATATATATGAAATTATTCCTTTATCAGAGACATGTTATAAAAAATTCTTTCCCAATTTCCCACTTCCCTCTTAATCTTGGTTACATTGGCTTTGTTCGTACAGAAGCTTTCAAATTTAACGTAGTCAAAATTATCCATTTTTCATTTTTTAATGCTCTGTAATTCTTGTTTGGTCATAAAGCCTTCCCCTCTCCACAGATCTGACAGGTAAACTGTTCCTTGATTTCTGAGATTGCTTACAGAATCAACCTTTATACCTAGATAATGTACCCATTTAGACTTGATTTTGGTATATGGTGTTAGATAATGGTTGATGCCTAGTTTCTGCCATAATATATTCTAGTTTTCTCAGCAGATTTTGTCAACGAGTGAGTTCTTATTCCCAAAGCTGGGGTCTGTGGGTTTATCAAACAATAGATTACTATAGCCATTGACTGCTGGATCTTGTGTGCCCAAGCTATTCCACTGATCCACTATTCTATTCCTCAGCCAGTACCAAGTAGTTTTGATGGCTGCTGCTTTATAATACAAATTAAAATCTAGTATAGCTAGTCCAACTCCTCTAGCATTTCTTTTCATTAATTCCCTTGATATTCTGGACCTTTTGTTCTTCCAAATGAATTTTGTTACTATTTTTACCAGCTCTATAAAGTAGTTTTTTGGTAAATTATTTGATATGGCACTAAGTACATAACTTATTTAGCTAAAATTGTCATTTTTATTATATTAGCTTGATCCAGCCATGAGGAATTGATATTTTTCCAAAGTTAGATCTGAATTTATTTGTGTAAAATGTGTTTTTTAGTTGTGATCATATATTTCCTGGGTTTGTTTTGGCAGGTAGATTCCCAGATATTGTATAATGTCTACAGTAACTTTAAATGGGATTTCTCTTTCTATCTCTTGCTGTTGAATTTCATTAGAAATATACAGGAATGCCAAAGATTTATGTGGGTTTATTTTATATCCTGGAACTTTGCCAAATTTATTTATTATATCAAGTAGTTTTTTTACTTGGTTTTCTAGGATTCTCTAAGTATATCATCATATCATCTGCAAAGAGTGATAGCTTGGTCTCTTCTTTGCCTAATTTGATTCCTTTGATTTCTTTTTCTTCACTAATTGCTACTGCTAACATTTCTAGTATCAGATTGAATAAGAGGGGTGATAGTGGACACACTTGTTTCACCCCTGATCTTATTGGAAATGTTTCTGGCTTTTAAGCATTACATATAATACTTGCTGATGGCTTTAAGTACATGCTATGTATTATTTTAAGGATGTCCTAATTTATTCCTATACTTTTTAGTGTTTTTAATAGGAATGTATTTTATCAAAAGCCTTTTCTGCATCTATTAAGATAACCATGTGGTTTCTGCTAGTTTTATTGTTGATATGATCAATTGAACTGATGGTTTTGGTAATATTAAAACATGCTTGAATGCTGGCATGAATTCTACGTGATCAAAGTGTATTATTCTTGTGATAAGTTGCTTCAGTCTTTTAGCTAATATTTTATTAAAAATTTTTGCATCTATATTCATGAGGGAAATTGGTATGTAATTTTCTTTATCTCTTTTGTCTCTTCCTGATTTAGGTATCAGTACCATATTTGTGTCATAAAAAAAATTTGGTAGGACTCCTTCTTCATTAATTTTTTTTAAAATACATTGTAATATATTGGGATCAATTGTTCTTTAAATGTTTGGTAAAATTCACTAGTAAATCCATCTGGCCCTGGAGATTTTTTCCTAGGGAGTTCACTGATGATTTCTTTTTCTGAGATGGGGTTATTTAAGTAATTTACTTCCTCTTCAGCAAATTTGGGCAAATTACATTTTATAATTATTCATCCATTTCACCAAGATTGTCAAATTTATATGCCTACAATTGGGAAAAAATATTACTAATTATTATTTTTCTTTCCTCTTCATTGGAGGTAGATTCAACTTTTTCATTTTTGATACTCAAAATTTGCTTTTCTTCTTTCTTTTTTATCATATTGTCTAAGAGTCTATCAATTTTATTTGTTTTATTTCCATAAAATCATCTGTTAGTTTTATTTATTAATTCAGTAGTTTTCTTAATTTCAATTTTATTAATCTCCTTTGCTTTTCAGTATTTCTACTTTAGTATTTAATTGGGGATTTTCAATTTCTTCTATTTCTAGCTTTTTGAATTGCATGCCCAATTCATTGACCTCCATTTTCTCCAATTTATTCAAGTATGCACTCAATGATATAAGACTTCCCCTAAGAAATGTCTTCGCTGAACCCCACAAATTTTGGTATATTGTCTCATTATTGTCATTCTGTTGAATGAAGTTCATGATTTTTTCTGTAATTTCTTGTTTGACCCACTCCTTCTTTAGGATTAAATTGTTTAATTTCCAGTTAGCTTTTATTCTATCTTTCTGTGGCCCTTTATTGCATAGGATTTTTATTGCATCATGATCTGAGAAGGATGCATTTAATATTTCTGCACTGAATTATGAGGTTTTTATGCCCTAGTACATGGTGGATTTTTGAGAATGTGCCATGAACCACTGAGAATAAATTATATTCCTTTTTATCCCCATTCAGTTTTAGCCACAGATATTTCATATATAGCCTCTGTAAAATTCTATTTGCTTCCTAACTTCTTGTTTGTTTATTTTGAGGTTAGATTTATCAAGTTCAGAGAGGAGGAGCTTAAGGTCTCCCACTAGTGCAGTTTTGCTATATATCTCTTCCTCTAATTTCTTTAACTTCTCTTGTAGGAATTCGGACAATATACCACTTGGTGCTTATATATTACGTAATGATATTGCTTATTCTCGTTGGTGACTTTTAGCAGGATATAGTTTCCTTCCTTGTTTCTTTTAATTAGATCTATTTGTTTTTTGCTTTTGCTTTATCTGAGATAAGGATTGCTACCCTGTTTTTGTTTTGTTTTGTTTTGCTTCGTTTTTTTTTTTTTTTACATTAACTGAAGCATAATATATTCTACTCTAGCCTTTTACCTTTACCCTGTGGGTATCCCTTTGTTTCAAATGTGTTTCTTCTTGATAGCTCTTTTGTCTTATGAAATATCAAATTCCAATCCCTCTAATCTTTCAATGCAGAAGCTTCTAGGTCCTGTGTGATCCTGACTGTACTTCCATGATATTTGAATTGTTTCTTTTTGGCTGCTTGCAATATTTTTTCCTTAATCTTGTAATTCTGGAATTTGGCTACTATATTTCCTGGAGTTTTCAATTTGGCATCTCTTTCAGGAGGAGACTGGTGAATTCTTTCAATAACTATTTTATCTGATTCTAGAACTTCAGGACATTTTTCTTTGACAATCTCTTGGAGGATGTTGTACAGGCTGCTTTTTTCATCATGGCTTTCTGGTTGACCAATAATTCTCAAGTTATCTCTCCTGCATCTCTTCTTCAAGTTAGCTGTTGTTTAAGTGAGATATTTTAAACTTTCTTCCAATTTTTCAATCTTCATGTTTTGTTTGATTGACTGTTGGTACATTGTACAGTCCTGAGATTCAATTTGGTTGATTCTCATTTTTAGTGAATTATTCTCTTCAGTTATTTTTTGAAGGTAATTTTTAGGGAAGTATTTTCCCCAATCAATTCACTAATTTTACTTTTTAAGGATTTGTTTTCTTCAGTGAGAGTTTTAACAATTTTGTCACTGTAGATTTAAATCTATCTTCTACCTCTCTAATTTGTGTTTTAAAATCTTTCTTGAGCTCCTCCAAGAATGCTTTTTGGGCTTGATCCCAGTCCATATTTCCTTATTTGGTCTCAGGTGTGAGTATAGAGTCCATTTTGTGCTCTGTATTTGGTTGTTCTTGCTCGCTATAATAAGGTCTATTTGATTTTCTTCCCTTCCCCTTCTCCTTCTCAGCTTCCTTCCTTCCCATTAATGACTAACTCAAAGAAGTATCCCTGACCCCAAATCTAGAGTTACATACACACTACAGCAATGCTATTATTCCAAATCAAGTAAGAATGAGGTACAATACAATGAATAGTATGTCCAGAAACCAATATTGATTTCTCAAAACACCAATGACATGGTTTAGAGTAAATGACTTAGTATGTGAACTATAAACATTCACAAAACTATAATTTCTACGACATATTAACTTGTCTAGAGTTTTCATATGCTCCATTATATCATCAAAGCAGCAGAACTATGACAAAAAGGTAATAACCACTCTGATTACTGAACCTGTAAAATCTTGCCTATGAATTCCCTCAACTATTCTATCAACTGTTTGGCCAGAAATATATATTTAAGGAATTCCAACATGTAATTTAAGTTCTCCATTTCATTATCCCTTGTAATATTTTTTTTCCTCCAGTGATAGTATTTTATTTATGAAAGTGTTTTAACAACACACAAACAATCTTACTTCATATCTTCTAGCAATTTTAGTCGAAATTAAGCACAAGTTGCTCTTTTCTTTGAGGATTTGTTGGTAGACGTTTTGAAGTAACTCTTCTCATATATTGGTGTCTTAAGCTTCTGTATCACAATTATAACACTTAATGAAGGGCTACTAAAATTTTTGTAGTTAAACTTCACTTAAAATTAGGTCTGAGCTTAAAACTAGAAACAAACAACAAATTATTTGGCTGGTATTACATTCTATTTAAATAAGTGGTTCTCAAATGTTTTCTTTCTTTACTTTCATTACCTATTCTCATTTTTAAACTAAGTGAGCTTAATATGCTTCATACTTTTATGAACCCATTACAACAAAGTTAAAATTTAAATGCCTTTAATTAGATTGACTAACAAGAAATGCTTGTGTTCTATTTTGCTTTATATGTGATTCTTTTCTGGAGCCCTGCAGTGATCCATTTTCTTTGGAAAAGCAAATGATGGCATATACGCCTTTTTTCCTTACCACAGACTTTATGTCAGGACTAGGATATATGAACCTCTGGAGGAATCTGTGCATTAAGGTGCAGTGGTCTTTTGGCTGCTGTCTTCTTGAGTGTATTGACTGCTATGTTATTCCAGGACTTTAGGGACAGCTCACACTGTCTACCTGAAAGTATTCCATGCTCCCAAAGTGGTCTCATTCAGTGCAAAATCTGATTGGTGCCATCTTGGTCTAAGTTTTGCAATTTCCTGACCTATGCTTGGTCTGAACAACAAGGCTTTCCCCTGGTTGGAAATGAAGTAGATGGTTGCTAGACTCAGTCACTATCAGCTAAATGGAAAGCAGTACAGGCTTAGAGTTGTAAAACTGCAGATCCTCTTCATACTGAGATTCTTCACCTGATTATACCAGCAGGCTTCAAACAGGCTAGGTGAGGCACCTAAGTCCTTTCTCTCCTCCTGGTTTCAGAGACTCTGCTTTTGATTTTTTCTCAACTTGTTCTTTGTTTGGTTCAGTCCAAGGTTTACAGCTATTACTCACTCTGCCTTCTACCCCTAGAAATAGATCCTCTCCTCATTTCACCTTGGATCAATGAACTAGAACTGAATAGTAAGCAATAGACCTAACACTTGGTACTTATTTCTTCACTCTGCACAGAGTCTATCCCCTCTATGTGGTTTTGAGTATTTATTTTCCTTGTACATATCCTGATAATGATTTTGATGGTGCCTGCAAGCAATAATTAGTAAAACATTGTAGCCTATTTACATTCATTATGTAGCTTTCATTGCCCTTGAGGTTATTTATAAATCATATTCCATCCTTTGTGGATATTCAAAAGAAATCAAGGGGAAAAATCACTAAGCAGGCGGGGACAGGTTAATTTCAGATTAACACTCTCATTACCTTTAAAAGCCCAAGAAAGAAGTCAAGACTCTTAGAGCTGGAATAAGAGTAGGATTAGAAATTCTTGTTTTATGTTGATGATTGGAAGTTAAAACTTACAGGAAATGGGTCCTTGAAATAACAATTTTCCAGGCCAGAAGGTGGCAGGGTAGAAAGAGGACTTCCATGGAGCTCTGCCTCTCACCTCCTCCAATTCATGTAAAAGGTGACTGAAGAAACTTTGGAGCTACATAACCAACAAAATGACACAGAAAAGCTAATCTCCTACTGAGGACAGTCCAGCAGGCCAGCAGGCAGTGGCCAGTGCAGCACTCTGGGAACCAAGCATAGCCCTGCACCAGCCTGGAGGTTTTAGCCCAGGTTGTCCTGACCAGCCACTGGTTGTATGGACTTCAGATCCCCAGCATCTGTGGTGGTTTCCAGAATTATCAACACATATTTGCTAAGGACACAGTGAGAGGTCGGTGCAGTGTGAACTTTGGGATCCAGTAGTTGCAAGTATGGTCTGTCTTTGTCCATGGGAGGGAGAAGCTGCTTAGGCACCGAGGTTGTGCAGTCACAGCTCCTGGCCTGCAGACTTTGGGGGACCAAGGGATCAGTCTGAAGGGTAATTGCTTTTGCTTTAACCTGCTTGGATCTGGAATGTAGTCTAGGGTGGAGTTCCTAGAGTATGTGACCAGCTTGCCAAGGTGTGGGGAGGCTTCAGAGAGCAAACCCAACTAATACCTTCAGCAGCTGAAAAAATCCAAGAGTTTGGTATGGAGCTCCCCTGTCTGGTAGCACAGTCCTACGTTGACAAAAACCCAAAAGTCAAGTAATTGACTGGCAACATGAGCAAATGAGGGAAGCAAAATAAACAGTGAAACCCAACATTACACTCCTATTTTGGGCACAAAAAGGATCAAAGCATGGAAGATGAGGAAGACAGTGAAGTCAGAACTCCTTCAACAAAAGCTTCCAAGGAAAATATGAGCTGGTTACAGGCCATAGAGGACCTGAAGAAGGATTTTGAAAATCAAATAAGAGAAGTGGAGAAAAAATTGGGAAGAGAAATGAGAATGATGCAAGAAAACTATGAAATGACAGTCAACAACCTGACTGAAGAAAATAACACCTTAAAAATTCACTAACACAAATGGCAAAAGAGGCTCAAAAAACCAATGGGGGAAGAATGCCATAAAAAGCCAAACTTCCTAGAGGGAAAAAGAATATCAAAATCACACTGAAGGGAATTATTCCGTCAGAATTAGATTGGAGCCAATGGAAGCTAGAGACAGTATGAGAAATCAAGATACTACTAAACAGATCCAAACAAAGGAAAACAAGAAGGCAATGAGAAATATTTCATTGGGAAAACCACTAACTTGGAAAATAGATACAGGAGAGATAATTTAAAAATTATTGAACTACCTGAAAGACATAATCAAAAAAAGAACCTAGAACTCATCCTTCAATATATTCACAAGGAAAATTGCCCTGATGTTTTAGAACCAGAGGGCAAAATACAGTTTGAAAGAATACACAGATCACCTCTTGGAAAACAGCCCTAGGGGTGGCCAGGTAGCACAGCGAGTAAGAGCACGGGCTCCAGTGTCAGGATGACCTGGAGATCGAATCCTGGGCTCAGACACTGAGCACCCAGCCAGAAACACCTGGCAATGTAACCTTGGGCAAGTTACTTAACCCCAATTGTTTAGGGGTGGCCAGGTGGCTCCGTGAGTAAGAGCACTAGCTGCAGTGTTGGGATGACCTGCAGATCAAATTCTGGGCTCAGACACTCAGCACCACACCCAGAAATAACTGGCCATGTAACCTTGAGCAAGTTACCTAACCCCAATTGCTTAAAAAAAATTAAAAAAGAAAAAGAAAAACGTCCCTAAAAAAGAAAAAAACTGCTAAGAATATTATAGCCAAGTTCCAGAATTCCCAGATCAAGGAGAAAATGTTACAAGAAATCAGGAAGAAACAATTTGAATATTAAAGAAACACAGTCAGGATAACCCAGGATCTGGCAGCTTCTACACTGAGGGATTAAAGGGCTTGAAATATGATATTCTGAAGGTCAAAGAAACTGGGATTAAAACCAAGAATCCCCTACCCAGCAAATCTGAGTATAATATGTCAGGGGAAATTATGGTCATTAAGTGGAATAGAGGACTTTTAAGCATTCTTCATGAAAAACAACAGAGTTGAATAGAAAATTTGACATTCAGATACAAGAAGCAAGAGAAGCATGAGAAGGTAAACAGGGAAAAGAAATGATTAGGAACTTATCAAAGTTCAAATATTTACATCCCTACATGGAAAAATGATAATTGTAAGTTATGAAACTTTTCTCAGTATGAAAATAGTTGAATGGATTAGAAATGTGTGTGTATATGTGTGTGTATGTTTATATAGGAGGGTATATGTGTGTATGAATAGATATGTGCATGTGTGTATATATAGGTATATATCAATAGAGGGCACAGGAGCAAATTAATAGGAAGGGATGATACATAAAAGGTGTAATTAAGAGGTGAGACAGGAATATAATGAGAGGAGATGGGGAGAGACAGAATGGGGCACACTATCTCATATAGAAGAGGCAAGGGAAAATGGTTACAATGGAGGGGAAGAAGGGGAAGGCAAAAGGGAATCGGTCAACTTTGTTCTCATTGAATTTGGCTTAGGGAGGGAATGACATACACACTAAATAGGGTATCTCACCCTACAGGAGAGTAGGGTGGAAAAGGATGAGAGGAGCAATGATGGAAGGGAGGGCAGGCTTGGGGGAGGAAAGTTGGAAACACCCACTTTTGAAAAGGGAAAGGATCGAAGTAGAGAATAGAACAAGTGGAAGGTGGGTTTGGAGGGAAGGAAATATAGTCAATCTTTTACAATATATGTGCTATGGAAATGTTTTGCATAGCTAAACATGTACAACCTATACTGAATTGCACATCTTTCCAGTAAGGGTAGGTGACAAGGGAGGAGGTGAATGAATCTGGAATTCAAAGTTTTAAAATCAAATGTATATAATATAGATAGAGATATACTCTTATTAATATTATTTTACATGTAATTGGGAAATAAGACATGCAGGCACTGGGCCATAGAGATCCACTATGCCCTACTGGAAAGTCAGAGGGGATATGGGAGAAGATGTGAGAGAGAGAGAAGATTAGAGGAGGGGATATCCAGTGGGATTGCTATTTGCAGGCAGCAGGTGGGGAAACATGGGGAGAAAATTTGTAACTCAAAAGCTTGGAGAAATGAATGATGTAAACTGGTAGTTAATAAAGCATTTAATTGAAAAAAAAGAGAAAAAATCCACTCCAGAGGTATCTTTCTAAATTTATCTCTGCTTCTCTTTACCCAATCTGCTAATTTTCTAATGCTACCACTAATGAGATAATTCTTCTGTGAAATGTAGAAGTAACAACTTTATGAACAGCCAGCTTACTTCCAGGGACCATAGCAAGGAATATACTTGGCCAGTCCTATGTAAAAATTGTGATTTATGAAAAGTAAAATTTTCTTGTCAACATTAGGGATGAAAAGAGACCTCTGCTTGGTTTTCAGATAAATATTTCAATGTTTAAAAAATACTATATTGTTGCTTCCTTTTTTTCCCCAAGAGCTTGGTAATAGAACTTTGAGACTTAAAAATAAATCAAACACTGGTAGGCATTAGGAAAAAAAAAATATGCTTTTAACCTTTAAAACTATATTTCCAAGATATAAGATGACAGACAAATTTTCTATCAGCATATGTTCAAGGACTTTTATTTTTATAATTCCCCTTCCAGGAATAGTCCAAACGCTTTTACTGAGTTAATGAAAATAACTTACATGTCTCAGCTGTTCATACTGGTCTCTGGTTGAAACATAGATCCCAAGATTTTAAAAATCAGAAAAACACATTTTTATATATGTCAAGGCCTTTTAGGTTCAATGTAGGTGATAGTCAGGAAATGGAGAACTTTCATTCTTTTGAGGCCCATATATTTTAAGCTATAATGATTTTGTATTAGTATAAATAAGAGACATTTCCCAAAAGAACGTCTTTGGCTAGTACTAGAAGGAGCCTAAAGGTCACAGAATCTCAAAGTTTGAAGGAGGTTAACTAGTTCAGTGAAGATCTAAGGAGCATCACGTTGTATCCCTTCCCAACTAGGGTATATAGTTCATTCATGATGACCTCAAGTGAAAGAGCACTCACAACCTCATGAGACAGGTTGTTCTACTTTGGAAGTATTTTAGATCATCTAAACCAAATCATTCATTAATTATTTATTATAATAACATTTTTTTAAATTTAAACTTCATTTCCACAAGATTTTGAGTTATGAATTTTCTTCCCCCTTTCCCCTATCCCCCACCCCAAGATAGCAAGCCTACTGAATACCCTTTACTCCAATATACACTCTCTTATATCCTCCCCCATTACCCCTCTAATTTTCTAGTAGGGCAAGATGGATTTCTATACCCCAGTGCCTATATATCTTAAGTTCCAGTTACATGTAAAGAACAATTTTTATAGTATTTGTTTTTGGAACTTTGATTTCCAGATTCTTTCTCTTCATCCCTCCTCACACACCCACACTGGGAAGATAGGCAATGTAATTTAAATTGTAGAAAATATTTCCATAGTAGTTATATTGTGAAAGAATAACTATATTCCCTTCCATATTATCCTGCCCCATGCTTGTTCTACTTTCTACTTTGAACCTGTCCCTTTACAAAGTATATGTTTCTAGCTATCAGTTCCCCCAATATGCCCTCCTTTCTATCATCCTGCTTTATCTCCTTCCTCCTACTTTCATATAGAGTAAGATATCCAAATTAGGGTATGGGTTTTTCCCTCGTTAAGCAAAATTCAATGAGAATGAGGTTGACCCATTCCCTTTCATTTTCTTTCTCTTCCCCTCCACTGTAACTTTTATATGAGATAATTTACCCTATTCTATCTTTCCCTTTTCTCCTCTCATTATATTCCTCTCTCACCTCTATATTTTGTTTTTTAGTATCATTCCTTCCTTTCCAACTGATGCTGTGCCCTCTGCCTATGTATACATGTGCATACATATACACACTCAAATATGTATTTATAAACAAATACACCCTCCTATAAATATATACATATGTATGTATATATATGTACATATATATACATATGTACATATATATTCCCTTCAACCATCCTCATACTGAGAAAAGTCTCCTGAACTACAATTATTGTTTTTCTAAGTAGGAATGTAAATAGTTCAATTTTAATAAGTTGCTTAAGATTCTGTTTTCCTGTTTCCCTTCTCATGCTTCTTGTATTTTAAAGACAAATTTTCTACTCAGCTCTGTTTTGTTTTTTCATCAAGAATGGCTGAAAATCCTCTATTTGATTGAATGATCATATTTTGCCCTGAAACATGATACTCAGTTGTGCTGGATAAGTGATTGTTGGTTTTAATTCCAGGTCTTTTGACCTTCAGAATATCATATTCCAAGCCCTTTGATCCCTCAATTTAGAAGCTGCCAGATCCTGTGTTATCCTGATTGTATTCCCACAATATTCAAATTGTTTCTTCTTGGCTGCTTGTAATATGTTCTCCCTTATCTGGGAACTCTAGAACTTAGCTGTAATATTACTAGGAATTTTCTTTTGGCGATTTTTTCAAGAGGTGATCCGTGGATTCTTTCCACCTCTATTTTGCCATCTGGTTCTAAAACATCCGGGAAATTTTCCTTGAAATTTCTTGAAGGATGATTTCTAGGTTATTTTTTTGATCATGGTTTTCAGGTAGTCCAATAATTTTTTAATTATCTCTCCTGGATCTATTTTCCAGGTCAGTGGTTTTTCCAATGAGATATTTCTCATTGCCTTTTATATTTTCTTTTTATAGATATGTTTAATAGCATTTTGATTTCTCATAAAGTCACTAGGTTCCATTTGCTCCAACAAATTCTGAAGGAATGAATCTCTTCAGTGAGCTTTTGAGATTCTTTTTTCATCTGGCCAATTTGGCTTTTTAAGGCATTCTTCTCCTCATTGGCTGTGTGAGCCTCTTTTGTCATTTGTGTTAGTCAATTTTTAAGGTGTTATTCTCTTCAGTCAGGTTGTTGATTCACTTTTCAAGATTTTCTTTCATCATTTTCATTTCTCTTCCCATTTTTTCCTCCACTTCTCTTATTTGATATTCAAAATCCTTCTTAAGCTCCTTTATGACTTGTAACCAATTCAAATTCTTCTTGGAAGCTTTTGGTGCAGGAGTTCTGACATTGTTTTCTTCCACCATTTTGTCTGAAATGGGGTTAATTAAGTATTTCATTTTCTATTCTGTTGATATGAGTAAAATGTATCTTTTAAATTATGCACCTATTTCACTAAGATTATAAAATTTATTCATTATTTTATCATTATTTTACTTTTTTGACATTGGTGTTGAATTTACCCTTTCTGTTTTTGATACTCGTAATTTGGTTTTCTTCTTTCTGTTTTTAAGAGAATTAATCAAAGGTTTCTCTATAAGTTTTCCCCCTATAAAATCAGTTCTCAGATTTGATTATTAGTTAAATAGTTTTCTTAACTTCATAATTATTCCTTTGCTTTTCTTTTTCATTTTTATTACATTAAACATATTTACTTTTAGTTCACAACATTCAGTTCCACAAGCTTTTGAGTTCTAAATTTTCTCTCCTTCCTTGTCTTCCCCCTCCACACCCATGGCAGAATGCAATCCAAGGCTCTATATATACCTTTGTACCAAACATTCATCAAGTTATAAAGAAGAATTATAACCAATGGAATGAATAACAAGAAAGAAGAAACAAACAAACAAAAAAAGAGATAGAGAGCAAGTAGTTTGATTCAGTCTATATTCAGACTCTGTAATTCTTTCTCTGGATGTGGATAGCCTTTTCCATCATGAGACTTTTGCAGTTGTCCTATAGCCTTGTATAGTTGAGAAGAGCCCAGTCTATTAAAGTTAGTCATCACAGATACAATGTGTCCATAACAGCATACAATGTTCTCCTCATTCTTCTCCCATCACTCAGCATTAGTTTATGTAAGCACCTCCATTTTAATATGGAATCTTTCTGTTCCTCATTTCTTATGGCACAATAATATTCCATGACATTAATACACCACAATTTGTTTAGCCATTCCTCAATTGATGGGCATCCCCTTGATTTCCAGTTCTTTGCCACCACAAAAACACCTGCTAAAATATTTTTGTACATACTAGTCCTTTCCCCACTTGTATGATCTTTTTGGGACACAGCCCTATAAGTTGTATTGCTGGGTCAAAGGGCATGCACATTTTTGTAGACCTTTGAGCATAGTTCCAAATTGCTCTTCAGAAAGGTTGGATCAGTTCACAACTCCACGAACAATTCATTAGTGTTCCAATTTTTCCACATCTTCTCCAGCATTTATTATTTTCCTGTTTTGTGATGTTAGGCAATCTGATTGGGAGATGTGTTATGTCAGAGTTGTTCTGCAGTTCTATAATGAATAATGATTTAGAGCATTTTTTTTAATATGAATACAGATATCTTTAATTTTTTCCTCTGAAAATTAGCTGTTCATGTCCTTTGAACATTTATCAGTTGGGGAATGACTTATATTCTTATGAACTTAACTAAGTTCTCTGTACATTTTAGGAATGAGGTCTTTATCAGAGATATGGGTTGTTAAAAATTCTTCCCCAATTTTATATTTCCTTCCTAATCTTGGTTGTGTTGCCTTCCTTTGTGAAAATATTTAAATTTTTATATCAAAAAAAGGGAAGAATTCATGACCAAACAAAGGACAGAGAGCATTACAAATTTAAAATAAAACATTTTGTTGTATTAAATAAAAAAAAAACTTTTATATAAAGAAAACAAATGCAACCAAGATTAGAAGCCAAGAAGAAAGTTGGGAAACAATCTTTACAACACTTGTCTCTGATAAAGGCCTTAATATATATATATATATATATATATATATATATATATATATATAATAGCAGAGTCAAATTTAAAAGAATATAAGCCATCCCTTAATTGATAAATACACAAAAGATGTGAACAAGCAGTTTTCAGATGAAGAAACAAAATCTATATTTAGGCAAAAGAAGAGGTGCTCTAAATTGCTTATGATTAGAGAAATGCCAAGTAAAACCTCACACCTCACATGTCACAACGATCAGATTGCTAATAAAAAGGGAAAATGATAAATGTTAGAAAGGACATGGGAAAATTGAGACACCAATGCACTACTGATGGAGTTGTGAAATGATCCTACCATTCTGGAGAGGAATTTAGAACTATGACCAAAATGAAACCAATCTGTGCATTCCCTACTAATCCAGCAATACCACTGCTTGGTCTGTGTCCCAAAGAGATCATAAAAAGGGAAAAGGACCTACATATGCAATCACATTTATAGCAAATATTTTCATGGTGGGAGAAAAATTAGAAATTGAGGGGATGCCCATCAATTTGGGAATGGTTGAACAAGCTATGGTTTATGAATGTAGTAGAGTGCTATTGTGTACTAAGAAAGAATCAACTGGAAGATTTCAGAAAGTCCTGGAAGGACTTGTATGAACTAACAAAAAGTGAGATGAGCAGAACTTGTAATGACCCAGTATAAATGACTCAATTCTTCTCACCATCACAATTTTTCAAGACAAATACAAAGGATCCAAAAAAGAAAATGCTGTCCATGACCATATAAAGAAATTGGACTCTGAATGCAGATTAACACATACTTTTTCTCACTTACTTTATTCTTTTGTTTTGTTTTGTTTCTCCCTTTTGATCTATTTGTTCTTTCACAGAGGTGACTAATATGCAAATACATTTTACATGACATCACATGTGTAACCTATATCAAATTGTCTACTCTCTTCAGAATTGGGGAGGTAGGGCCGGAAAAAGATTTGGAACTCAAAATATTGTAAAAAAAATTATGAAAATTTTCTTGGGGCAGCTAGGTGGCACAGTGAATAGAGCACTGGCCCTGTAGTCAGGAGGTCCTGAGTTCAAATCCCACTTCAAACACTTAATACAAATCTGGCCATGTGACCCTGGGCAAGTCACTTAACCCCAATTGCTTTCCAAAAAGCAAAAAAAAAAACAAAAACAAATGTCTTGACATGTAATTGGGAAAATAAATGCTAAACAACAACAAAAAATAATCTATTAATTATAAGCTGAAAGAGATCTCAAAACAAAAACTTTTAGGAACAGTACAGTAACATCCCAGAGCTTCCAGGTTAAAGAGAAAATACTTCATGCATTCTGAGAAAAAAGTAAACTATTCAAATACTGTCAAGTGAGAGTAGGTTCCACAAAAATATAATAACAACCATGTTAAAGGACCTTGTAATAAAATATTTTAGTAGGACAAACCCTGAAATTACAACCAAAAACTACCTATGCAATGAACTCAAGTATTATTCTTCAAAAGAAAAATATATGTTTAATGAAATGAAAACTTTAATGTATTTCTGATGACAAAAATACAGAGAAAAATAGGAAATTTGATTTTCAAATGCAAGACTCAAAAAAGCATAAAAATTTAATATAATAGAGAAATGATAAGGGCCCCAATAAAGTTAAGGTGATTATATTTCTATTTGTGAAGATATACGCATAACATCTGAAATATTTTATCATTATGGCTGCAATTAGGATACTACATAAAAAGGAGGTACAAGGGTAAGTCTATTATTTTTGGATAGTTTTTAAAAGATGGATAGGCAAGGAAGACCTATGGCCTGAGAAAAGGGTTAAGGTAGAGGAAGAATAGGGGAAATTATCTTACATGAGAGACATGCATGGAAGAGCTTTTTTAGAGGAAGGTAAATTGTGGCAAAGGGAGGGTAGACAATGTTTGACCCTCACATCTCAATGTTTGAAGAGTAAAAATACATGAAATTGTGAAACATTTATGAAATAAATTTTAAAAATGTATTAAAAACAAAGAACTATCATTTCAATTCTATATAAAGTATTTGAAAGAAATGGATAATTAGGAATTTCTACCAAATTTCTTCTAGGACACAATTCTTGAATCAGGGCGAGAATGTAATGGTAATGCAATTTGAATTTGAAGATCCCTTTGTGTTTGGCAAAGGTAGCAGGTACTTAGTAATTGATCAAGCCTCTATTGGGAAAACAGAAGGTATGAACTCTTTTCTCCTGTTACTGACATAACAGGAAGGTGTTGACTGAAAGAGGAAGCTAATATTGTTTTTTTATAAGTAAAAGTCACAGAGAGGCACAGTCCGAATTTCTTCGGACCAGCATCTGGTGACAGAGCAACTACAGAAAAAAGAATTGCAAATTAAGCCAGAATATACTGATAATTTGTGTTGGTGGAGCTTCTTCTGAACAGGAGTCCAGGAATCAGGAACCAGAAGCCCAGGAGAAGACTGAGGAAGCAGAACACAGGAAGCATGACCGGGATGATGAGACTTTGTTTATGGCTTGGTTGAGCCTTGAATTCCTAGGAGCAGAAATTGAGGATTTGAGATGGACTGAACCCTGTGAACTTCAGTGTGAAGCAGGACCTACCCAGAGAGCTGGACAAGGAACTGGGATCTATCTGCCATTGAACTCAGGTGACAGTATGGTGAATTCAGGTAGAATCTGGGACCATGGAAGGGGATACAGGAAATCTGAGAAACAGCCCAAAGTCAAGATGAGAAGACCGCTCCTTGGATATTGAGTAGTGATGAAATTGTAATTTAGTAGTGACCCAGGGGTGGAGGGTTTGTGTATGATACTTAGTAATTGATTGCTGAAAAAGTAACTGATTGAGTTAATTTAAGAGTTCCCTGTGAGTGGAAGACTTTGCCCCATGAGTGGAAGACTTTGACAATTGTACTTTGAGATGATTTTTCTTTGTTCTAAATATTGTGACCACTTTGGAGAAACTTGTGTGACCATTTTAATGATAAGCGGTTATGAATTTGAGTTATAATATTGTGAGTATTATATCTTGATTTTCTGTGAATATTTTGCTTTGATTTATTATGGAATATATAGAGTATACAGTATACTGTGTAATCAGAACCTTAAAAGCTGTTCACAGTAGCAGTCCTCTGGAAAGCTTCTATGCATGGCATTACAGAGCCAAAATAATGAAATAAAATTGTGGAGCAAATTTTCTAATATATGCTGATGCACAGACTTCAAATAAAGTACTAATAAGTAGATTACTGTAATACATCACAAAAATCATCTGATATAACCAGGTTGAATTTATTACAAGGATGTAAGGCTGGTTGAATGTTAGGACAACTATAAACATAATTGACTATAACAATAATAAACACAACATAAATCATGTTATTTTTGCAATGGATGTAGAAAATTATTTTAAGAACATACAATATAGATTCTCAGTAAAACCTAGAAACCACAGTAATAAGTGAAGGTTTTCTTGAAATGATAATTTATATCTACCTAAAAGGAAAATAAACATTATCTAAAGGGGGACAAATTGTACATTTTTACAATAAGATCAATGGTGGAGCAAGACTGTCCATTATCAACATTATTCAATATTTTAGGAGGAATGCTACCTATAACAATAAGATAAGAGAAATAAATGCAAGGGATAAACATGATAATGGTCAATCAATGCTATTACTTTCTGAATGTCATATAATTAGCTGTTTAAGAACCCTACAAAGTCAAATAAACATTTAGTTAAAGCAATTAATAATTTCAGCAAAGTTGTATAATAGAAAATAAAACCACACAAATCAGTATTTCTATATATTACCAGCTAAACCTAGCCAGTTGAAATGGAAAAAAAATCATTTGCAAAAAAAGAGAAGGCAGGTTAAAATTCGTGTAAATCTATCTGCTAACATGTGCACACATATTTATGCATGCATGTGCACACTCACAGAGGGACAGTATTCATATTCTTAGAAAAATCTTTCCACACAAATAAAGACAGATCTAAATCATGGAAAAATACTGATTCCTCACAGCCAGGCCAAGAAAATATAATATGCTGACAATATTACTTAAATTAATTAACTTATTCAATGCATATCAATCAATGTACCAAAGAATTACTTAATAAAAGTTCAATAAATATAATTCATCTGAATATCAAGGGAATCAATAAAAAGAAAAAAGTAAATGATGTGGGCATAACAATACAACATCTCTTCTCATATTATAGAGCTATAGCCATTAATAGTATTTGTTATTGGATAAAAGAAAGTGGATGATCAATGGCAAAGATTAGATACATAATAAAAGAAAGCAAATGAGGACAACAACCTAGCATTTGCCACACTCAAGGATTTCAACTACAGGGATAAGAGATCACTCTTTGAGAAAATCTAGAAAATTCAAAACTTATCTGGCAGGAAATAACCAATATGTCAAATCATTTACCAAGCTAAAGTGAAAATGGGTACATGACTTGGATATAATTGATTATACTACAAGCAAATTATTTGAGCATGCAAGAAATTACCTGCCACATATGTGGACCAGATTATATGCGAATCATATAAGCTATAGAGGAATTCATGAGAAATAACATGTATAATTTTGGTGATATTAAATTAAAGAAAAATTTTATATACAAATCCAGTGCAACTAAAATGAGAAGAAAACCAGGAGACAGGTTAAGTAAAATCTTTCCAGCAAGTTTCTCTGAGGAAGTTCTCATTTCTCAAATATTTAAGTAACTGAGACAAATTCATAAGAAGAAGAACCATTCCCCAAATGATAAATGGTCAAGTGATATACACAAATGGTTTTCAGAGGAAGAAATCAAAGCTATAGTCATAAGAAAAATGTTTGAAATCACTAATAATTAGAAAAATGAACATTAAAGTAATTCATCAGATTTTTAAGATAACAGAATTAGATAACAGAAAAAAAATGAGCAGCGCTGAATGGAATATGGGAATTAAGTACATTTTTGTACTACTGGTGGACCTGTGAAGCAGTCCAAATATTCTGGAGAAAATTTTGAATCTATACTCCCCAAATTATCAAATTATTCTTCTCTTTTTTATCTAACTGTAACACAATTGGTTCTAAACTCCAAAGAGATTAAAGCAAGGAAACCAGGACCAATATATACAAAAATATTAATGACAGGGTTTGTTTTATGTGTGTGTGTATGTGTGTGTGTGTTTGTGTGTGTGTGTGGTGGTGGTAAGGCATTGAAAACTGAGGGAATATCCATCACTTGGGGAATGACTGAAGAAGTTGTGGCATATCAATGTTGTGGGTAAATATTTTTCAATAATAAATGATGGAGTGAATGGTTTCATTAAATCATGAGAATACTTGAACCAAGGCAAAGTAAAGTAAGCAGAACTAGGAGAACATTTTTCACAATAATAATATGGAGATGATTAACTTTGAAAGTTTAGAAGCTTTGATTAACAAAATGACCCAATATAATTCCAAGGGACTTACAATGAAAAATGCAATCCACCTCCAAATAGAGAACCAATAGACTAAGAACAGAGATGAATATATATATATATATATATATATATATATATATATATATACCTACACACACACACACACACACACACACACACACATATATATATTTTAAGTGAATGAATGGCAGAGCTAAGATGGTGGAGTGAAAGTAGGAAATTATCTGACCTCCCACTCCAGCCACCTCCAATACCTCTAAAGTATGACTAAACAAATTTTAGAGCTACAGAATCCACAAAATGACAGAGAGAAATGAATCTCCCACTGAAGGCAGCCTGGCAAGCTGACAGGAAGGGTCTAACAAACCAGATTGGGAGCTGAGTGCAGTCCAGCATTAGCTGCAGGGTGCCACACCTGAGTTGGCCAGAATAGACCCCACGAGAGTGAATAACCAGCAACTGTGGTGGTTTCCAGTCTTCTCAACCCATCAATGCCAAAGAGAAACTTAAAGGTCAGTGGGGAACTGTGTTGGAACCTGGTTACACAAGAGCAAGCATGGTTTAGTCCCTGCTCCCAGGGTGAGAGGTGGCAGAGGTCTGGCAGCTACAGCTGCCATGTGGCTCCCCATGGAGCTCCTGGAATGCTGATTGTAAGGGGACCAAGCAACCATTCACAGGGTAATCTTTCTTGCTTTAACTTGCTTGCATTTGCATCATGGTTGTGGGAGATGATCATGGGCTGAGAAATGCCAGGGTGCCAGGGCTTGTGGTGGCTGTAGAGACGGCACCCTCCTGAAATCTCTTACAAGATTTGTGACAACTCCAGAAATTTGTGACACATTTCTCTCCTCAATTGAAGCAGAGGTCTACCACAGCAAAGAGTGAAAAAGTCAAATAATGTGCTGGGAAGATGAGCAAGCAGAGGAAGTGCAATCAGACCATAAAATCCTTTTTGGGGACAACAAGGATCAAAACATGGAACCAGAAGAAGTCAACAGGGTCCAAATTCCTGCATCAAAAGCTTCCAAGAAAAATATGATTTGGTTACAGGCCATGGAGGAGCTCAAGAAGGATTTTGAAAATCAAGTAAGAGAAGTGGAGGAAAAATTGGGAAGAGGAATGGAATTTATGCACAAAAATCAAGAAAAGCAAGTGAACAGCCTGCTAAAGTGACCACAAAAACAAAGAAGAAAATAACACTACAAAAGTAGAATAATTCAAATGGCAAAAGTGGCCCAAAAATGCAATGAGAAGAATACCTTAAAAAGATTAATTGCCTAGATGGAAAAGGAATTTCAAAAATGCACTGAAAAGAATAATTCCTTCAAAATTAGATTGAAGCAAATGGAAACTAATAACTTTATGAGAAATCAAGATAATACAAAACCGATTCAAGCAAATGAATACAATAGAAATCATTGGAAAACCTACTGACCTGGAAAATATATCCAGGAGAGATAATTTAAAAATTATTGGACTACCTGAAAGCCACGATCAAAAAAAGAGCCTAGAAAACATCCTTCAAGAAATTCTTGGTTGGGGGGGGGGAGCAAAGATGGCAGTGTAGAAGCAAGAAAACTCCTTGCACTCTCCCCCATAACTACCTTAAAGACCTATAAAATGACTCTAAACAAACTTTAGGGCTATAGAAACCACAAAGTGACAGAGAGATACAAAACTCCCACTGAAGACAGCCTGGGAGGTAGACAGGAAGGGTACATTTCAGTGGAATGGGAGCAGAGCCCAGGCCCATGTGAACCCATGGTTTTAGCCCCAGGGCAGCCTGAACAGCCACTACTTGAGGTACTTCAGGGAAGTCGATCAGCAGCAGCTGTTTGTTTCCAGAATTATCAACCCATAAACACCAAAGACAAAGTGAGAGGTCAGGGGAATTTGGGAACAGGGGGTCCAGGAGTGCTGTCCATCCTCTGCCTCCAGAGGGAGAAGTAGCTGAGGCATGGTGGCCATGCAACCACTGGTGCACATTGTAGCGGAAACAATCAACCATTCTGATGGGTAATCACTCTTGCTTTAACATCCTTGGATGTGGATTGTGGTCTAGGATGGAAGTCCTGGGGTCGTGACCAGGTGTGAGAGCTGGTGGAGGTTTCAGAGAGGGAAGCCAACTAAAAGCTGAGGCAGCTGAGAAAACCCCAGGCATATGGGACAAATCTCTACTCTTTGGAAGCAGAGTTCTGCTGCACAAAGTGCTCAACATATATCTATATGTTTAGTATTGATATTATTTCATTGTCTATGGTAACTTTTAGCTTTTTTTCCTTATCTCTTTTAATTAGATCTATATTTGCTTTTTCTTTGTCTGAGATCAGCATTACTGCCCTTAACTGTTTTTTTTTTAATTTGTTTTTTGTGTATTCTGCTGTACTCATTTACCTTTGCTCTGTTTGTATCTCTCTGCTTCAAATGTGTTTCTTGTAAACAACATATTGTGGGATTCTGGTTTTTAATCAACTTCTGTTTTATGGGAGCATTCATCCCACTCACTGGTTATAATTACTAACTGTGTATTTCTGTCTATTTTATTCTCCCACTTTTTTATACTTTCACCTTTACCCTCCTACTTCTACCTTCCCTTATTCCCTTTCTTCTTTCAGTCTCCCACTTCCTCTTCCTCTTGCCCTTTCTTCTACTTATCTATAGGGTAATATAAAATTCTATACAAAATTGAGTGTGTATATTTTCCTTCTCTGAGACAAATCTGATCAGAATAATGTTCAAACAATACTTACCCCCTCCCTTCTATCCCTATACTCTAATATGTCTTTTGACAATATTCATGGGATGTGATTTACTCATTCTGCCTCACCTTTTTGTCTTCTCCCAGAACAATCTTTTTTTTTAACATTGATATTTTTTATATCATCACATCAACCTATACCCATACTCCCTGACTATTTAATACTCCAAACTGTGCTTATAGCAATACAGTTCTCAAGAGTCACAAATATTATCTTCCCACAGAGGGAAATAAACAGTTTAACACTGTTGAAAAGTATGTTATTTTTTCTGTCCTCTTTATCTCTTTTTGTTTCTCTTGAGTCTTCTATTTAAACATCACAATTTCTGTTTAGCTCTGGTCTTTTCATCAGGAAAGTTTGAAAGTCCCCTCTTTCATTGAATGTCCATCTTTTCCCTGAAAGTTTATGCTCAGGGGTGGCTAGGTAGTGCAGTGAATAGACCGCTAACCCTGGAGTCCCGAGGACCCGAGTACATATTCAAACTCACTCTTAACACAAAAACTAGCCATGTGACCTTGGGCAAGTCACTTAACCCCAATTGCCCTCCAAAAAAAAGAAAAAGAAAAGAAAAGAAAGTTTATGCTCAGTTTTGCTGGGTGTTTGATTCTTGTTTGTTATCTACCCTCCTTTGCCTTCCAAAATATCAAAATGCAAGCCCTTCTGATCATTTAATATAGACACTGCTAAACACTGTATAATCCTTTCTGTAGCTCATTGATATCTGAATAGTTTCTTTCTGGCTTCTTGCAAAATTATCTCCTTGACCTGATAATTCTTGAATTTGGCTACAATATTCTTCAGAATTTATATTTTTTAATCTCTTTCAGAATGTGATTGATAGACTCTTTCAAAGACCACTTTGCCCTCTGGTTTTAGGATATCAAGCCAATTTTTCCTGATAGTTTCTTGAAAGATGTTGTATCGGATCTTGTTTTTTTTTGTTTGTTTGTTTTTGTTGTTGGTTTGTTTTGGTTAATCATGTCCTTCAGGTAGGCCAATAATTCTTAAATTGTCTCTCCTGATTGTATTTTCCAGATCAATTGTGTTCACATTTATGCATTTTAAATTTTCTTCTATTTTTTTTCCTTTTTTGAAATTTTGCTTCATTGAATCTTGGTGTCTTATCAAGTCATTAGCTTGCATTTGCCCATTTCTAATTCTTAAAGAATTGTTTTCTTCAGTTAGCTTTTGTACCTTCTTTTCTATTTGGCCAATTCTAGTTTTAAAGGAATTATTTTATTCAGTGGAATTTTTTTCATTGTATCAGTTTTTTTTAATTAAATTTTATGTTTACTTTTCGTTACATCATTCATTTCCATAAGATTGTGAGTTACAAATTTTCTCCCCATCTTTCCCCTACTCACCACCCCAAAACAGCACTCACACTGAATACACCCTTACCCAATCTGCTCTCTCCTATATCCTCCCCCAAATCCCCTTATTGCACAGTTGTATGTATGTATGTGTGTATATATATGTATATATATATATATATATATATATACACACATACATATATATATATATAAAACTTTTTATTTTAAAACTTTGAATTTCAGATTCTTTCCCTTCTTCCATCTGCACCTATCTTTACTGGGAAGATAAGCAATGCAATATAGGTTGTAAATGTGTAGCTAAGCAAAACATTTCCATAGTGGATATATTGTAAAAGACTGACTATATTTCCCTCTATCATATACAGTCACCCACTTGTTCTATTCTCGACTTTGGCCTTGTCCTTTATCAAAAGTGTGTGCTTCCATGGGAGTGGCTGGGTGGTACAGTTAGTAAAGTGCTGGCCCTGGAGTCAGGAGGACCCGCGGGCAGTCCCGGTCTTAGACACTTAACACCCACAAACATACACAAAAAATAAATTAGCTTTATAACCTTGGGCAAGTTACTTAACCCCAATTGCCTGCCAAAAGTAAAAAAAAAGTGTGTGCTTCCAACATCTTTTCCCCCAACCTCCTCTCCCCTCCATCATCCTCCCTTTCATCACCTTCCCCCCCCCCATTCTGCTTTAGGGTGATATAGCCTATTTAGTGTGTATGTCATTCCCTCCATAAGCCAAATTCTATTGCAGTATGGTTGACTCATTCCCTTTTGCCTTCCTGTTCTTTCCCTCCATTGTAAAAATTTTCCCTTGCCTCTTCTATATGAGATAATTTACCCCATTCTATCTTTCCCATATCCTCTCATTATATGCCTCTCTCACCTCTCAATTTCACATTTTAAGTTATCATCCCTTCCTATTCAATGAGTCATGTGACCTCTGGCTTTGTATACCTGTATATACACACACATACATACATATAAATATACATGTATACACATATGTAAATATAAATAAACATATATATACATATATAAGCACTCATGTATTGATACAGCCATATGCCCTCCTATATAGAAATATACATCTAAGTATGAATATATATATATATATACATATATTCCCTTCAATGATTCTTGTACTGAGAAAAGTTTCATGTTACAATTATCGTTTTTCAATGTAGTGATGTAAATATTTCAACTTTGATAAGTACCTTATGATGTCTTTTCCCTGTTTACCTACTCATGCATCTCTTGCCTCTTGTATCTGAATGTCAATTTTTTTATTAAACTCTGTTTTTTTTTTCATCATGAATGCTTGAGTGTCCTCTATTCCTTTGAACGACTATATTTTCTCGTGAAACATGATACTCAGTTTTGCTGGGTAGGTGATTCTTGGTTTTAATCCCAGCTCCTTTGCCCTCCAGAATATCATATTGCAAGACCTTCGATCCCTCAGTGTAGAAGCTGCCAGATTCTGTGTTATCCTGATTGTGTTTCCACAATAATCTAATTGTTTCTTCTTAAATGCTTTTAATATTTTCTCCTTTATCTCGGAACTTTGGAACATGGCTATACTATTTCAAGGAGTTTTCTTTTTGGGATATTTTTTCAAGAGGTGATCAGCGAATTCTTTCAATCTCTATTTTGCCCTCTGGTTCCAAAATATCAGGGCAATTTTCCTTGAGATTTTCTTGAAGGATGAACTCTAGGTTCTTTTTTGCATGGCTTTCAGGTAGTCCAAAAATTTTTAAATTATCTCTTCTGGATCTATTTTCCAGGTCAGTGGTTTTTCCAATGAGATATTTCACATTGCCTTCTTTTTTTTTATTTTTTGGGATCATTTAATAGCATCTTGATGTCTCATAAAATCACTAGCTTTCATTTGCTCCAATCTAACTCTGAATGAATGATTCTCTTCAGTGAGCTTTTGAGTTTCTTTTTTCATCTGGCAAATTCGGGCTTTTAAGGTATTTTTCTCCTCATTGGCTTTTTGAGCCTCTTTTGCCATTTGAGTTAGTGTATATTTTTTGCAGCAATTGGGGTTAAGTAACTTGTTCAAGGTTACACAGCCAGTTATTTCTGGGTTTGGTGCTAAGTATCTGAGCCTGGATTTGATCCCCAGGTCATCCCGACACTGGGGCTGGTGTTCTTACTAGCTATGCTACCTGGTCGCCCTGAGTTAGTCTATTTTTTAAGGTGTTATATTCTTCAGTCATGTTGTTGCCTCTCTTTTCATGATTTTCTTACATTATTCTCATTTATCTTCCCAATTTTTCCTCTACTTATTTGATTTTCAAAATCTTTCTTAAGCTCCTCTATATCTTGTAATCAGTTCCTATTTTCCTTTGAAGCTTTTGGTGAAGGAGTTCTGACTTCATTGTCTTCCTCCTGTTCCATGGTTTGATCCTTTTTGTTTCCAAAATAGGAGTTTATAATCATATTGCTGAGCTTGCTTTGCTTCCTTTGCTTGCTCATTTTTCCACTTCATTACTTCACTTATGAGCCTTCTGCCACAGTAGAACTCTGCTTCCAGAGAGGAGAGCTTTGCTTCAAATCAATGGCATTTTCTCAACTGCCAAAAGTATTAGTTGGCTGGCGTCTCCGAAGCATACACATGTTCTGACTCACTGGTCATGCCCCCCAGAACCTCTACCCTAAACAGTGATTCAGATCCAAGCAGGTTAAAGCAAGATTAATTACCCCTTTGATGGTTTGCTTGGTCCCCTTAAATCTGCAGGTTAAGAGCTCTGAAGCAGCCTCATAGTACCGGCCACCGTGCTTCAGCCACCTCTTTCTCTAGGCAGTTGAGGCTGGACTGTACTCCTGAACTCCCTGTTCCCAAAGTGCACACTGAACTCTCACATTTTCCTTAGTATCTGTTGGTTTATAATTCTTTCAACCACCACAGCTGCTGGTGATCCACTCTCCTGATGTCCTTCTAGCCGTGGCTGCTTGTGGCTGGCCTGAGATTAAAACCTTGGCCTCATGGTGGGTTGGGGTCTGCTCCCATCGCACTACCATGATCCCTTCCCACCAGCCTGCCAGGCTGTCTTCAGGAGGTTAGTTTCTCTCTACCACTTTGTAGGTTATGTAGCTCTAAATTTTGTTTAGAGTCATTTTCTACATGTATTGGAGTACATGAAAGTGGGAACCATGTGGAAGTCTTGTTTCTTCTCTGCCATCTGGGCTCTACCCCCCCCACCCCATTTTGCCAATTCTACTATTTAAGAATTTGTTTTCTCCAGTCAATTCTTGTG
Source organism: Petaurus breviceps papuanus (assembly GCF_028583685.1). Taxonomy (NCBI): domain Eukaryota; kingdom Metazoa; phylum Chordata; class Mammalia; order Diprotodontia; family Petauridae; genus Petaurus; species Petaurus breviceps. Next base: position 16,983,680 of record NW_027187348.1, on the reverse strand, counting down.
CTACCCTTTCCAAGATATTGAATCATTTCCCATAATTCACCTAGATAATTTTCATTTCTTTTCCCAAATTTTCTTCCATGTATCTCATTGATTTTTTAAATCCTTTTTGAGCTCTTCCAAGAAGAATTTGGGGGCTTGAGAACATTCAGTATTCCCCTTTAGCTCTTCAGATAGAGTCATTTTGACATTGTTGTCCTATTCTGAGTTTGTGTTTTGATTTTCCCTGTCACCATAGTAGTTTTCTATGGTCAGGGTTCTTTTCTGTTTCTTACACATTCTTCAGTCTATTTCATGACTTTTAAGTTGAATTCTTCTCCTGGGGCACAGGGGACACTGTATCAAACTTCTTATGAGGGGGTCATGTGACTAGCTCCTGGCTTTCCACACTGAGGCCTCAGGTGCCTATGGCTTTCCCACTGAACTTGGATGGCTTGGCATAGTCACACCTCTTTTATTTGGTTTCTGGTGTTCATAATTTGCTTTTGACAATGGGTCTGGAGTCTTCAAAGCTGAATTGCTGAACCATGTGCCTATCTTTCTTAATTGCGCTGAGGCTAAGAACCTCCTGCTGGCTTGCCTGACAATGCACTGGGATGTGCTCCCCATTTACCTAAGAGAGACACACCTTTCCTGAAGTCCTTCTAAGTTATCTAAATATGTAAAACTGATTTACTCTATCTTTTTATGACTTGTTTCACTCCAGAACACTTAATTTAATAATGTTTCCAAGGGAAACTGGGGGAGATCAGGCAACTTCCTGGCTTCTCTCCACCACCTCGGATATACTCCTACCACCATCACCACCACCCCCAGCTTAATCTTTAATGCAGAGTTTGACACATATATGTGACTCTAATGAAAATTAGGGGAAAAAGTGAACATAAGGAGTGGAATGAATTTTCATCTTATATTCCCAGGACAAGTATTGAATACAGCTGAGACTAGATGCTAATGAATAATGTCTGCCTATCAATTACAAATTAATTTAGAAGAATATAATTCTGTCATTTTATTAGCCAATCCATCCTCTCCTAATCAATTGTACTCCATTTTACATGATAACCTTTGAAGTACTTGAAGATATCAATCACATCCCTCCTGTCCACCCTTTCTGATTTAAACACCCACACTCCTTTCAGACAGTTTTCATATGGTGTGGAATTGAGACTCTTTACCATTCTGATATTCCCCTGGATGCTCTCCAAAACAATCTCCACTTCTCAGAAGTCTTTATAGAATAGGGATTCCAGTACTTTCCATGGTTTCAAAAGTTGCAAAAGACCATAACTCTCATTTCATTCCTGAAAGATGTATATATTTTTATATAGCTAAGGAACACAAGATTTTTTTTTTCCTGACATATCATATTGCATAGTAATTTGATATGTTTTTTTAGGACACTGAAATAAAAAGTAAATATGCCACCTTTCCCTCAATGGTAAGGGTAATTAACTTCAGAATAAAGCTCTTGCTAGTGTAACATTTCCTGTCAAAACATGATTTGATCTTAGGCACAAAGATTTGCCACGTTGAAAGCAATTTTGATCCCTACCTCCCCTTATTTATAATAGTTTAAAATAAATTCAAGGATTAGTATGTTATTTTATGTTGTGGACAAACTTTAAAATTTATTTCAATGAATAATATGGATAGAGAAGATTCCCTATATTACCCATCAAGCAAAAATTGATTTGCAGCAAGTGGAAGAAAAGATTGGTCTTTAGGAGAACATTTGTGTTAATTGTTTTGTTTTCTGTTACTGACTGATAAAGAAAAATCCATTTAAGAATCATGGCTGGTTGATTTCTAATACATTTCAATTATGCTTTTTTTGTAAAAAAAAAAAACTTGAATAGAATGTAGTCATGGGTGATATTTGCCACTTAAGAAAACAGGTGCATATTTTAAAATATAAATAAAATCATTGGCACATAGGATAACTAGGAAAATTCCATTTTTTGGTTCACTTCCAAAGGGGGAAAACTTGATATTCATAATATTAAAGATAAGAACGTAAAGAGAAAACTCGGGATGCTTGGACTGTGTCGTATTTCGAATATTCTAACATTTAAAATGAATTCCACAGGTAAAAGTAAAAAATTCAAACATTAATCAATTAATAAAAATTCATTGATACTTTCTATATGCTAGCAAATGTGATAGCTAAAAGGGATAATGTGAAATAATCCCTTTCCCCAAGAAAAATTATATATATATATATGTATATATATATATAATTTTTAGTTCTCATCATTAATTTCCACAAGATTTTGAGTTACAAATTTTTCTCATCTTTCCCCTATCCCAACCCCAAAATAGCAAGCCCAATGAACACCCTTTACCCCAATTCACTCTCCCCTGTATCCTCCCCCATGACCTGCTTAACTTTATAGCAGAGAAAGACAGACCTCTATACCCCAGTGCCTGTACATCTTATTTCTCAGTTGCATGTAAAAAACAATTTTTTAAACAATATTTGTTGATAAAACTTTGGGTTTCAGATTTTTCCCTTCCTCCCTCTTCATCTGCTCCCACTGGGAAGACAAGTAATTAAATATAGATTGTACATGTGCAGTTGCCCAAATCATTTCCATAATTGTCATATTTCAAAAAAGTTCAACTATATTTCTCTCCATCCAGTTATTCCATTTTCTGCTTTGACCCTATTCCTTTTCAAAAATGTTTGTTTCTAAGTACCCTCTCCCCCAATTTTCCCTCCCTTCTATGATCCTCCTTTCTATGCCCTACCCTCCTACTTTCCTGTAGGGTAACATACCCAATTGAGTGTGTATGTTATTCCCTCTTTAAGCCAAATTCAATGAGAATAAGGTTGTTCCATTCCTTTTCACCTTCCTGTTCTTCCCATTCATTGTAACAGTTTTATCTTGCCTTTTTATATGAGATAATTTACCATAATTTGTCTCCTCCTTTTTCCTTCTCCCAATAAATTCCTCTATCAACTCTTAATTTTATTTTATAGATATCATCCCTTTATATTGCACTCATTCTGTCCCCTCTGTCAATGTATACATGAACATGCACATGCCTACACTCACATATATAATTATATACACATACACCCTAGTATAAGTATGTATATGTATGTATACATATATACATACATACATACATACACACACATATATTCCCTTCAACTATCCTCATACTGAGAACAGTCTTATGAGTTACACTTATTGTTTTTCCATGCAGGAATGTAAATAGTTCAACTTTAATAATTCCTAATGATTTCTTTTTTCCTGTTTATCTTCTCATGCTTCTCTTACTTCTTGTATTTGAAAGACAAATTTTCTGTTTAGCTCTGGTTTTTCATCAAGAATGCTTGATAATCCTCTACTTCATTGAACAACCATATTTTCCCCTGTAGCATTATACTCAATTTTTCTGGGTAGATGATTCTTGGCTTTAGTCCTAGCTCCTTTGACTTCAGGAATATCATATTCCAAGCCCTTCAATCCCTTCATGAAGAAACTGCTAGGTCTTGTGTTATCCTGATTGTGTTTCCACAGAATGCAAATTGTTCCTTACTGATTTCTAGCAGTGTTTTCTCTTTGACCTAGGAACTCTGGAATTTGGCTATAATATTCCTAGGAGTTTACTTTTTGGGATCCTTTTCAAGAGGTAATCAGTGAATTCTTTCAATTTCAATTTTTTTTTTGTTCATGCCTTTCAGGTAGTCTAATAACACACACACACACACACACACACACATATATATATATACATATACATATATATAGAGAGAGATTGAAATATTCTTTAGAAATGTCATAAATTCTACAAAATGCCTATATTTCTAATGAATGGTTAAAAATAAAAGATATGTATAGAAGAAATACACATTGTATATTTTATACAGTAGAAATAATTTCTCCTGAAGCACAAGTAAGAGATACTTTGACACCTCCACCAGTATACACCATAATAATTCCAAAAAAAAAACAAAAAAATATATGTATATACACATAGTCAAGTAATTTTAAAATGATCTCTCCTTGACTTATTTTCCACATCAGTGTATTTTCCAATGAGATATTACACATTGCCTTCTATTTTTTTCATTTGTTTGAATCTGTTTTATAATATCTTGATTTCTTATAAACTCATTAGTTTCCAGGTGCTTCTCTCTTATTTTAAAGGAGGTATTCTCTTCAGTGAGTTTTTGAAATTTCTTTTCCATCTGGCAAATTCGTATTTCTAAGGCATTCTTCCTCTCAGTGACTTTTTGAGTTTCTTTTGCCAGTTGAGTTAGTCTATTCTTTAAGGTGTTATTTTCTTCAGTATATTTTTGGATGTCCTTTATTAGGCTGTTGCCTTGATTTTCATTATTTTCTTGCATAATTCTCATTTCTCTTCCCATTTTTTCCTCCAGTTCTCTTACTTGATTTTCAAAATCCTTCTTGAGCTCCTCTGTGACCTGTAACCAATTTATATTTTTCTTGGATGCTTTTGATTCAGGAGTTCTCACTTTTATGTCTTCCTCCCATGCCATGCCTTGACCCTTTTTGCTCCTGCAAAAAAAAGAATCCATGGTTTGATTGTGTTTTCTGGTCTCGCTCATATTTCCAGTCAATAACTTGACTTTTGAGCTCTTTGCCACAGTATAACTCTGCTTCCAGAATAGAGGGAGCTGTGTTCCAAATTGCTGGGGTTTTCCCCACTGCTGGAGCTATTAGTTGGTAGTCCTATCTACGGACACCACATACTCTGGCTCACTGGTCACACATCCCAGGGCCACAACCCAAGACCACTATCCAGATCCAACTATGTTTAAGCAAGAGCAATTACCATCTGAATGTTAGCTTGGTCCCCCTGAAATCTTCAAGCCAGGAGTTCCTGAGATGGTGGCTGCATGCTCGCCATGGATCTGAAACTTCTTGGCCTAGGGGTAGGGACCGGACCCCACTATTGGTCCCCCTGTTCCCTCAAAGTTCCACACTGACATTTTCACTTTCTTTTTGCCATTTGTGGATGGATAGTTCTGGAAACCACTGCAGCTTCTGGTGATTCTCTCTCTTGAAGTGTCTTCCAGGGCCACTGTTGGTAGGGGCTACCCTGTGGCTGAGAACCACATGGCTCCTTTGGGGCTGTGCCCAGCTCCCAGCCTGTTGCGCTAGATCCTTCCTGTCAGCCTGTCAGGCTTCTTTCACTGGGAGCTTTGTTTCTTTTTGTGAGTTATGTAGTTCTAACATTTGTAGCTTTAATGTTTGTTTAGAGTCATTTTTTACATGTATTTAAGTGATTGGAAGGGAGCCTCCACCACGTTTGTGCTTCTATCTGCCATTTTGGCTCCACCCTCTGAAAATGATATTTTATTGTACAGGTGGGGGTAGGGAGAATGATGAGTGTATATATATTGTGCTCAAAATTAATAATTACCTTCTTGCTATATGACATTCATTTAAATCTCTCTTCATCTGGTCCTTGCCCATCCCCATTAGTGAATTTTCACTCTGTTTTTCCTATTATGCCAGATTAAAAACTCAAAATTTAACCACTAACAAATAAACCTGATCTTGCCTTTTCATAGATAATTGAGAGTAGGCTCTTTTCTAGAATATCATATTGATGTCAACATCATTCAACCTTACAATGCTTTCCTCTATATTTGACAGAAGTGGTGGAAGTTAGAGTGCTTCCTTTTCAAAGCTAACTTAAATTATAGACTCTGGATATTCTTTCATGTATCTTCTTACACTGCACTCACACACTTATCTGTTGGCTCTATACAGGTCATTCTCCAAAGTAATTATCCATCAAGAAACAACTTCACATGTTCTTAGCATAAACTTGTTAAAAATATCTGACTGCCTTTATTTTTTTTAATTTAAATACAATTTCTCTCTGTTTAATTTTACTACCTAATGTGTTCATAATGAACAAATGCAATTGACTTTCTTCTCATTCCTTTATATCCAGAAATATTGACATCTTTCCGATTATGGTACTGAAATTACTCTTTTGAATGTCATTGGAATATTTCTGGAAATGAGAGGGAGGCAGGGCAGAGCCAAAAAGGAAGAGAAAAGGGAGTGACTCTCTTTAACTCTCATGGATTCCCCTCCAACAATATTAAATAATTGCTAAAAGTGGATTCTGGAATGATAGAACTCAAAAATAAAAAAAAAAAAACAGAGTGAAACAATTATTCCGCCCAAGACAATTTAGAAGGTGGGCAGGAAATTTATGTCACATTTGGGTGCAAGTGGCACACAGCACAGACAACATCCCTGCAGGCCAGCAGCAGACTTCACCTCATTAAGCCAGCTGTGGTCTACATCCTATAGTAGGTGACAGTAGATGATGTTGCAGGCAACTAAATCAGGATAATAAATAGTTCTCAGGCCACAGACTGTAAAGGGGTGTGAGAACTAGTCAGAAGGAGATGACATGTGTCCCTTTGCTAGCACTGAGACAGATTTCTGTTGTTTTGCCCATACTCAGATAGAGGTGACAGCCTAAATCGGGGCTAGGCCTTGGAGAACTGGATTTTGAAATTCCTCCTGTAAAAAGTTCAGAACCTGTTTTCTCCCAAGCAACATCAGATTCTTCCCCTCTTTGTTCTGTTCCCTCCTATGGAAATAGAAGAACTGAAGCAATCTCCATTCACTCAGTTGTCAAGGCCAATCATTGTCCAAGCAAAGAGGTATTTTGAACTTCTGTGGCCTCAACATCTTCTAGAAGGTTCTTAGTTCAGACCTCTCCATTTCACAAAAATCATGAGGAAATTGGTACAGCTGAGAAAACTATGGGATCTACGGTACCTAAATCTGAAATTAAACAAAAACTTAAAAATGAACCATTGCTTCCAGCTTCTGAAGAAAGTGAGAAAATTGGGGAGCATGATGAGTTACAGCTAGTCATATTGTAGATTAAAGAATATATTGCTGAGGAAATCAGAAATGAAATTTTTAATGGACTTTTAGCAACAGTAACTTCCTCAAGTAGGACTGATAATTCTGGGCAATACAAATAGCTATAAATAGGTATTATAGGTTAATGTGGACCAGATTAACTATGAATTTTTAAAATTATGATGGTGTATACTGGTGGAGGTGTCAAAGTATCTCTTACTTGTATTTCAAGAGACATTATTGCTATTGTATAAAATGTACAATGTCTATTTCTTTTATGCATATCTTTTATTTTTAACCATTCATAGAAATATAGGCATTTTTGTGGAATTTATTACTTTTCTAAAGAATCAAGACTCTGGCGATTAAAAATAACCCAATATTTATTTGTATGTCTATTTTCCATTTAATTGCCTGTGTAGAATTATATTTTTCAAACTTGAAGACTTCCAGACTTACCTAACTTATAAATTATGTATTTTTTTGTCTAGCTTCTTAAAACACTGAACTCTGTAAAGTATTTACTTTCCAACAACTGATTGATTTTTGAGAGTTTGAAACAACCAATATATTTTTCCCACTCCTATCACTTATAGCCTCCAAAGAAGAAAATAGTATGCTGTAAATATTGCTATGAAGTCTTGGGGAAGTTACCAGTAATAATGTGTTTAGAATTAATGAATTAACATAAAACTACTTAAAGTTCTTACACTGTAAGCCTCATCTCTGCACAAAAGAATTAAATCTAATTTTATGATATTTATTTAGTATTCTTTTTTAAGTGCCTTATTTTAAACACTATGCATTTTTTTAATTGGCCATAATACTGAATGATATTAAGAAAAAATTCCTTTTCTTTGTCTCAGACAAAACTAATCAATTTCAAAATAATGGAACTCATGACATAAAATAGAAAATCAGACTAAATTGATGGTGAACAGTTGTTATAAGGAAAAATTAAATTAAATTTTTTCTGCCCCACAAATGATTTTATTTCATATTTATCATCAAAAATATGTTCCAGTGGGGGTGGAATGGAATAAAATGGGCTACTGTTTGGTTTTGTATGTGATCAAATCGATGTATAAAGTAGGATGTGGACATTTGTTAGAATTCTCCTGTGTTTACACTTTCTCAATTCCATTGTTTTTTTGTTTAAATTCTTAATAAAAATGACTAAAGTAATAATATTCTTTTGAAAAGGTTTATCTAAACATTTTATAAATGTTTGTGTTATCACAGATGCTGACTTATTAAAAAATTAAAATAATAAAATTTTATTTGGAAAAAAAAAACAGAATAGGCCAAAGGTTAAAAGAGGCACAAAAATTCACCAAATAACCACTGAGTGGATTATAAGAAGATGGAAGGGTAGGTCAGAAAATCCCAAGTTCTCCAGATTTCCCCTAGAAACAATATAAAATAGTGGCTAAGGGTGAACATATAGTGGTAAAAATATATAAGTGTAGGGGAACAACAGTGGTACTCCTGTGATAATTAGAGAAGATCTGAAGAAAATCTGAGGATGAGATTTAGCCCCTGTGAAGAAAAAATACCTCTAGGCTAGTTCTTCTAAAACAAAAAGTGGTGAGCTGTGGGGTAAACTGGGTTGGGAGGCAGCCTCAGTCCTAGTCACCAGCAACTTTTACTTCTGGGACAGTGAGGGGAGTTAGACATCTGAGCCAGGGGAAACTGAAGGAACCTCTGCTGACAAGGAATTGCAGACTCAGTTGTGTTGTGGAGATGTAGGTCTGGATGAGAAGGAATCAGAACACACCAGGTGAATGCAGAAGCAGTGGAGTGGAGATGGCCCTGACTATGATTACTTACTATAGGCTGGAGTTCTTGGTTTCAGTTCCATTCCAGAGGGGAGAATTGAAGGAGGATCTGAGGCCAGAGAAAGTATCCCCCATATTCCTAGTGCTAGAGGTGATTACCAAAACATAGTTGCTACAAGTAAAGAAAAATGAGCAAGGAAAAGAGAAAGAATTCAAGCACAGAAAGGTACTATGGGAATAGGGAATACTAAGGTTAATCTTCAGAAGAGGATATGGAAGCAAAGAAACCCTCTTCTACTCTAAAAAGTAATTTCAAATGGTCACCTGTCCAAAGAGAATTCATTGAAGAACTTTAGAAAAAGGACTTTAAAACAAAAGAGAGAGATTAAGGAAAAAATAAGAACTATCCAAGAAAAATAAGACAATTATGAAAAAAAAGTAAACGAATTAGAATAGGACATCCAGAAACTTAAGGAAGAAAATGACTCCTCGTATATCAAAATTGGGTAAAGGGAAGTAAGCAAAGTCATAAGAGACTAAGAAATGATGAATATTATTACATTTTCTATTATTTTACATTATATTATTTATATTAATTCTGCTATATCTTAATGTTACATTATATTGTTATATATTATATATTATTATATAATATTATATACAAATATAAAGAAAGAAAAATTGATAAGACTATGAAACATCTCATAAGAAAAACAACTGATCTATGTATCAGATAAAGAGAAAACATGAGAATAATCAGACTACATGAAAGCTATAACTTCTAAAAAAGAAGCTTGATATAAAAATACAAGCCCTAGTTGAAGAAACCTGTCTTGAAGGTTTAGAATAAGAAATGAAAGAAGATATATAAAAACTCCAGCAATCACAACTTGAAAGAGTTTTTGAACTCAGAAAAATATGGAAAGTCTTGGATGTATGAAGGAAGAGATTATATACTTTCAGAGAAACAAAGGACAAGTAAATAGAGTACAGCCTTCCACACATGCATATGAATGTATATAACTACATATGGGTATGATTATAGATATCTATGTATAGGTATGAATAATTATATCTATATGTATATTTTGTGTGTATGTATCTATACTTGTATGAGTATATATGTCTGTGCATATATACATAAACATATACATACTCAAATATGTACTTAATTGTAGCCCTCTTTAGGGAGGAAGGGAGAAAAAGAACAAAGTAAAGAATGTAGTGGAGAGAACAAAAGAAAGGTTACAAAGAAACAAAGAAAAGATGGACACAATATAGAGTACTTACTAGATTTATTATATAAGCTTTTTTAAAATGGAAAATTATTGATGTGTATTTTAAATCATCTTTCACATTCTGTTGTGCCATGGCAATGCTTTACTTTTTCTTTTTGTATTCTGTGTTTCTTTATTTTTCATATTTGTTTTCTTTTTTTTTTCTTTTCTTGTTTTGTATTTCAGTTGAATTTTTTTTAAATGCAAAAAGAATAGAACCCCTATAAAGCATAATTGGCCAAAGGGAGTAAGAGATACAAAAGCTCCCTGGAATAAACAATTCCATAAAAAAATAGTATTGGGCAAGTGGAAAATAATGACTCAGTGAGACATCAAGAATCAATAAGATCATGAAATACCTCATTGGAAAAGCAATTGACCTGGAAAATAGGTTGAGGGGAAATAATATAAGAATTATTGAACTATCTGAAAATCATGATTAAAAATAAGTTTAAACATGATCTTTCAAGAAATTATCAAGGAAAATTGTCCAGATTTCCTAGAACCAGAGGGTAAAAAAGATATTAAAAAAATCTACCAATTACCTCCTGAAAGAGATCCCAAAATGATAACTCCCAGAAATATTATAGACAAATACCAAACTCCCAGGTTAATGAAAAATACTTCAAGCAACCAGAAACTATTCACATGTTGTGGAACCAGTCAGAATTACATAAGATCTAACAGCTTCTACATTTAAGGATATGGGCTTGGAATAAGATATTCTATAAGGTAAAGGAGCTAGAATTACAACAAGAATCATGTATCCAGGAAAACTGAGTGTAAATTTTTTTTTTGGGGGGGGGAATGAATATTTAATGAAATTTAGTATGTTGAAGCATTCCTGATGAAAAGACGAGAGTTGAATAGAAAATTTGAAATTGAAAGCAAGACTCAAGAGAAACATAAAGAGGTAAATGGAAAAAAAAATAATATGATATTTAATTAGGTTAAACTCTTTCCATCATATGTGGGAAGATAATACTCACAACTCTTAAGAAATTTTTTTCTTAGGGAAGTTTAAAATAATGTATATAGAGAGAGGGCATAGATGTGAGTTGAATATGATGGAACGATATTCAAAAAAATGAAATAAAACAAAGACTAAGAGGAGTGAAATGAAAGAAGAGAAAATGAAGAGGTAAAATGAACTAAATTATCTCACATATAAAAGTTGTCAAATAACTTTTACATAGAAGGGAAGATGGGGGCTTTGGGGAAGAATTATGGAAGCTTTCATGCACATAAATTGGCTTCAAGAGAGAATAACAAACACATTCAGTGTGGTACAAATATCTATCTTACCATACAGGAAAGTAGGAGGGAAAAGGGATAAAAGAAGTGGGGCCTGGTAGAAGGGAAGGTCAATTGGAAAAAGTGGTAGCTAGAAGCAAAATATTTTTCAGAGTGTAAAGGGTGAAAGGAAAGTGAGGGCAGGATAAAAACAGGGGAAAGGAGAATGCAGGGAAATACAGAGTTTAAAATCATAACTGCGAAAATAATTGCATCAGGGGTGGCTAGGTGGCATAGTGAGTAAACCACTGGCCCCAGAGTCAGGAGGACCCAAGTTCAATTCCGGCCTCAGACACTTAACACACAAACACACACATATACACAAACACACACACATGCACACACAACCATACACACAATCTAGCTATGTAACTTTGGGCAAATTACTTAACCCCAATTGCCCTCCAAAAGTTAAAAAAAAATTGCATCAAGTTTCTCTGATATGGAATTCTTTGCTCAAATATATAAAGAACTCAATCAAATTTAGAATGCAATTCATTCTCCAATTGACAAATGGTAGAATGATATGAACAGATAGTTTTCAGATTAAGAAGTCAAAGCTATATCTAGTCATAACAAAAAAATGCTCTAATTCACTATTTCTTAAAAGCAATTGGGGTTAAGTAATTTGCCCAAGGTTACACGGCCGGGTTTGTGGGGGGGGGGGGGAGAGTGGGTAGGTGTTAAGTATCTGAGGCTGGAACCAATCCTAGGTCCTCCTGGCTCCGGGGTTGGAGCTCTTACTCACTGCAGCACCTATCTACCCCTCTATATCACTATTGATTAGAAAAAAAACAAACTAAAATGACTCTGAGATATCACTTCATGCCTTTCAGATTAGCTAATAAAACAGAAAACGAAAATGACAAATGTTGTAAGGGAGGTGGGAAATTTGAGATATTAATGAACTTTTTATGGAGTTTAAATGGCTTCTACCATTCTGAAGAATAATTTGGAATTATGCCCAAAGGGCTATAAAACCATTTGACCCAGTAATACTACTATTAAGTCTGTATCCCAAAGTACATTACATATAGATACAGATATAGATTAGATGTAGATATAGTTTAGATGTAGATATAGATGGAGTCTGAATCAAAGTCAATCAAAGCTTACTTTTTGCTTTTTTTTGCTTTTTGGAGGGCAATTGGGTTTAAGTGACTTTCCCAATGTCACACGGCTAATTTTTTGTGTTAAGTGTCTGAGGCCGAATTCAAACTCAGGTCCTCCTGACTCCAGGGCTGGAGCTCTATTCACTGCTCCACTTAGCTGCCTTAAAAGCTTACTTTTTAGAGTTTATTTTTCTTGATTTTTTTTGGTCTGCATTTTCTTTCACAACATGATTAATATGGAAATAAGTTTTACATTATGCCTGAAGTATAACTTAACAAATTATTTGCCTTCTCAATGATCAAGTAAAGGAAAGAAAGAGGGAGAGAATTTGGAGTGCAATTAAAAAAACTGTGTTTCCATGTAATTGTGAAAAAAAATTTAAATCTCAAAAAATAAAATAAATTGATAAATGCTCTTATTCTTAGTTCTCATAATTTTCCTAATTTCTAGGGAATTTGTAACTTCCGACAAATATCTGAAAACATTTCCATTTTCCAGATTTTCCCTTTCCTGCTCTGACTCATGATTTTCTGGTTTCTTGATAGGTTTCTCCTCTTCCCCTTGTTCCCTATATGTCTCATAATGATCTATTCTCACACCAATGGTCTTTATCTTTATTCTCTCCTTTTTTTTAACTCATCATATTCATTTGCTTTATGTTAGCCACTTCGATATCTACTCTTCATATTCATCTCCAATAATCATGTCTATAACATTGACTCACTAAATTCTGCTAAAGTTCCTAAGGTATCTGAAAGTACTGCCAATTTATTTATCAAACTGTTTACTCATAATCTTCTATGAACCAGTTCCTTTTCTGTATTTTTAAATTCTTATAACTAATCTCCGCACTTTCCCAGGTGAGAAGAAATTGATACAAATTTAATGTCTCCCTCTCATACAGGATCTTACCAAGTCTTTTGTTTCTTCCTTAAGAATGTTTTTTTTTTAATTTTAATTTTTACTTCTGGCTGCTTCCACTCCATTATTGCTGTCACTATTAAAAAATTGTGCACTTATACTCAAATGATATTTTTATATATTTGTAGAAAAATTCCATGAGAGGAAGGATTGGTTTAATTTGCTTTTGAATGCAGTTCTAGAGACTGATGTTATGCATTAACCCCATATCCTTAATGTATTATTAAGTTTTTTTATATATTATATATATATGCATATATATATATATACACATCATTATGCAACTGAAAATGGTCAAAGGATATGAATAGGCAGTTTTCAGAGGAAGAAATTAAAACTATCTATAGTCATATAAAAAATGCCCTAAATTGCTATTGATTAGGGAAATGAAAATTAAAACAGCTATGAGCGGGGCAGCCAGGTAGCACAGTGAGTAAGAGCACTGGCTCCAGTGTCGGGATGACATGTGGATCGAATCCAGACTCAGACATTTGTTACCTACCCAGAAACACCTGGCTGTGTAACCTTGAGCAAGTTACTTGACCCCAATTGCTTAGGGGTGGCCAGGTGGCTCAGCGAGTAAGAGCACTGGCTCCAGTGTCGGGATGACCTGGGGATCAAATATGGGCTCAGATACTCAGCACCACACCCAGAAATAACTGGCTGTGTAACCTTGAGCAAGTTACTTAATCCTGATTGCTTTAAAAAAAACAGCTATGAGGTATCACATCATACCTATCAGCTTGGCTAACATGATAAATCAGGAAAATCATAAAAGTTGGAGATGTGGAAAAATTGGAAAAGTAATGCATTACTGGTGGAGTTTTGAAGTGATCCAACCATTCTGAAGAACTTTTCAGAGCTATGTCCAAATGGCTATAAAACTGTGTATGCACTTAGATCCAGCAATACCACTACTCAGTCCATCTCCCAAAGAGATCATCAAAAAGGGGAAAGGACCCACATATACAAAAAATGTTTCTAGCAGCTCATTTTTTTTTTGTCGTAGCAAAGAATTTTAACCTGATGGAATGGCCATCAATTGGGGAATGGCTGGATAAGTTGTGTTATATGAATGTAATGGAACACTATTCTTCCATAAGAAATGACAAGGAGGATGCTCTCAAAGTACCTGGAAAGACTTATGTGAAGTTGTGTTGAAGGAAGCAATAAAAACCATGAGAACTCTGTACAGAGCAACAGCCACATTGTTTGAAAACCAACTTTGATAGACTTAACTCTTCTCAGAAATAAAATAATTTAAAATGATTTCAAAAGACTTATGAAAAAAGTTATCCACATCTAGAAAAAGAATATGGAGTCTGAATACAGATTGAAGTATACTCTTTTCTCTTTTTTTCCTTTCTCATGTTTTTCCCCTTTCGTTTTGATTATTCTTTTCAACATGACTAATGTGGAAATGTTTTTAATATGATTGTATATGTATAGTCTATATCAGATTGCATGCTATAATGCTTGTTTAATGAAAAGCAGAGATGGTAGGGAGGTAATCTAGAACTCAATATTTTATGCTAGTGAATGTTGAAAACAAAAAATTAATTAAAATAAAATGATTTAGTTTAATGTCTTCCAATTTTTGAGGTCATACTTATTTCTGTTTAAAGTAGGTGATTATGGATTTAAAAGTAATGAAAAACATAATATGCTTAAAGGATTCCCTAAAAATCATATGCTTTAAAATTCTTCTTGGTATAATTTTTGTGGCTTATTTCAAATAGATAACCACTTTCTATGTGGGTACAGAAGACTCTGGGTTACTTTTACTTCATCTATGAAATGGAGATACCAGTTCCTCTTGGTACTTTACATGCTTTAATATAGGAATGGCTTTTTTTCTAGATTTAAAAAATATAATAGAATGTAAACTCTTTCAAATTCCTATTCTTGAGGTTCAGAAAACATTTGCTTTGGCTCCATTGCCCAATTTTCTGCCTTTGAATATTATAAACAATGTGGACGGTAGTTGTAAGGATGGAAAAATTCTTTCTTTTCTTCATTTTATTTTTTTAGCCTTTGTTCCTAGTTTTGCATGATTTTCCTTGTCTTGTTCACACCTTGAGTTATGAGCTGGCTTGACTGTTTTTTTTCTCTTCCCCCATAATCATCTCCACTACATAAACACAGATTTTTGCCTCTTTCTCTGGACAGCTATCTTTCCAT
Source organism: Petaurus breviceps papuanus (assembly GCF_028583685.1). Taxonomy (NCBI): domain Eukaryota; kingdom Metazoa; phylum Chordata; class Mammalia; order Diprotodontia; family Petauridae; genus Petaurus; species Petaurus breviceps. Next base: position 16,968,245 of record NW_027187348.1, on the reverse strand, counting down.
AGCTTGCCCTTCCTCTTATTAAAATGCACATATAGAAGTACACTCACCACACAAATAAAGCAGAAAATCACTTCTAAAGTGATATTTTGTGCTAAAGTTTAAAGTTGGTTTTCTTATCTTCTTCCACACAATTTATTTTCAAAGTTATTATTTTTCCTTATTGTTTCAATGTTATTTATCCTATTGTTCATTTTACTTATAGCATTGTGAACTCTTTAGACAAAAGGCAGCACAAAATACTAATAAATAAATAATGTGCTCAGTATTAATATTTTCAGAAATAACCTAGAAGAGTAATGTTCTCTCAGAATTTTTCCACAGCATTCTATGAAATTAATAACCAACATAATTTTAAATGTATGTTTCTAAAAATAAAACTTAAAAAATAAAACTAAAAAAAGGCACAATATTTAAATTTTCTTTTATTCTTTTAAATTTAATGACTTTAGTCATTTAAATTTGCTTTTATTCTTAATTTTGTAAATTGGCATTTATCCAAACAGAAATTGTACAATAGGAAGTCACTGACCTATAAATGGATTGAGTACAGATAGTTTATGTCAGCTGAGTTTGTAGGCAATTGTTTGAAATTAAAAATTAATATTCTTTTTAAAAATGTCACAAATATTGGTAAGTTTTCTGGGCCAAGCTTTATAATCCAATTTAGCCTATTACTTTGAGAAGCTTTAATTTTAATAGTAATCATTAGAATTCTGTATGTTAGGGACAACGAACTATAGGTTGCACAGGAGAAAGATGACAGGCAAAAAAAGAATATTTGATGATTATTATGAATAAAGGCTGGATGGACAAGTTGGTATCAGGTTACCAAGGCCTTCTAATATCAGACCAAGGAATTTTTGCATCATGTCAGGCAATGTGGAATTATTGAATGTTTCCTAAGTAGATGGTAATATGGAGATATCCCATTGCTAGAAATGACAAGATACGACAATTTACTAGGTATATGAGATGAGGGAGAGGGAAGCTTAAACAATAACTCTCAGGTTATAATATTGGAACACTGGAAGAAGAGTCATGCAAAAAAAAGGAGACAAAGATCTGTGTGTATTTAGTGGAGATGATGATGCAGGATGAAATAATTTGAATTTAAACAATCAAGTCATCAATAAGTAAGTAAATCTGGCATACTCTTAGATCACCAAAGTAGGCAGAACCCACTGAAAACACAGAACTAGAGACTGAGAGTGAAGTTAATTATAAAGATAAAATATGGCATTACATCCATAGGAGCAGATGAGATTACCAAAATATCCAATGTGAAGAAAGATAAGGCCCAGAAAAAAATGCTTTGGGAAATATTGACTATAAGAAGCTGAAGGATGATAAAGAGTTTAGAGTCAAGTTCACATATATTTAATATAATTCAAATCCTTTAATTTAGAAGGATTGTGGGAATTTTCAGTTCTATTCAGCAGTCATATCAATTTTCAATGTCATTTTAAAAATTGCCTTTATTTTTTAACAATATACATAAAACATACTTTTGAAAGGTTTGTCTTTTTATTTAATTACTAACAAATGGATTTTCTTTTGGTTGAAATGATATTAATATATTTTTTATTTCTTAAGAAGGTCTTTATTATAAAATGATATTAATTTTTGTTGACCAATAACTTGATCCCTTTTGAAAAACCTTATGAATTAAAATGAGATGTAACTTTTTTTAATTAAAGCAAAACTATAACTTAATTGCCATTGATTCATATATACACCATGTCACCCCCTCACACACACACACACACTCAAACACACAATTACTGACCATGATACTGGAGATGGACACTCTGAGAAAGCTAGATTCAAAAAGACCTGAGTTCCTATTTGGCCCAACATGTTTACAAGTCATGTGACTTTGGTTAAGTTATATCACCTCTGTTTTCTTCAGTTTTCTAAAAATGAAAATGAAGATAATAATAATTCCTACCTCCTAATATTTCAAGGATGAAATGAGAAAATATATCTGTAAAAGTACTTAGCATGATGCCAGACCTATAGTAAGTGCTATATAAGTGTTTATGATTATTAATATTTAATATTATTTATCAATGCCTCCCCTCTTATTCTATCAACATTGAATCTTTAAGGAGCATCAATTCATCCTGCTCTCTTTATTGGGTACACATGTATTAAAAGAGAATATATAGCTCTACTTTTTGATCTGTATGTATGTAAGCATTAATGTTCACTTCTGTGTGTGAAACACATACTTCCATAGGACTTTGCTGTAGACTACACTGAAACCACAATATTCCTAATGATTCTTAACAACTTATTTGCAAGACTAGGTAAAAACAAAGCCTGCTCATTACACTGGTCCATTTTAGATGCTGGGTGCCTTTATGGATGACTACATTTGCCCTTTTGCCAGCTTTCAAAGTGAATAAGGTGAATTTGAGTGCACTCATTAATAATTTATATTTATGTTTATCTGCCATGCAACATGTACAAAAAAGAGTGGTGATGCATCCAAGTCATATAATTTGGAGCTTTTGAATAATGTTAATGGACATATTACTTCTCCCAGATAATGTTGCATATATCATCGACTATTGCTACATATTCAGTGAGTAAATGCTATATTTTGAGACAATCTCTGTAAGTACACTGAAAGCATAGGTTTGAACTGTCAAAAGAAACTTGTCTATGCCAAAAACTAAAAAATAAAACTTTAATTGAACTAAAATCTGAAATTCCCTAAAAACGTTGAGAGAAGAAAATGTTTGTAAGGAGCAGTTCCTTTGGCAACAAGCTTAGTTACAGTCATTTGTCAGATACTGTAAAAACTGTTACCACATCAAGTTAATTTCATGCTCAAAATGCCTCAAAATGATTACAGAAAATTTAATTTTTTTCCTTAAACATTACAGACCATGTGACGTTTTAGAACTTTCAAAAAAATTCCTCCAATTGTTCAATAAAGGAATGTGTAGTAATACAAAGTTTTACTATTACACCATTTCTTTGTCCCTTTTTTATAAAAAGCCTTTTTCCCCCTTTTCTATTACATAGAATATCTATAGTACCTAGTCCTAGCCTCTCTTCTAAATAGCACCAAGCTATTAGATATTTTGAATTAAATATACTATAGACATCTCAAAGTTAACAAATTCAAAACTGTGAGTTATCTCTCCTGCTAAATGCACCTCTCTTCTGAACTTCTCTTTAACTAGTCCATCACCATTCTTTCAAGTTGATAAATTCATTATCATCCTCAACTATTTACTCTCCTTTATCTCAATATCCTATCCATTGAAAAATGTTGTCATTTCTGTGTCTTCAATAATTCTCAAATATTTTCACTTTTCTTTATCCATATAGACATCACCCCCTACCAGACAATTGAAAAGCCTTCTCTTTGACATACTTGCCTTGTCTTGTTGTACTCTTATCTAACCTCACCAAAGATGAAAATCTATCTCTTAAAACATGAGTGTAACCATGTCACTAACCTACTTCGTCAATTGCCAAAATCTCTCTGTTACCTTTTGGACAAATATGAACTAATATATTTATCATTCATTGCCCTTCATAATGTGTATGAATTCTTTGTAGTCACACAGTATTTCCATATACTCATTCCGGACTATTTAACTTTACTGTACCTTAGCCATACTTCTTCATTTCCCAGTTCTTTATTTTCATATTGACCATCACCTCTATATTGCCTCTTAAAATCTTTAATTTCAGTAGTGATTCAGATTGAAGGTCATTGATAAAGGCAGTGTATTCTGATCTTTATTATGGTATAAAGATGACCTTGATGACTTAAAAGTTATAGAGAGCTAGTAAGCCCTATAAATGTGGAAAACTTTTGAGCATGGGTCCAGTGATAGAATATATGCATAAATATAATTAATATGGTGCAGCTAGGTGTCACAGAGAATAGAGCACTGGCCCTGGAGTCAGGAGGACCTGAGTTCAAATCCGACTTCACATGCTTAACACAAAACCTAACCATGTGACCTTGGAGAAGTCATTTGACCCCAATTGCCTTCCAAAAAATAAAAAAAAATAGAAATAATATTAGTCCTAGAATCAGTAGGTCTAGGTTCAAACACCACAGCTGGTGTGTATTAACTGTGATGTCAGGTAAGGAATTTAATCTTTCTGGGTCTAGTTTCCTCACCATAAAAAGAGAGAATTTAACTAGAGAGCATCTGATGTACTTTCCAAATCCTGAGCTATACTTCCACAATTTTTTGTTGATCAATCATGACAATCCTGCCTACCATTCAAATGTTCCATGGCAGAATATGGGTTTTTAGATGATAATCTCTTTTTCTTTCTTAATACTTCATGAAAGCTATTAAGAAACAGAGAGCTTAAGGTCATCATTAGTAGAATTACTCATATTAACTTTCTGAACCAAGAGAAGGACAGGGTCTTCTCCTCACTCCAAGCTTTCATTTCTGAGCTAGTATTGCTCATCAGGGCCCCTAGGTGGCATGGAGGATAGAGCTCCAGGCCTGGAGTAAAAAGACTAATCTTCATAAATTTAAATCCAGGCTCAGAAACTTATAAATTGTGTGACCCTGGACAAGTCACAAAAACCTTGTTTACCTGTTTCTTCATCTGTAAAATGAGCTGGAAAAGGAAATGACAAATCACTCAAGTATCTTTTCCAAGAAAACCCTAAATGGGGTCATGAAGAATTGGACATAACTTTAAAAAATGCCTTGATGTTAATCAATTTATTTTTCCCTATGAAATTGTTCAATGTGCATGAAATTATTTTTTTCCTGTTATATTCTCAACTTTAGATAATTCACACAATAGCCTCAGTTATATTATCACCTGGATAACTATCTTTCTTTCCACTCCTCTATTATCATGCTCAGATATTTCAGGAGTTGAATACTGAATATTCATCTAATTCTCTGACCATTCAGTTCCTCACCTACCCCATTTCTAATGACCTCCTTTTCTACTTCACCTCAACTGCTAGGAAATCTAAAACATTTTATTGTACTATACCACCTTCAACTTTCAAAATTTAAATATCTACTCAGATTTTAATTTCCTTCTTTTCTATATTTCCCATTTGCTCACTTGAACTAATGCTCATGACTCATGCCCCTTATTGCTTCCCTTCTTCCTAGTTTATCCTCTCCAGTTTGCTCTTTGCTACAGTTTAAAATCTGCTAACTTTGAACTATGAGGGTCCAAAGTCTTTCTCTGATATTTACTACCTCTATTCACTTAAATAAATTCACAAACTTTTTTTTCTGAAAATCAGTTTCTTCATCTGTGAAATGGGGATTTTAGTACGTATATGTGGCTTCTGAGATGTGCTATAGATTGGAATCTTTGATGCTATGTCCCCATGACTTCAGCTTCTACTATATCCAACCTTGACTATATTATCTGCTACTCTCATTATTCATTAGCCATCACTTAGGATTCATTCTGGCATTCTAAATTTCCTAAGCCCCACTCAGAGAACCCCCATTTATTCAATTATTCTATTCTTGCTGTTGAGCTCTTAATAAAGAACCTAATAAAGAGCTGCTTTCATTGTTTACAAATTCGTGGAGAGCAATGTTAACAGTTCTAAAATTTCCTTCCCCAAAGACTCTTCCAAATGTTTCTTCTTTATTCTAAACATGAAATATACCACTCTTCCTAATATTTAGAGTGAGTAATTTTGTATATTAGTTTATGAAGAAGATTGAAATTTGATGAGAGTCCCTTCAACTTTCTCCTCTTACCAATAATAATCCAGAATCATCAACCACTTTGGTTTTTCCCTCTCTTGTTGCAATAAAAAGTATATTAATTAAAATTAATTATTCTAGCTATACCCATAATTATATTCCCTCTGACCTTTTCAAGATTTTACTCTTTCAGTAATTCACTTTCTTCAGTACATCCAGTTTCTTCCTCTCCAGTTGTTCCTCCTCACTTCTAGCTATCTTCAGTCTCAAGAAGTTCTTCCTTTGGATTTTAACCCTGCTTATATCATTACCATATCACATCCATTCTTTCATAGTTAAATGTTGCATGCATCCAGTACTTAAAATTTCTTGCTATCCATTTTTCTCCTGAAAACCTTGAAAATTATTCTGTAAATACTAATTTCCTGAAGCTATACTTTACAAGGCATAAGTGATCTTCCAATCACCAAACAAATGTAACTTTTTAGTTCTCATCCTCACTGACCTTTCTGCAGTGTTTTTTGCCATTTATCACTCAATTCTTAGCCTTTGCCATCTGAGACACCTTATTCTTCTTGATCTCTTCATTCAGTGCTCCATCAAAGAGCAAGGAAACTGTGATAGTGGAGGCTATCTACCCAAGCAGATGATTCAGCTTAGTGTATGTAGGTCATACGATACTGAGGTTATGCTAACATTTGTTGCATATGTCTTCATTATCAACCAAGAAGGCACAGTCAGAGTGTTCTACAGTTATGTGAATGAATGGAGTTGCAGGGCTCCATAACTGCCGAGAAACCCAGGGAGCAGGGTAAATGGCAAATTCAAACTTGCATTTTTTGCCATAGACAAAGGAGGGCCTCTTCATGAGCAGAGAGGTGAAACCAGAGCATGTACCTGCTCCAAAGCTATGGAAGATGAGGAAGCCCTACAGCCTGATGCACAGATGGACCAGTTTGTGAATCCAATCAAGAACCAAATCAACAGTCTCCTTGCTGATAGTATAATGACATCAGGCACAATTATTGGCTGTGTCTTCCTTTCCAAAAACACAGCTCGGGGCATGTGTTTGCCAGTTCCAGTCTCAGTGAAGAATGTATAAAGGCATCATCCCCACCACTGCTGGTTTTATCACTTAGCATCTCACCATCATGCTGAATTCAATGCTTGAGAAAATACAATTCCAAGCAGGCAGTTCCTATCTGAACCCTTGCCTGTTCAACATGGATGGAGATACACTCACACATGGTAAGACACCAACACTGTGGCCCTCAATGTCCAATGGCCAACTCGTCTATCTCTCTTTGTTACTCCTTCTTTATATCCTTTCCTTGCTTTCCACTCTATGTTACTCTCCCCTCAATTATAACTGCATTAAAAGAGTGGAGAGATTGTAGGGAAAGGATTTCCCCAACCCTCTAGGGCAGAGGTTGCCAAACTTATTTGGCCTACCGCCTCCTTTTCCAAAAATATTACTGCATCCTGGGAATCTCCATTCTTTAACTCTTTAATTTTTTTTTAAATTTGCACCATTTCATGACAATGTGTGACAAGTTAGCTTGCCAACACTTCCTTGTTAAGACCTGGCCCTGATTGATTATAACTTATATTTTGTGTGTTTATTTGCACAATGTTATCATTACGTCTTTACTTCTGTTACACAACAGATGAAACATGTATGAAAAATATTTTGAAATTTCCTTCTCTTTTCCTCTCTTCTTTATGCTTCCATTGCTCCCTTATTTTTATTCAATACCCCCCTCAATTTCACCAGAAGCTACTACTGCCCTGTTGTGTAATTCCAGCACCCCCCAGGAGTCATTTTCACCCACTTTGGGAAGCTATGTTTAGTGCTTTTATTTAATTTTTCATGACATGAAAATTCTCTCATAACTTCAGTGCACTTTTCTTTTTCAATAATTGAGATATTTTCACCCCAAACCCCTATATTGAGGGGGGCATATCTACTGGCTGTATTTTATCTTAGAACAGGAATGTGTTTTATGTGTAATTTTCTATCAGAAAATGATCGTTACAAGTTTATATGAGTGAGCATTAATTTGTGCTTTTGTCAAAGTTTGGATATTTGTTGTGTGTTTATCACTGAGATAAAAAAAAATCCCCAAAATAACAATGTTTATTTTAATTTCATAAAATTTGGCTTTAAAAAAATAAACAACTGTGAGAATATAAGTTATTGGCTACAATATATTAAGATTTACTATTGACAAAGTGAAAATCCAAGATTTATGATTTTTGGAATAGGTAAAAAAGACATGTGTCCATGCGTTATTCTGTCAAATATAGGCAATGGCTTGGCTGGATGAACTAACATGGTATTTGTGTATATGAACTTGGAGAGAATTTGGAATGTTTAAGTTATAACTTTGAAGGAAAACAAGTAGTCTTAAGATCCAAATTAAATGCAAAGCAACTTGGATTTATAGGCTATACAAAGAAAAACATATAAATATATACATACATGTATATATGTACTAATGTTCATGTATAGGAATTATATATTATATACACTTTCATATATATGATCTTTAAAAGATTGTGAATAATTTAATCATTTTATTAATAAAGCTAGGAGGCAATTAATAAAAGGATGGTCATTTCCATCTCTCACACCAAAGATAATCGTGGTAGCAGGGCCCACAGTTTATATACCCATTTTAATGATGAGCTGAGGTAATCCATCATCCTGTCATGCTCAAAGAGAGAAAATGTCTCTATAACAGACTACTCTCCCAGCCTTGAGGTTATCTAGAATAAAGTATTAGTCTCCACCCAAGCTTGAGAAAAAAACAACTGACTTGGGCAGCTAGGTGGCTCAGTGAATAGAGCACTGGCCCTGTAGTCAAGAGGACCTGAGATCAAATCCGGCCTCAGGCTCTCAACACAAAAACTAGCCATGCGACCTTGGGCAAATCACTTAACCCCAATTGCCTTCCAAAAAAAGCAAAACATTAAAAATGGTAGGCCATGGGGTGGCCAGGTAAGCACAGTGAGTAAGAGCACCGGCCCCAGTGTCGGGATGACCTGGGATCAAATCCAGGCTCAGATACTTAGCACCACACCCAGAAATAACTGGCCATGTAACCTTGAGCAAGTTACTTAACCCCAATTGCTTAAAAAAAACTGGCTTCCCCACCTTACATTAAATCCTGGAAACGTTGGGTGATGTCTGAACAAGATTGAACTTAAAGTCAGGACTTTGGAAGAAGGGGGGAGTTCTGACTCTCCCCCATGATATTAGTAATTAATAATCATTTCACTTGTTCTCCTATTTCAATCTATTGAGAGGCATGGTCTCCTCAATGTTTCATTAATTGATATGACAAACACTTCATCAAGGGTTTCTAATAACTTATGAGGGGAGACAACATGAGAGAAAAAGGGTAAGATGGTTAGTACTTTTACAAAATAAAAAGGGGCAATCCCTTTGATAAGCAGATCTTACAGGTAAAAGGTGCAAAGGGAAAAAGTAAACAGCAAAATAAAATTCATAGAATTGTCTCCATCTGTCTATTCCTCTAGAAACATGTGATGTAGTCAGGAGGGTTGGGCGTGGCCTCAGAACAGTTACACCAGATCAGGTCACTTGGAGAAATTCTCTTCTCCACTAAAAATTTCATACAAAATTGATTTTAACACAAATTTAAATTTACTTTGCCAATAACCAGAACACATAATGAAAGTTAGCACAAACTTTCTCTATGAATAGAAAATCAAATTTGGAAATGTTTAGATCAAGGATCTTATCATTTTAGATAGAGAAATTGTTATGTTTAGATAGATACATACATACACACATATAAACATGTATATATATACACATATAGGTCTATATACATATATCAACACATATATGTGTATGTTTATGAGTGTATATATATATATATAAGAGAAAATTAAAACACAGTTTTTATACTTGGCATTATTCATTCCCCATAATGAAGATAAGGTTCCGCTAAGGAATTAACAACAGAACACTTTTTTTTATAAGAAGATGGATTCTTGGGGTGACTAGGTGGTGCAGTGCATAGAGCACTGGCCCTGTAGTCAGGAGGATCTGAGTTGAAATCTGGCCTCAGACACTTAACAGTTACTAGCCATGTGACCTTGGGCAAGTCATTTAACCCAAAATGCCCTGCCTTCCCCCCTCGAAGAAGAAGAAGAAGAAGAAGAAGAAGAAGAAGAAGAAGAAGAAGAAGAAGAAGAAGAAGAAGAAGAAGAAGAAGAAGAAGAAAAAGAAGATGAAGAAGAAGGAGGAGGAAGAGGAGGAGGAGGAGAAGGTGAAGAAGGACTCTAATATGAAAATGAATTCATCTGATGCTTGCCAGATTAACTTCAATTGTAACAAAAGTTCTAGGATGGGATAAATTATTACATTAAATAATTACTTTTAAAACAATACATATCAAAAAATTTATTTATAATAAAAACATTTACAACATTTATCAAAAACAATAACCCCTAACAAAAGTGGATGCCTCTTCAAGGATTTTACAAAATAGAACACAAGCCATTCTTCTTCTAGGATTATTAATTACATTGGGATTTTTTTCCTAAACAGAGAATTGAGAGAGTTATGATATTCACTAAATAACAGACTCATATCATAGTTTCACAGATCTTTGCATTGTTTATATAATTATCTCAATACCATTGTGAGAAATTAAAGGACCCTACTCACACAGGAAAATATAACTAACAGCAGATTTGAAACCTAAATACTTGGTTGTTTGGAGTATAAAAAGGACTAAAGTTCTAGGTCAAATAGCTCCAATCTTATACCTTAAATTTTTAGTAACTCAGATATGTTCTAACATTAGCTTATAAGATAAATACTTAATATTGTGTTCATAATGATCATCTGACATTATTATAGAAATTTAGCATAAAAGAAGAATATGGAAAGTGTTCCCTTATTTTGATGTCAATTCTAGACAAAAGTTATATAGATGGTCAATTGCATTAAACCAAGTTTAGTCAGTCAAGTAGGATATTTTTCCATTCAAGAAATGTCATATTGAGGAAATTGAGTCAGGAGAATCCAACCTCATCTCATGATAAAAGTCATTGGCTCAACCATTTTCTCCATGAGAACTCTACCTGTAGTTCATGCGTATAAACATCACAGGGTTGCAGGCATCATGGACTATTGGTTCAGTAGCGTTCCTTGATGATCATGCCTGGAGTCAGAGAATTATTAATTTTTAGTCCCATAAAGTCTTAAATAGCTAGTTCCAATAATTGGAGTTTCATATATCTTATGATCACACATCCTAGATAAAAGAGATTGCCTGCAATATCATATTGGTACCAGTAAGAGATTCATCATGAAAAATCACACCTTTTCTTTATATAATTAATACTCATGCTGAGTAGATTTTTTTCAACTCTAAGTTCAACATTAAATAATGGTTTTGCTAAAGATGCTTAATAACAAACAACAAAAGACTTGTGATGGAATGAATAAGTGTAATAATTCCAAACTATATACAGAGAATTGATTATGTGAAACAATGCCTAGAGTAAAATATGCTCAGTTATTAAGCATGTTTAAATGGACATAAACATAGACTATTGCTCTCAGAATCCCTTCAAAGAGTGGGGATATCTTTAACATTACTCTGAAGAAGTTTGCATGCACTTCTATACATGCCCTCATCCCAGATTAAATAGCAAACATAAATAAAATCAGATTTTAAGGGGACACAAGATAGCTCACATGTTACTATTTTCCACTAACATAATTGCACTGAAATCCTATTCCTTAAAACAAAAACAAAAGACCTTCTTAACTTTAACCTCATAACTTAAAATATTTACATCTATGTTTCACAAACTTGATTACCTTTGTTTAATTATACACATATCATTCTGAAAAAATTGAGACACTTCAGTTAATTGAATCTTTATCCCAAGACAAGTTCAAGCACTATTTCAGCTCCTGTTTATGCCATGTAATGACTACAAATTAAGATTGAAACAGCAAGATCTTACCTTCTTGCTGCTTATTATAGTAATTCATATACTTTAGTATCAATTTACCAACTAATAGATTCAGTATTGTAATAACAAAGTTCTACTTTGTCTACCCTAATAATAGAAAGTAGCTGTGAGAGTTACAAGAAGGGACATTGTATTAACAGGATCAACACTAGTCCTCAAGGCCTACACCACTATAAGTAACCTAGTATGGAACCAGGTGAACAGATTTCTTATATTGGAATATGAATTAAGAAGAATTCATATTAGCCTTCCAAGGTAACCTTATTCTCATGGATTAATATTCACTAGCTTTAGATCACAGATGTCAATTCCATTGAGCTGCCGACTGATGACATTTCTCTTCAAAAGCCCACTTTAGGACTGGTCCAAGGACAAAGAAAACCTAAGAATGAAACCCAAAAAGAAAAGCTTTCCACTCAAACAGTAAAGTCTCACTAATCACAGTAGATATGGAAAGAATTCTTATCAATATCATCAAATTATTACAATAAATTATCTCACAAATAAAAATTAGTAGTCCTTTTAAAAATTGCAAAAATTTATACTTATGAAAGATTGTTTTACTAATATTCCTTCCTAAAAGTATTTCCCTTTCTTAAAAAGAGCTTAAAATTTATCTTAAGATTAAAAGGAATAATAATTAAACTTTCATGAAATAAATTAGTTGGAAACTTCTAAAATGACAGATTTCTCTCTCTCTCTCTCTCATTCAACCTTAAAGCAAAAATAAATAATTAAAATTGGGATTGATCAGAACTAAGTCAGTTCAAAATGTCTTTAAATAACTTAAATATATTCCCAAAGTGCCATAAAAAATAAATTTCTAGTTACAACAAATTTCAAAATACTACTTCCCTTCAGTCAAAAGATGTTTGCAATGAGGAAAAGATCAAGTTTTTTCTAAGTAAAAAAAATACCCAATCAAATTAGCCTTATCACAATAACAAAGCTTATGAGGCTTTTAAATGTTTACTAAATATTTTTTCACATTGTCTTTAAATATATTACTATATGTTAATAAAAATAATTTATTTTGGAATCCCACATACATAGTGAATATTTTGATAATTCACTGAAACCCCTAGAAAATCAACATTGGCCAATTGCCAGTAAACATCCAAATTAATGTGCATACATATATCCCTTTCTAAAGGCATTTTGTATCCACTGCTTAAAATTGTTAAGAATTGAGTCTGACAAGGTTAAATTGTTTCAAGATAAATATAACCTCCATAAGTGATAGGCAAATAATCTTAGATGAAACTCATTCTTCATTATAAGTGGGTTGGAAAAGTTCACTCCCATTTTGTTCAAGGATTCCCACTTACACAGCAAGAATTCTACAACACAAAACAATTGTGTCACATCATTGATAAGAATTTCTGATTAGATGATTATAGGAATCCTCAGTTTGCCAAGGAGATTTCATTCATTGTATGAGTATCAGTTTTCCTCTTTAAAATGCTTAGGTAAATACTTGATTAAAAAAATAATTCCAAAGAGCTCAGTTAAAAATCTCATAATATTCATAAGTAATAGCCAAATAATTCTAGATGGACTTCCTCTTAAATAACAGTATTTCAAAATATTACAACATATGATTAGCAGAGCTGATAGAATTATCTAACAGCTTTCTAACATATTAAATTTTTTGAACAGTACAATTCTTAACCTAACAATATCTAGATTACAAGAAAAAAATATCTTACAGTTTACCATACTACAAAATACAAAAAAATTCAGAAACATAAAAATACCATAAACAATACCATAATATTTGAAATTTGAAACAAACCCATTACCAATCAATTAAGGTGCCTCAATTTAGGTGAAATTGTGAGACAAATCCTTTAAAAATCCACTTAAGGTGGTTTTGTTTATAACAAAACTTTTAGAAGGCATGCATTGTCATATGTTCTTGTTTAAACACAAAAGTAGGGTTCTGGCTACTCCCAAACCCCATTAACAGATTACAAAAAACTTGACTGCCTACTTAAAACTGTCTTGTCACTCTCCATTTCGTCCTGTTTCTCTTCACCTTTTAGAATCTGGAGAGAGTTAACACTTAATAATTTGAAGATCAAGAGAACTGTATTTGTCTCATACCCTTCACCAGCAGTAGTTATTAAAAAATATATATATACAATGTTAATACACATTTAAAATAAATTGATGAAATACTAAACGGATTGCATTTAAGGTTATGATATAAAATCAAAATGTCTTAAAAGACAAAAGAAAACCTTACTTTTGCAGTTTTAAGCACATTGCCCTGACGTTGGATATATTGGGAAGGGGAAGTTCTCTAGATTTAATTTAAACATCCTAAAGTGGCTTTATGTGGCCCATTAATTAACCTTGCTTGAGGAGATGGGCTTGATCCTAAAAATCAGCACTAGCAGGCTACAGCTCTGTGTCCCTTGGTAAAAACTGAGCCGTTTGCTTCAAGGAAGTGCTCTGAGAAAAAAAAAAAATATATTTTCCCTGATTTCCTCCCCAAAACTCACAATTATGCTCTAAAAAGATGACCAGACCAAGTCCTTACCCTCTTATGCAGGCTGTGTCCTAAATCAAAAACCAAACACCTAAAGGCAAGGACAGACAAAAACATGTGATGTACTATGTACTCTCTTAATGGCCTTAGTCCTAATATCAAACCCTGTTAAACACAACTATTTTGATAGAACATCACACCTCCTGCTGGAAATCAAGGGCTCTTTTACTAGAATTCTCCCCCTAGAGACTTTGGATCATATTTGGTCAGAAAAACTGAAATGATATAGGCTCCTATCTCACAGCTCATTCAAGCCCCCCAGGCATCTATCCAAAAATCTGTGGGAGAAATAGCAATATTTCTCCATAGATGTCCCAAGGAGACCACTCCTTGCCCTTGAGAGCAAAAATTCAGAAAGGCTATAGTTCTAACACTCAGAACAGACAAACAGACACATATTTTTACCCAGAGGCAATGGAAGGTTAGAATCAGAATGTCTAGGTTGAGGAGGCTCAAAATCTCAACTTAAAGTTCCTCATGAAAGGCCTTAAGTGAAAAATCTCACGATGAGTTCTTGAACAAGAGTGAAATTCAAATAAAACCTGTCTCTTCTTCTCTACAGTCCCTTCATCTGGTCTCCATAACTGAAAGAGTTGAAAAAAGGTTCAAGAGACAGTTTCTGGGAAATTTAATCACTTTATTAATAAGGCCAGAAGGTAATTAAGAAAAGGATGGTCATTTTAGCATCTCTGTTAGACCAAAGACAATCATGTTGGTCTATTTGAAATCTATATAGCCTTTTCTCTAATGGTCTGTCACACTGGAACAAAGAAAATATCTCTATACCACACCACTCCCAACTTTGGGTTTATTTAGAAAAAATAATCTGTCTCAACCCAAGATAGAACACAATGGGTTTTCCAACTTTAGATTAAATTCCTTGTAAAGTTGGATGGGATCGAACCATGATTGAGGAGAGTCAATGCAATTTTATCTGTAATGTCCTTCAGAAAAACCTGAACTTAAAGTTAGAATTTTGAAAGAAGTGGGGCGGGGGAGCTTTGAATCTCCCCAAGACATTAGTTATTAACAATCATTGCTCTCTACATACATATATGTATATACATTCCTATCTATACCTTAGGAGAGTGTGTATGTAAGAACACATGTATATATGTATGGATGATTGTGAATACACACAGACAACATATTTCTAAACTTTGAAAGTATAATTGGCATAAAACTTATAATAGGCTAGGGGAACTTGAATCTTTCACACTGAGTAAAAGTTGTTCCTTGTCAAC
This sequence comes from Petaurus breviceps papuanus, assembly GCF_028583685.1. Lineage (NCBI taxonomy): Eukaryota > Metazoa > Chordata > Mammalia > Diprotodontia > Petauridae > Petaurus > Petaurus breviceps. The sequence continues at coordinate 16,952,745 of NW_027187348.1, read as the reverse complement.
ACTGTCAAACTAGCTTAAAATGTATTGATATAGCAGACACCATGTAACATAGCATTTTTAATCTTGAGAACATATCAGTGGGGAGATGGGGAAGGGCTTGCCTCCTCAACTATTACCACTGCAATCCTTAGAGTATCTGCCTTGACTTATGGAAGAGATGAATACCATAATAATTAAAGAACATAATGAACCTGTTCTATAGTATGATGAAATACTGAATGATTTGTTGGTTGATTGGTTGGTTGGTTGGTTTTTATGCTTTGTTCTTGAAGGGGAGCAAAATGACATTACTATGTTAGAGGCAAGCTACAACTGTGATTGATCAGACCAATATAAATTTGGAATTCTCTAGCACAAACAGTACATGTGAACATTTGGGGGAGATTCTCTAAATTTTTTCATTTCATATTTCTTTTGAGCTGCTTCAGTTCTGCTTTGCTCATAGAGAACAGCACCTTCTCTAATGAGGTCATACAGTGTCTCCCTTGTCACAAATCAATTCCAGCATTCTTATGAGAGACCTTAAGAATGTTCTCGTATGACTTTTTCTGGCCACCATGGAGCACTTGCCCTGGGTAAGTTCTCCATAAAATGGTCTTTTTGGTAAGTGTACATTTGGCAGCCAATCGTAGTTAACTTCTGTGCAGTGGTGTTTGAATGCTTGCAAGTTTAGTTCAAGAAATTACTACACTGTGTGGTATCTTATCCTACTGTAAGGGTTATGGGATTTAAAGATCTTCCATGCCCCATCGTACTTGCTGACGTAGGGGCAAGAGGAAGCGGAAGCAAAGCTAGAGTTCCTGCTGTGGCTAGCAGTGGCAGTGATGGCAGCAGCAGCGGCAGCGGAAGAGCAAACCCCTTTTTAGGTCAGGCAGAATTCTGCTAAGGTCTCCTGCTGAGGACTGCCAGGGGCCGGAGCTGCTGGGAGCACGCTTCCTGGACGCTGGGTGGTTGCTGTGAGTGGGGAGAGGAGAACCTTTGCCTGGGGTAGCCTGTTCTGTTTTAAAGGCTTGAGAATGTGGGTGCTTTCTACTTTATCTACCTGTGCCAATTTCATAACTACTCTGATGCCTTTGACTTTCTGGTTTGGGGACTCGGTCTTTTGGTATTTTAATAAATGTTCTCTCTTTATCCCCCATATAAAAAGCCTGATATATTTGTGATTGATAACGGCATCAGCATATTTACAATTTCTGTAGGCATTGTGAATATTGCATTGCTTATATACCTACCAAGTGATCTTCAGAATCTTCTTAAGGCAATTCAAATGGAAGTGATTCAGTTTCCTGGCATGATGTTGCTATACTATCTGGATTTCATAGGAACAGAGTAATGAGGTGAGCACAATGACTCTGTAGACCTTCAGTTTTGTAGTCAGTCTAATTTCCAACTGCAGAAGAGATTTTGTATCCCATTAAGCTCTTTTCCTGTGGCAAAGCACCTCATGCTGATTCTATTCCAACTGAGATTTACAAGGTGGTATGACAGGAGAAAGTTATCCCCCAGTAGAACAAGGACCCTTCCATTGTCCATCTCCATAAAGGCAAAGGAAATAGATTGTCCTATAACAATCATGGTGGGGATGGGGCCTACCTCTTAGCCATGGCTGGGAATATCCTTGCCAGAGTCCTTCTTAATGAAGCCCTGGATAAGGACTCATGAAAGACCTGGTTTCAGATCTTATAACTCATGCTTAATAGTCATGTGACCATACTAGCTTATTTGGTCTCTTGGTCCTTAGTTTCCTCATTTTTAACTTGTAGTGCCTTCTTTATATGGTTTTGAGAAGATTAAAATAGTACACATCAATATTAATTAATGTTCTTTGCTTCTTACTGAATAAGATAGTGTATATCTATGTAAAATTCTGTTGTTTATCTATTTTCTGCTTCCTTTATTTAAAGGGATACATACACATATGTGTGTGTGTGAGTGTGTGTGCCTAATTGTATCAGGTACTACAACTTTAAGCCTTATTTCCCTCCTGATTGTGACCATATAACTGTAACTCTAGGTGAAGAAGTAATTCCTAACCTCCTACCCCCATGGGACTACACTCAGAGACCTAGAGAGAGAATAGGAATGATTTTCAATTTAATTTCACAAATGCTGAAATATAATGTGAATCTGAAAAAAATAAGTGGAATTCAGAATCATCATTTAGTTGGAAAAATTCTGAAAAAAAGAGTTTATAAATGTTTATTAGGTACCTACTATAGGCCAAGGAAAGTGTTAAATTCTTTGAATAAAACACAAAGGCAAAAAAAAAAAAAACATTGTCTTTGCACTCAAGTAGCTCACAGTAGAATTGTTAAGAAACTGTTTTACCAAGACTTGTGCAGAAATACATTGACATGATTCCACATGTATAACCTATATCATATTGCTTGCATTTGGAGGAGAGGGGATGGGAGGGAAGGAGGAAGAAAAAAACTTGAAATAATTAATCTTACCAAAAATGAATGTTGAAAACCAGAAAAAGAAAAAAAATTTGCACAGGCTCAGATCAAAAGCCTAATTGATCTGTATTCTAATTAAACATTTACTCATGTTGATCTTAAGATGGGAATAGATAACCAATACATAATGTTTCTGTAGATGGCATGGAATATCTATTGATGATTGTGTACTGTAGATTTCAAAGGTATATTTTCAATATTTTTTTCTTTTTTTTTGTTTTTCCCTTTTTTATTTTTTAACTTACATCATTCATTTCTACAAGATTTTGAGTTATAAATTTTCTCCCCACTTTTCCCCTACCCACCACCCCAAACAGCAATCCCACTGAATATCCCCTCCCCCAATATGATCTCTCCCTTATCTTTCCCCATCCACCCTCTGACTTAAAAGTAGGGCATAGTGGATTTCTATGACCCAGTGCCTGTATATGTTATTTCCGAGTTAAATGTAAAACACTATGTATGTGTGTATATATATGTGTGTGTGTGTGTGTCTGTATGTTTGTGTGTGTTTGTGTGTGTATTTAAACAGTTGATTTTAAAACTTTGAATTCCAGATTCTTACCCTTCCTCCTTTATCACCCACGCTTACTGGGAAAATTAGCAATTCAATATAGGTTGTACATGTGTAGCTTTGCAAAATATTTCCATAGTGGATATATTGTGAAAGACTGACTATATTTCCCTCAATTCTATCCCACCACCCCCTTGTTCTATTCTCTACTTTGATCCTGTCCCTTTTCAAAAGTGGGTACTTCCAACTTCCCTCCCTCCCAGCCTACTCCCTCTTCCATCATCATGCTCTCATTCCCTTCCCCCCTACTCACCTGTAAGGTGAGATACCCTATTTAGTGTGTATGTCATTCCCTACCTAAGCCAAATTCAAGGTTGACTCATACCCTTTTTTCTTCCTGTTTTTCCCCTCCATTTTAACAGTTTTTCCTTGCTTCCTCCATATGAGATAATTTACCCGATTCTGTCTCTCCCCTTCTCCACTCATTATATTCCTCTCTCACCTCTTAATTTTCCCTTTTAAGTATGATCCCTTCCTATTAAATTGGTCTTGGGACCTCTATGTATGTATACTTGTACACATATATACACATTCATATATGTATTCATACAGACATATATCTTCCTATATGGACATATATGTGTGTGGATTTCTATTTGTATTTCCTTCAACTATTTTCATACTGAGAAAATTTTCATAACTTACCATTATTCTTTTTCCATGTAGGAGTGTATATAGTTCAACTTTGAGAATTTCCTTATGTTTCTTTTCCATGTTTACCTTCTCATGCATCTCTTACTTATTGTATCTGAGAAGCGAATTTTCTATTCAACTCTGTTTTTATCATCAAGAATGCCTGAAAGTCCTCTATTCATTGAAGGATGACATTTTTCCCTGAAACATGATACTCACTTTTGCTGGGTAGTGATTCTTGGTTATGATCCTATCTCCTTAAAACTCCACAATATCATATCCCAAGCCCTTTGATTCCTAAGTGTAGAAGCTGCCAGGTCCGGCATTATCATGATTGTGTTTCCACAATTTTCAATTTTTTTCTTCCTGGATGCTTGTAATATTTTCTCCTTGATCTGGGTACTCGGGTCATTGGCTATAATATTCCTAGGAATTTCCTTTTCTGGGATCTTTTTCAGGAGGTGATTGTTGGATTCTTTCAACCCCTATTTTGCCCTCTGCTTCTAAAACATCAGGGTAATTTTCCTTGATAATTTCTTGGAGGATGATTTCTAGGTTCTTTTTTTTTCATCAAGGCTTTCAAGTAGTCCAATAATTTTTATATTATTTGCCCTGGATTTATTTTCCAGGTCAGTGATTTTTCCAATGAGATATTTTACATAACCTTCTATTTTTTTTATTTGTTTGGATCTGTTTTAATAGTACATTGATTTCTCATAAAGTCACTAGCTTCCATTTGCTCCAATCTAATTCTGAAGGAATGATTCTCTTCAGTGTGCTTTTGAGATTATTTTTCCATTTGGCAAATATGGCTCTTTAAGGCATTCTTCTCCTCATTGACTTTTTGAGCCTCTTTTTTCATTTGACTTAGTCTAATTTTTAATGTGTTATTTTCATCAGTTAAGTTGTTGACTCTCATTTCATAATTTTCTTGGATTGTTCTCATTTCTTTTCCCAATTTTCCTCCACTTATCTTATTTGTTTTTGAAAACACTTTTTACTCCTCTATGGCCTGCAACCAACTAATATTTTTCTCAGAAGCTTTTGGTACAGGAGTTCTGATTTTGCTGTCTTCCTCCCTTTCCATGCTTTGATCCTTTTCGTGCCCAAAATAGGAATGTAATGTCTGATTGCTGAACTTGCTATGCTTCCTTTGCTTGTTCATGTTGGCACTTAATTACCTGACTTTTTAGTCTTTTGCCACAGTAGAACTCTTCTTCCAGAGAGAGGAGCTTTGACCTAATCACTGGGGTTTTCTCAGCTGCTGTAGCTATTAGTTGGCTACCCTCTCCAATGCCTCCACATGCTTTGGCAAACTTGTCAAACACTCCAGGACCTCCATTGTAGACAGTGATCCAGATCTAAGCAGGTTAAAGTAAGAGTGATTACCCCAAGACTGGTTGTTTGATCCCCCTACCATCTGCAGACCATGAGCTCTGAAGCAGCCAAATGGCAGCAGCTCTATGGCCATGGTGCCTCAGCTGCTTCTCCATCCAGGGGGTAAAGGCTGGACCACACTACCAAATTCCCTGTTTCTAAAATTCAGACTGCACTGACTTCTCACTTTGTCCTTAGCATCTATGGGTTGATGATTCTGGAAACTACCACAGCTGTTGGTGATTCTAAATCCATCAATGGGTGGCTGTTTGTGGCCACACTGAGGCTAAAACCTCTGTCTCATGAAGGGCTGGGATGGTCTCCCAGAGTGCTGTGCTGGCCCCTTCCAGCCAGCCTGTCAGGCTGTCTTCAGTGGGAAGTTAGCTTCTCTCTGTCATTTTGTGGGTTCTGTAGCTGCAAAGTTTGTTTAGATTCATTTTTTAAGCAATCAGGGTTAAGTAACGTTCTCAAGGTTTCATGGCCAGTTATTTCTGGGTGTGGTGCTAAATATCTGAGGCTGGATTTGATCCGCAGGTCATCCCGACACTGGAGCCAGTGCTCTTACTCGCTGTGCTACCTGGCCGCCCCTAGATTCATTTTTTACATGAATTAAAGGAGATGAGAGCAGGAGCCACTGAAGTCCTGTTTCTACCCCGCCATCTTAACTCTGTCGCCGATTTTTTTTTCTTAATCCTGGATTAGACACATATATTAGAAGTTACTTTTTTTTTTTTAAGCATTTGGGGTTAAGTAACTTGCTCAAGGTTACAAGGTCAGTTATTTCTGGGTGTGGTGCTAAGTATCGGAGCACGGATTCATTCCCAGTACATCCTGAATCTGGGGCTGGTGCTCTTACTCACTGAGCCACCTGGCCGCCCCTTAGAAGTTACTTTTAATTTGTTCATTTTTTGAAATCACCATCCTATAAATTCAAGGGGAAAATTATAGCATACAGCTTACCTGAGTGCACTGAGAGGGATATCTTAATGTCAAATTAATCCTACATGTTTGAAAAAGGTCCAGGAAAGCAGGTGAAGGTTGTGCCAATGCTTTCTTGATTTAGTCCTCATTGTTTTCTCTTGCTTGAAATGGGCAGCTCCCATTTGCATGACAACAGATCTAGCTTTTATTTCACATGGAAAGGGCATAAACTGGGTACTCTAAACCCAAACCACAAAAATAAATATTCAAGACTACAGAATAGTAAGAACCCTGAATAACAATCTATTTTTAAACAAGATTCCTTCTCTCCATTTTTCCATACTTATCTCTTCTCTTTTAGTTGAAATCTTTTTTTTTTATCTTCTCCACAAACAACCCATCTTTTTCTACTCCAAATACAAGATTTTGATGATGCTTAGGTATTATTTCCTCTGATTCCTGACAGAATATCCAAGGCATCCTAGTGACATTGTACCTTTTGGCCTGGATTTTCATGGATGATTTTAAAGGCAACTCAGTGAATCCACTAAAATAAATTTGGATGTCAAAGTAATGTACAAAATTTATTAATCTGAAGACAGATTCACCAGAATAAAATCTTGGATTCCAGTCAACTAACTCTTGGTCTCACTTCAAGATATAGATGTAGTATATCATCATAGGATCTGAGAGTCAGAAGAGCTTTTAGTGTTCATCAAATATAACCACTATATGATGTTAAGCAGATGATTGTATGATCTCTCTGATTGAAGCCCAAGTCAAGCAACTGGTAATATATAATCCTTCACCTTTATAGGTAACCTATTTCACTTTTGGTCACCTCTAATATTAGAAAGTTTTGTTTGTTTATTTCTTTGATTGTTTTACTTTTGGTATACCCAACTAGCAATTAAGTCCAGAGGCAAAGGATTCATTCACTCAGAGCATGTGATGCCATGTAATGGGGTTTGGGCAGCGGGGTAGGGAAGGACATGACAGCCACTTCCTTCCCATCCTGACTTTAGATCATGTGACCTGTTAAGAGGATTTTACTGAGCCATTCTCTAACCTTAGAATAAGGAATCAGCAGTCTGGAGACAAAGTACTAGTAATCAGGTAGCTCCGTTTAATTAGTTTCTTTATGAGGAACAGATTTGCAAATCAAGTATTCTCCTGATCAGAGTTTTACCTTGCTCAAGTGAAGACAGAGATTATATACATAAAAAGCAACTGGAAAGGGAAGGGGCAGGTGGATTAAAAACAATGTTTTCCTGGGCTTGAATAGTTTCCCATAAAAAATCCACAAATGGAAGACAATACAAAAATTCTAGATGCCTGTGGGAGCAATATTGCTTCAGATACTTGGGGGTTATTACTTGGTGGATCACAGTACCAGTGTTCTGTGATGGGAGCAGTTTCTATAATCTTTGATTTCCTTCACTTCAGGTACACAGGCAGATTGTTAGCCTTGTCAAAATTTGATTGATCATTTTAAGCTGTATTGTAAGCTTTCTCACAAGAGAGACAATTCTGAGAAATCTAATCTATTAGTATATTTATTGCACATATCCTATTGATTATCATATAAATCATAATTCCCTTAAAAGACCCTAAGAAATCGACCTGTTGTTTGGGTACTCTTTTGTTAATCCTTTATTTTTCCACAAATGGGGAGGGAAGTCTGACCTAGAAGCCACAGGAATCTTGGAATTCAAAATTTCAAACTACTTGTTTCTGCCAGCCCAGAAGGGAAGGCCTTATACAATTTAGGGACTTCAGGCAACGGGGTGGGATTTCAAACTTGGTAGAACTATGAGTATATAGGAATTGAGTTAGCTATTAACTTTATCCAACTGTTCTCCTCAGAAACTACGATTATATAGGAGTATATATTTGTGTAGAGATGCACCCCCCCCAAGGAAAAATGTTTGCATATTTGTTCTTGCTACTTCATTTAAATAAGTCCTCCATTTTAAAAGCTAATCTTATTATAACTGGTTAAGTGGAATTGAGGTACTATCTGTTATGCCTCTGAAATTTGGAAAAATAAATAACTAGATGTAGCCATGGAAAAGATGTGAAACCCTCCTCTAAACCCGTAAGTCTACTCAAGAACCATGAAGAAGAGAAATGTAATGTAACATATCTGTCGTATAGACATTGGAGTCAGAGCAAATTCATATTACTTAAGACAAATTGGTATTTGAAATGAAGTCATATATTTGAGGTTGCTCTAAAAAATAAGCACATTAATTTGTAATTATATAGTTGAGATGTGCTTTAAAGTCATTTTCAAATAGAAGTATATAAAATAATCTGGTCCTAGGTTCACCTTATTCCACATCCTCCATTTCTCCAGAAGAATGCAATTTTCATCTATATAGCTTTCATTTGCCCACTTTATTCAGTCACATCTACTTTTTAATTGCAGTTTCTAGAAACATGATGAAAACATTTCTATGATACTGACTAGAGGAGAATCAGGAAAAAAGATATAATTCCCTTGTAAAAACACTAAACTAACCATAAAAATTCCAAACTCTGATGACATTTTAATAAGTTTGCATAATTTTCTGAAGCCATTGCTTCATCATCTTGATGAGGGTTCTAAAAACATGGAAGGGATACTGAAATGAACAAGTGTCATTTGAAACAAGCTACAAGGACAAATAATGTTTACAATGTGGTTGGTTATATTCCAGATGTGTTCTTCCAGTACACAAAATTTTAAAGCCTATTTCATAATAGGCACTGAAAGCACTAGATATTGGTAAATAGGTGGATATTGAATATTCTGAAAATAATGTTGAAACAAATATTTACATGTAATAAATTTACATTTACAATTTACAAAATTACATTTACATTTAATAAATTGGGCCTGAAACTTAATATGCTACACTATTTGACTTTTTTGTAATATTGTAATATTATTACAATATGGTTATAAATTGATTGTTGATTATTAACTATAATCTGAAGGGCCAAAACTGGTTATAACTAAAAGGTCAAAAGAAAGATTCATGGGAGAGGTGGTGGTAGCTGTAGCTACTGCCATCAGGGCTGCTTCCTGAGCTCCACTCCCACAGATCATGGGGCGACCAAGTTACTCTTCAGAGGGTAATTGCAGGACTCTCTTTGCTGGCACAGAGGCAGGATTCTCTTGCTTAGCCCTGCTGGAAACTGGATTGTTGTCTTGGGTGGCAGACTATGATATGTTAAAAGTTTTAGTTCAGTTTCAAAGTTGTATTTGCTAAATAAAATGTTCTTTTCAATTCTCATTCTTCTTGAAGTTGTTGATACTTTTGACCACCTCTTTATGGAATTCTTACACTTTAACTTTTGTTACATTATTGTATTTGTTTTTTTTTCCTACATGACAGGCTACTCCATATGCCATGGAGGATTTAGAGATGAAAGATTCAAGTTCAAATTAAGGCTATGTGCTTGATACATGTGTGAGTTTGAGCAGATTAGTAAATCTCTCTTGAGTTCAATTTACTTTCCATATCAGTTAAATAAAAGACTTGGACTTTTAACTTTTATTCTATGATTCATGTTTCTATAAAGTATTATCATATTTATCTTACTCACTAGACATGAGTAAGGACCTCTCCTCAGCCATTTTATCCTCCGTCTACAAATAACCCGGGTTTAATAATAATCTGTTTGTAAGGTACTTCAAAATTTACATATCTGTCCTTAACATTTTTTTTCTAAGCTCCTGTTCCATATTGCCAGCTGCCTATGGGACATCTACATCGCAGTGTTTTAAGGTATCTACATATTAACAAGACCAAAATTAAATCCATCTCTTTTCTCTCTTCTAAATTTCTTATTTCTGCAAAGGAAACCATCATTAAAATAAGTTTCAAAAGAATGAAAAAATAGGAGAAAATGTAAAATATATCATTGGAAAAACAACTGGCCTGGAAAACAGATCCAAGAGTAATAATTTAATATTTGTTGGTGTACTTGAAAGCAATGATCAAAAAGAAAACAAAAACATGGGCAGCATCTTTCAAGATTTGATCAAGGAAATATGGAGCAATTAGGAACTTGCTTGAACTCCTGCTTGAACCACCTCCAATTCCTATAAAAAAATGACTCCTAACAAATTTTAGTGATATAGAACCCACAAAGTAATAGAAATAAACAAATGTCGAAGGCAGCCAGGCAGACTGACAGGAAGGGTCTATCCAACCAGTCTGGGAGAGGAGTGTAGTTCCATGTAGGCCACACCAGCACAGACTGTGACACAGACCAGTTGGGGTAGACTTCAGGAGAGTAAATCACTGGCAGCTGTGGAGGTTTGAAGACTTCTCAAGTCATAAACACCAAAGAGAAAGTAAAAGGTCAGTGAGGAATTCTATTGGAACTAGTCAAGAGAAGATCCCCAAAGCAGCAGAGGTGGTGGTAGCTGCAGGTGCTGTCATGGGGGCTGTCTCCTGAGCTCTGGGACCACAGATCATGGTGGAACCAAGTTACTCTTCAGAGGGTAATTGCAGGACTCTCTTTGCTAGCACAGAGGCAGAATTCTCTTGCTTAGCCCTGCTGGAAACTGGGTCATTGTCTCGGGTGGCAGTTCTGGGATAAGGAGCACTGGTGTGGCAGAGCTTGTTGAGGCTGGTGGGTCGAGGTGAGGGGAGTTCCCCTAACAGTTCTGAGGCAGTTCCCCAGAAGAAGTTCTGACAACAACTGGGCAAAATCCCAGAAATTTGGGACACAGCATGCTCCATTCTGGAAGCAGAGTTCTACTGTGGCAAAGAGCACAAAAGTTAATTAATTGGATGGAAATATGAGCAAACATAGGAAGCAAAATCAAACTATAGGATAATTTTTGGTGACAAAGATGATCAATACATGGAAACTGAAGAAGACAAGAAAGTCAAAACTCATGCATCAAAGGCCTTCAGGAAAAATATAAACTTGTTGCAGGTGCTGGAGGAGCTCAAGAATGATTTCAAAAATTAAGTAAGAGAAGAAAATGAAAAATTGGGAAGAGAAATGAGAATGATGCCAAAAACAATTATGAAAAATGTGACAACAGCTTACTGAAGGAGACGAAAGAAATACTGAGGGGAAAAAAAAAAAACATAAAAAATACACTAAATCAAATGGTAAATGAGGTACAAAAGCCAAGGAGGGGAATAATGCCTTAAAAAGTAGAATTGGCCAGTTGGAAAAGGAATTTCAAAAGCTCACTGAAGGAAATAATTCCTTCCAAATTACATTGGAGCAAATGGAAGCTAATGACTTTATGAGAAATCAAGATACCCTAAAACAGATTTAAAAAATGAAAAAAAAGAGAAGGCAATGTGGAATACCTCATTGGAAAAAAAAACACTGACCTGGAAAATTGATTCAGGAGATTTAATTGAAAAATTATTGGTCTATGTGAAAGACATGACAAAAAAAGAGTCTATACATCACCTTTCAAGATATTATCAAGGAAAACTGCCCTGATATTCTAGAACCAGAGGGAAAGAAAGACACAGAAAGAACGCACTAATTATTTCTTGAAAAAGATCCCAAAAAGAAAACTAGTAAGAATATAATAGCCAAACTCCAGAGTTCCCAAGTCAAGGGGAAAATATTACAAGTTTTCAGAAAGAAACAATTTTAGTATTGTGGAAACACAATCAAGATCAATATTGGGACTATTAGCATAATTGACCTTATCAATGGCAAAATAAATAAATCATAATTATCTCAATACATGAAGAAAAAGCTTTTGGCAAAATTCAACATCCATTTCTATTAAAAAAAACACTAGAGAGCATGGGAATAAATGGAGTTTTCCTTAAAATGATAAGTAACACCTATCTAAAACCATCAGTGAGCATTACCTGTAATTCGGATAAGCTAGAAGCATTTCCAATAAAATCAGGGGTGAAAAAACGATGTCCATTATCATCACTCTGTGTGTGTGTGTGTGTGTGTGTGTATGTATGTATGTAGGGGGGAATCACAAGGAAAAGAAATGAGTGGTGCAAGAAAATGATGAAAAAAATGATTCAACAGCTTCATAAAAATATTGAAAAAAATAAAAACTTTAAACATAGAACAGGCCAAATGGTTAAAGAGGTACTAAATTCCACTAAAGAGTAAAACTCCTAACAATCAGAGTTGAAAAATGAAAAAAAAAATACCAAGGTTATCTAAAGAAAAAAAGTCTTTAAATAACTGAATTGGCCTAACAGAAAATAAGAGGTACAAAACATAACTGAAGAAAATAATTACTTAAAAATTAGAATAACTGGAGGCAGGCTGGGATGGAGAGGCATGCAGAGGTCTGATCAATAAGGGGGACCAAGTTGTCCCACCTGTCACAAGGGCCACTACCAAGCCTATCACCAAGGGGCTGGAACTGGAAATAGAAAGGCAACAATCAAATGCAGGGCCCTTGTCAAGGACATTAAATAGTCCTGGGACTACTACTCTATAGCCCAGAAATTTAAAAAGCCCCTTTCAGGACCTCCAAGGACCAAGATGGCAGAGTGAACTCTGGCTGCTCCAACTGCCCCCGCCCCCCGCCCCTGAAACATATTAATTATTGTCCCAGAGCAAAACCCTAAACAGTAAAGGTTTGGGAACCCTAGAGGAAGGGCGTGACTAGGGCCTATTATCCTCAGAGGGAGGAATGAAACTCAGAAGGAGACAATGCTGACCCCACACCCACAGCTGAAACATCTACACGGAATGGCTACCAAGCACAGAAAGCTTTCCTAAATGAGCTCAAAAGGAATGTTGAAAACGAAATGAGAGAGATAGAAGACAAAATGAATAATTCTTTAAAAATCAAAATTGCAAAATTAGGAAAACATTGTAATGTAGATAACAGCTCCTTAAAAAGAACAGTGGGTGATATGGAAAAGAAGCTGCAAAAACTAACCAAGGAAAATAATTCACTAAAAACTAGAAACAACCAAATTGAAGCAAATAACTCTATGAGGAACCAAAAATTAGTCAAACAAAACAACAAGAATGAAAGATTAGATAAAGAAGTAAAATATTTCAATGGAAAAATACCTGACCTGGAAAACAGATTCATGAGAGTTAATCTGAGAATTATACACCTACAAGAAAATCATGATGAAAAAATGAGCCTGGACAACATCCTCCAAAAGCTCATTAAGGATAACTGCCCTGAGATACTAGAAATTAAGGGTAAAATAGAAATTGAGAGAATCCACCAGAAACCTCCTGAGAGAGATCCCAAACTGAAAAATCCTCGAAATGTTGTGGCCAAACTCCAGAACTACCAGGTAAAGGAAAAAATACTTCAAGTGGCCAGAAAGAAAAAAATCAAATATTGAGGAAACACAGTGAGGGTCGCACAGGATTTGGCAGCCTCTTCACTGAAAGATCGGAGGTAGTGGAATACAAATTTTCACAAGGCAAAAGAGCCCGGTTTACCACCAAGGATCACCTACCCAGCAAAAGTGAACATATTCTTCCAAGCAAAGAGATGGTCATTCAATGATATAACAGATTTGCAGACCTTGATGAAAAAGCCAGAGCTCAATGGAAAATTCAACCTCCAATTACAAGACACAAGAGCCACATAGAAAGGCAAACAAGGAAAACACACACACACACACTGTTGTTTAATAAGAGCAAACTGTTTATAGACAATATAGAGTAAGAGTATAAATTACACAAAATGATGATAAAAAAAAACTTATTAAAGACAACGTGACTTCAATGGAAGAAGAGGAATGAATGAAGTGGAAAAGGGTAAATTATGCCACACAAAGAGGCATAAAAGCAATATAACAGAGGAACAGAGGAAAACAAGGGAGGGAGATGAGTATTATATGAGCTTTTCCCTCATTTTTTCTGGTGCAAGGACAGAATAACACAACCAGTTAAGCTTAGGGAGAAGAGACACAAAACATTTCATAATAGAGGGAAAGAGGGGAGGGAGAGGAGCTTTGCATAAGATTTGTTTCTGTCGTGCTTGGTTAGAAGAAGAAATAAAATACTACATGAAGTATAAAATTATCCTATAGGCAGTAGGAGGGGGAAAGGGCTGTGAAATGAGGGGGGTGGTGAGAAAGAAGGGAAAAAAAAGAGGCAAGGGGAAGGAAAGGGAAGGGGCTGATAAGGGAATACTGAGGGGGAAGTGGTCAAAAGGAAAAGTATTAAGGAGGGGAAAGAAAAGGGAAGAAAAAATATTAGCATTAACAAGGCAGGGAATAGGATGGAAAGAAAGAAACAGATAATAATTATAACTTTGAATGTGAATGGAATGAACTCTCCTATAAAATGGAGGCAGATAGCAGAATGGATTAAAAATCATAATCCTACAATATTCTGTTTAAAAGAAACACATCTGGGGTGGCCAGGTAGCACAGCAAGTAAGAGCACCGGCTCCAGTGTTGAGAAGACCTGGAGATCAAATCCCGGGCTCAGACACTTAGCACCCACCCAGAAACACCTGACCGTGTAACCTTGAGCAAGTTACTTAACCCCAATTGCTTAGGGGCAGCCAGGTGGCTCAGCGAGTAAGAGTACCGGCTCCAGTGTTGGGACGACCTGGAGATCGAATCCGGGCTCAGACACTCAGCACCACACCCAGAAATAACTGGCCGTGTAACCTTGAGCAAGTTACTTAACACCGATTGCTTAAAAAAAAAAAAGAAACACATCTGAGTCAGAGGGATACCCACAGGGTAAATGTAAAAGGCTGGAATAAAATATATCATGCCTCAGCTAAAGTAAAAAAAAAAAAAAGCAAGCATAGCAATCCTTATCTCAGATAAAGCAAAAGCAAAAATAGATCTAATTAAAAGAGATAAGGAAGGAGACTATATCCTCCTAAAAGGCTAAATTGAGAATGAAGTAATATCATTACTAATTATATATGCACTAAGTGGTATAGCATCCAAATTCCTAGAGGAGATGGTAAAGGCATTAGAGGAAAAAATAAATAGCAAAACTGTACTAGTGGAGGACCTTAATCTCTCCCTCTCTGAACGTGATAAATTCAACCTCAAAATATACAGGAAAGACGATAAGGGGGTGAATAGAATTTTAGAGAGGGTAGGTATGATAGATCTCTGGAGAAAACTGAATGGGGATAAAAAAGAACATATTTTCTTCTCAGTGGTTTATGGCACATACACAAAAATTGACCTTGTACTAGAAGACAAAAACCTCACAATTCAGTGCAGAAAGGCAGAAATAATAAATGCATCATATTCAGATCATGATGCAACAAATATCATATGCAATAAAGGGCCATGGAAAGACAGAATAAAAATTCATTGCAAAATAAACTATTTAAACCTAAAGAATGAGTGGGTCAAACAAAAAATCATAGAAACTATCAGTAACTTCATTCAAGAGAATGAAACAATAAGACCACATACCAAAATTTGTGGTATGTAGCAAAGGCAGTCTTTAGGGGAAGTTTTGTATCACTGAGTGCATACATGAATAAATTAGAGAAAAGGGAGGTAAATGAATGGGGCATGCAATGGAAAGAGCTAAAAAAAGAACAAATTGAAAATCGCCAATTAAATACTAATTTGGAAATACTGAAAACCAAAGGACAGATTAATAAAATTGAAACTAAGAAAACTATTGAATTAACAACTAAAGCTAAGAGCTGGTTTTATGAAAATATAAAAAAAATTATAAACCCTTAGTCAATATGATAAAAAAGAAAGGAGAAAACCAAATTATGAGTTAGTCAAAATGATAATAAAGAAAGAAAACCAAATTATGAGCATCAAAAATGTAAAGGGTGAACCAACCACCAATGCAGAGGAAATTAAAACAATAATTAGGAATTATTTTCCCCAGTTGTATGCAAATAAATTTAATAATCTTAGTGAAATGCATAAATATTTACCAAAATATATGTAGCCCAGTTTAACTGAAGAGGAAGTAAATTTCTTAAATAAATCCATATCAGAAAAAGAAATCAAACAAACCATCAGTGAACTCCAACAAAAAAATCTCCAGGAATTGCTAGTGAATTCTATCATATATTTACAAAACAATGGATTACAATACTCTATAAACTATTTGGGAAATTTTGTGAAGAAGGAGCCATACCAAATTCTTCTTATGACACAAATATGCTATTGATACTTCAATCAGGAAAAGATAAAACAGAGAAAGAAAATTGTAGGCCAATTTCCCTCATGAATATAGATGAAAAAATGTCAAATAAAATGTTAGCAAAAAGACTATAAAAACTTATCACAAGAATAATACACTTTGGTCTGGTGGGATTTATTTCAGGAATGCAAGAATGGTTTAATATTTGGAAAACCGTCTGTATAATTGATCATATCAACAATAAAAATAGCAAAAAACACATAATTATTTCAATAGATGCAGAAAAGGTTTTGACAAAATACAACATACATTCCTATTAAAAACCCTAGAAAGTATAGGAATAAATGGAGCCTTCCTTAAAATAATACCTAGTATCTATTTAAAGCCATCAGCAAGTATTATACATAATGGGGAGAATCTAGAAGCATTTCCAATGAGATTAGGGGTGAAACAAGGATGTCCACTATCACCCCTCTTATTCAATCTGGTACTAAAATGTTAGCAGTAGCAATTAGAGAAGAAAAAGTAATCAAAGGAATCAAATTAGGCAAAGAAGAGACCAAGCTATCACTCTTTGCAGATGATATGATGATGTACTTAGAGAATCCTAGAGAATCAAGTAAAAAACTACTTGAGACAATAAATAAATTTGGTAAAGTTGCAGGATATAAAATAAACCTACATAAATTCTCAGCATTTCTAATGAAATGCAACAAGTGAGAGAAAAAGAAATACCATTTAAAGTTACTGTAGACATTATAAAATATTTGGGCATCTACCTGCCAAAACATAACCAAGAAAAATATGAACACAACTACAAAACATTTTTCACACAAATAAAGTCAAATCTAACTGATAGTAAAGACATTATTTGCTCATGGCTGGGTTGAGCTAATATAATAAAAATGATAATTTTACCCAAATTAAATTATATATTTAGTGCCATACCAATTATTTTACCAAAATCTACCTTATAGAGCTAGACAAAATAGTAACAAAATTCATATGGAAGAACAAAAGGTCCAGAATATCAAGGGAATTAATGAAAAATAATCCAGGATGGTGGACTGGTTTTACCAGATTTCAATCTGTACTATAAAGCATAAGATCTCAAAACTACTTGGTACTGGCTGAGGAACAGAGTAGAGGATCAGTGGGATAGATTGGGTACACAAGACTCATCTATCAATAACTATAGTAATCTACTGTTTGATAAACCCAAAGACCACAGTTTTGGGGATAATAACTCACTATTTGACAAAAACTGCTGGGAAAACTGGAATATAGTATGGCATAAACTGGGTATAGACCATTATCTAATACCATATACCAAAATCAAATCTAATTAGGCGCATGATATAGGTATAAAGGCTGATACTCTAAGCAATCTGGGAACGCAAGGAATAGTTTACCTGTAAGATTTGTGAAGAGGGGAAGATTTTATGACCAAACAAGAATTATAGAGCATTATAAAATGCAAAATGGATACTTTTGATTACATTAAATTGAGAAGCTTCTGTGTTCAACCAAGGCAATGTAACCAGGATTAAGAGAGAAGTGGAAAGTTGGGAAAGAATTTTTACAACCTATATCACTGATAAGGGACTCATTTCTAAAATATACAGAGAAGTGAAACAAATCTATAAGGATACAAGTCATTCTCCATTTGATAAATGGTCAAAGTATATGATCAGGCAGTTTTCAGAGGAAGAAATTAAAGATATTTATAAGCATATAAAAAACGCTCTAAATCACTATTGATTAGAGAAATGCAAATCAAAACACTTCTAAGGTGCCACATCTCACCAGTCAGATTGGGTAAGCTGACAAAACAGGAAAATGACAAATGTTGGAGAGGATGTGGGCAAATAGGAACACTAATGCATTGCTGGTGGAGTTGTGAACTGATCCAACCTTTCTGGTGAAGAATCTGGAATTATGCCCAAAGGGTTATAAATAATTTCATACCCTTTTACCCATCATTACCACTTCTAGTGTTGTCTCCCAATGAGATCATAGAAGTGGAAAAAAGACCCATATATACAAAAATATTTATAGCAGCTCTTTTTGTGGTGGCAAAGAATTGGAAATTAAGGGGGTTCCTATCAATTGGGAAATGGCTGAACAAGTTCTGTATATGCATGTTATGGAATACTGTTGTGCTATAAGAAATGAGTGGCAGGTGGACTTCATATTTACCTGGAGAGGCTTACACGAACTGATTCTGAGTGAGAAGAGTAGAGCCAGAAGGTATTTGTAAACAATTACAGACAACGTATGTGTGATGACCAACTTTGATAAACTGGACTCTTCTCAGCAATCCAGCATCATTAGTCAACCCCAAAAAACTCATGATGGAGAGAGATATTTACATCTAAATAAAGATCTGAGTTTTAATCCAGAGTGAAGCAAACTACTTGCTCTTTTTCTTTTTCTTGTTTGTTTCCTTTTTCACATTATTAATTCCATCTCATACAATCCTTCTTTATAACCTGACTAATGCCTAATTTGAAAGTATTTTCAGATATTATACTTGTATGACACTGGGGGAGGGAGAGAAAATTTGAAACTCAAGGAATTGTGGTAATGAATCTTGTAAAATAAAAGTAAACAAGTTAATAAAGACAAAAAAATTAAAATAATAAAGTAGAATCCAATGAATCCATGAGACATCAATAAAATAAAGTAAAAAGAATTTTAAAAGAAGAAAATGTGCAATACCTCATTGGAAAAACAACTGACCTGGAAAATAAATCCAGGATAGATACTTAAAGAAATATTGGACTACCTAAAAGCCATGATTTTTTTTAAAAAGTGCCTAGATATCATCTTTCAAAAAATCATCAAGGAAAACTGCACTGATGTCATAAAATCAAAGGATAAAAAAAGAAATTGAAGGAATCCACTGATCATCTCCTGAAAGAAATTTCAAAATCAAAATTCCAAGAATCGTATAGCCAAATTCCAGAATTATCAGGTCAAGGGAAAGTTTTACAATCACCCTGTAAAAAATAATGCAAGAGTCATATAGCCATAGTCAGAACTACAAAAAATTTAAAGCTTCTACATTAAACATTAGAGGGCTTGGAATATGATGTTCTGGAAGGTAAAGAAGCTAATTTACAACCAACAGCCAACTTCCCAGCAAAACTTTTAAGCACTCCTGATGAAAAGATTAATGTAGAATAGAGATTTTGACTTTCAAATTCAAAACTTAAGAAAAGCATAAAATAGAAGCAGAAAAAGAAAAGTTAAGGGATTTGATAATGTTAAAGTGTTTACATTCCTACATCAGAAGATGATATTTATAACTCCTAAAACCTAAATCATTGTTAGGGCAGTTAGGAGGAGTATATATAGACATAGGGTATGGGTATGAGTCAGATGTGATGCATTGTTCTTTACAAAATAAAATTAAGAGGTGGGAAACAATAACGTATTGGGAGAAAGCTAAAGGGAGAGGTAGAATGGAGTAAATTATTTCACATGAAACAGCTTTTGAAGTCGAGGAGAAGATGGGACAGGTGTCAAGGGAGTGCTTCAACCTTACTCTCACAGGAATTCACTAAAGGTGGAAATTGTATACACACTCAGTTGATTATACAAATCTATCTTACCCTATAGAAAAGTAGGGGGGGAAGGGCATAAGAGAAGGCAACAGGCTAATAATATACTGCCCTCCAGGGCTTCCACTCATTTTTGAAAGGAAGTCCTCCACTCCACCTATTGAAATGCAGGTATAAGTAATTTAGTTGCCAACCTTTGCCCCTTGAAGTTCACATTCCCTTTTAACTGGAAGTACTCCTGTATGACCTTGAGTTATGATGCAGATGTGGGTATAGGTAATGTAACTGACCAACAACATTTGGTCTTCCATCTTTGGCATGAGAGCTCCTAAAGTTGCTGCTGCTTCTATCCATCACCACCTAATCCTACCACTGTCATTTCATCTGTGTGAGTTTTGGTTTCATTTCTTGTCCCCCCGTGTCACTGATCTCTTTCCATCTGCTGAAGTTGTTTTTGGCGGGAAGAATGTCTCTCTGGGTTTTTTTCATTCTGCCCATTCAAAATTTGATTTGAAGCATCATTTAAAGTCGTTTGAAAGGGAAGTTTGGAACACCCCAGCCGAGTGCTTATCTACTTTACCACTTTGGCTCCATCTGCAATGGTCTACTTCTTTTTCATAATTTCCTTACATCACTCAGATTTTGTCCAAAATTTTTCATCTACCACTCATATGAGTTTCTTTATTTGTTTTAGGATATCTTGCTGATATTATCCCCAATTATATTTTTATTTGAGGTTTTGCTTATAGCTGTTTTTTATTTATTGCTGTCTTCTGAGTCTTCCCTCTCACTTTTAATGATCAATTTGGTCGTGATTTGCTTATTTCCCCAGGTCCTTTTTTTCGTTATTTTCAATTTAATTTAATTTTTCAATTACATGTGAACAAAAATGTTTACTATCTTTTCTTTTAAAATTTTGCATCCCAAATTATCTTCTTCCTTCCCCTCCTAGGTCCTTGAAAAGGTAAACTATTTAAAATGGAGTATATATGTGCAGACTTGTAAATTATTTTCTTATTAGCCATGTTGCAAAGGAAAACAGACGAAAAAGAAAAAAACCACAAAAATATGAAGTGTTATTTTTTTAAGTATGCTTCAATATGTGTTGAGTTAACAAGTTCTTTCTCTGTAGGTAGATAACACTTTTCATCATATGTTCTTTGTAGTTGTCTTGAGTCAAGTATTGCTGAGAACAGTCAGGTCATTTATACCTTGCCATGGTCCAACATCGCTTTTATTATGTATACTGTTTCTTCTTTTTGTTCATTTTACTTTGCATTTGCTCATGTAAATCTTCCAGGTTTTATGGAAGAAACCAGATCATCATTTCTTATGGCACAGTAGTATTCCATCACAATCATATATCACAACTGTATCAGCAACACAATATTCACAATGCCTACGGCAATTATAAATATGCTGAAGTATTTATTAATCACAAAATATATCAAGCTTGCTATATAGAGGATAAAGCTAAAACATTTATTAAAACACCAAATGACTGAGTCCCAAAACCAGAAAGTCAAAGCCATCAGAGTAGTTATGAAATTAGCACAGGTAGATAAATTAGAAAGCACCCACATTCTCAAACCTTTAAAACAGGACAGGCTACCTCAGGCAAAGGTCTTCCTCTTCCACCCACAGCAACTACTCAGAGTCCAGGAAACATGCTCCTAGCAGCTCCAGCCCCTGGCAATCCTCAGCAGGAGTCCTTAGCAGAAATTCTGGCTGGCTCAAAAAGGGGTTTGTGCCTCCACCTCTACCTTGGCACTACCACTGCCACTGCCCCTGCCTCTGCTGCTGCTGCTGCCACTGTCGCAGCCCCTGCTAGTCACTGCAGGAACTCTAGCTTGGCTTCTGCTTCCTCTTGCCCCACCTCTTCCTGCTATGTCAGCAAGTCCAAGGGGGCATGGAAGATCTTTAAATCCCATAACCCTTAAACAACTTGTTCAGTCATTCCCCAATTGAGAGATATTCACTCAGTGTCCAATTCTTTGCCACATGCAAAAGAACTGCTACAAATAGTTTGTTTATATGTTGGTCCTTTTCCTTCGAGACCTTTGGTATACAGACCTAGAAATTGTGTTGCTGAGTCAAAAGGTATAGATTCCTCTAGAAATAGTTCCATTTTACTCCCCAGAATGGTTGTACCAGTTCACAATTCCACCAAGTGCTTCCAACATTTGTGATTTAACTCTGATGCGATATTAACCAATCCAATAGGTATGAGGTAGTACCTAGGAGTTATTTATCTAATCAACAGTAATTTAGGGTATATTTCATATAAATATAGTTAGCTTTGATTTCTTCTCAATACAACTTCTTAGGACAAATTATTAATTGCAGAAGGAATTGTATTTTTATATATTTGACTCAGATTTTTACATATTTGTGAAATGTGACCTTTATCAGAAAAACTTGTGTAAAACATTTTTTTTCCCACAGTTTCCATCACCTCTTCTAATCTTGGGTACACTGAGTTTATTAATATAAAATTGTTTTAGTTTTTTGTAATCCATATTATTTATTTTAAAACCTTTAATACTCTGTCTCTTGTTGGGTCATAATTTTTTTTTCTTTTACCCATAAATCTGACAGTCTAAATATCCCATACTCCCCTAATTTGCTTGGTATATCACATTTTATGTCTAAATATAACACTTATTTTGACTTTCTCTCTCTCTATGTATGTGTGTATATATATATATATATATATATATATATATATATGTGTGTGTGTGTGTGTGTGTGTGTGTGTGTGTGTGTGTGTGTGTGATATATGCCTATACCTACTTCTGACAAACCATTTTTTAATTGTTGCAGCAACTATTGTCAAATAATGATTTCTTCTCCAAAAGTCTTAGATCTTTGAATTTCTCAAATACTAAGTTTTAATGGTCATTTACAACCATATATCATATACTTAATCTATTCCACTCCTCACTGCTCTATTTTTCAACCACTAGGGCTAATTTTGAAGATTAAGTCTGAGATCAGGTACTGCTAAGCCAACTTCCTTATATGTTTCCAGGGCCCATTATTAAATATAATTTTATTGTTATGGTCTGAAATGGATGGATTTAACATTTTTTCTTTTCTATATTTGGTTGTGAGATTTTTGTGCCCTAAAAATGGTCTATTTATCAAAAGTGCCATGGGCCACTGTGCCAAATTTGTCCAGAGTTCTATCATACCTAACTTTTCTGTAATTCTATTCACCTCCTTAACTTTTTTTATTATTATTTTATGGGTAGATCTATCTAGTTCTGAGAGGAAAATGTTGAGATCATCCACTACATATATTTTACTGTCTATTTCATCCCATAACTCATTTAACTTTTCCTTTAAAGATTTTGATGCATGATATTTAGTACATATATGTTTTAATTGTATTTATTGTCTATATTACCTTTTAGAAAAATGTAGTTTATATTTTTTATTTTTTTAAAGAAATTGGGGTTAAGTAACTTGCTCAAGGTTACACAGCCAGTTATTGCTGGGTGTGGTGATAACTATCTGAGCCCAGATTTGAACCTCAGGTCATCCCGACACTGGAGCTGGTGCTCTTACTCTCTGAGCCACCTGGCCGCTCCTAAGCAATTGGGGTTAAGTAACTTGCTCAAGGTTACACGACCAGGTGTTTCTGGGTAGGTGCTAAGTGTCTGAGCCCGGATTCGATCCCCAGGTCATCCTGACACTGGAGCCGGTACTCTTACTTCCTGTGCTACCCGGCCGCCCCTTTTTTATTTTATTTTATTTTATTAAGCAAGAAAAATATAGTTTCCCCACTTATCTCTTTTAATTATTTCTATTTTGATTTAGATTTTTCTACGTTTGTTATTGCTACAACTGCATTATTTTGTCTCAGTTGAAACACAATAAATTCTGCTCTAGTCCCTAATTTTAACTCTATGTATGTCTCTCTTTTTTCAAGAGGGTCATTGAGTTCTCTTTTTTAACCCATTCTGATCTCCATTTTTATTTTATGTGTGAATTCATCTGATTCTCATTCACAGTTATAATTATTAACTATGTTTTCCCCTCCATCCTACTTTCTCCTGTTTATTTAATCTTTTCTCTCTCTTTTTACTCTTTTCCAGGTGAAAAATATGTTTTCCTTCTGACCACTAATTCCTTTAATATATCCTCCTTTCAATCCTCCTCTCTTTCTCTTATCTTATTACCCAACTACTTCTTTGTAGGCAAAATAGATCTCCATATCCAACTCTGTAGATGTTATTCCCTATTTGAGCCAATTTTTTATTAAAGTAAGTGTCAATTATTGCCTACCACCCCATATCCCATCTTCCTCTCTGGTATAAAAGCTCTTCCTTTCATGCTTTTAGGTGAGGTGAATTTCCCCATTATTACTTTCCCTTCTTTCTTCTCACAGTGTATCCCTATTTCTCACCCATTATATTGTAAAAATCATCTTAGCATACTCAACTATAACTTATGCTCTCTGCATATGTATATGCCTTTTAACTGCTCTAATAATGATAAAATTGTTAGGAGGTATTATTAATATCTGCCCATATAAAATATAAACATTTAAACGTTTTTGATTCCCTTATGATTTCTCTTTCATAGTTACACTTTTATGCTTCTCTTCAGTCTTGGATACTAATGTGAAACTGTCTGTTCAGCTCTGGAATTTTCATGAGGAATGTTTGAAAGTTCTCTGTCTCACAAAATGTTAATTTTTTTTCCCTGAAGGTATATACTCAATTTTCCAGGATGGGTTATTTCTGGTTGAAATCTGTGCTTCTTTGCCCACTAGAACATCTTATTCCAAACCCCCTGATTCTTTTTTTTTTCTTCTTCAATTTATATTTTATTTTTTCTCCAATTACATGTAAAATCAATTTTTAACATTCTTTTTTAAAACTTTGAGTTCAAAATTGTCTCACCCTCCACAGACGACTTAATGAAAAAAGTAAGCAATTTAATACAGGTTATATATGTGTAGTCATGAAAAATATTACCATATTAGTTATGTTTTAAAAGAAAAAAAAATAAACCTCCCCACATAAAAAAAAACTCAAAAAAATAAGGAAAGTAAAAAAAAATAGTATGCTTCAATTTGTATTCAGACATCAGCAGCTCTTTCTCTGGGAATGGATAGCATTTTTCTTCATAAGTCCTTCGGAGTTGTCTTGGCTCATTGAACTGCTTAGAATAGCCAAGTTATTCATAACTAGCTAAGTTATTCATAACTAATTATCTTGTGACATTGCTGTTACTTTGTACAAAGTACATATCACATTGGATCACTTACTGTAAGTCTTTCCAGGTTTTTTTCTGAGAGCATCCTGCTCATAATTTCTTATGGAACAATGATATCTCTTTTAGCACAATTCCATACCACAACTTGTTCAGCTATTCCCCAATTAGTGGACATCCCTCAATTTGCAAATTTTTGCCACCATAAAAGAGCTCTTATAATCATTTTTGTACAAGTACATCCTTTTCCTTTAAAAAAAAAACTATTTTTAAATAGAGAGCTAGCAGTGGTATTGCTAGGTCAAAGGGTTTGCATGGTTTCATAGCTCTTTGCACATAATTTCAACTTATTCTATAGAATTGTTGAATAAAGTCCCAACTTCTCCAACAATGCATTAATGTCTCATTTTTCTGACATCCCCTCCAACATCTGTCATTTATCTTTGCTGTCCCATTAGTCAATCTAATAGATATGAGGTTGTACCTCAAAATGATTTTATTTTGGATTTCTCCTGTGAATACTGATTTTGAGTATTTTTTTTTCTATATCTATAGATAGTGTGAATTACTTGACCTGAAAATTGTTCATATCTTTTGATCCTTTACCATCTGGAGAGTGGCGCTTGTTTTTTTGTAAATTTGATGTAGTTGTCCTTATATTTGACAAATAACTTTAACAGAGAAACTTGCTTCAGTTTTTTCTTCAGTTATAATTGCTAACTGTACTTCCCTCTATTCTATTCCTCCCTCTGTTTCTTCTATTCTCTTTTCACCCTGACCCTCCTAAAAAGTTTTTCTTATGACTATTGCTTCCCCCAATCTATGCTCTCTTTCATAACCCCTATTCATTTATCCTACTGTCCTGTAGGGTAAGATATATTTCAATACTCAATTGAGTATGTATATTATTCCCCCATGAGTCAATTAAAATGAGAGTAAGATTTGCTTCCTTTGTCTCACCTCTCTCATCTTCCCATCTGTTCTAAAAGCTTTTTCTTGGATCTTTTATTCATAATAATTTTCCTCATTCTACCTTTCCCTTTCCATTTCTCCAAGTGTATTACTCTGTGACCCTTTAATTTATTTTTTGAGATATCACCCCTTCATATTCAACTCACACCTGTGTCCTGAGTCTATATATACATATTCCTTTTAACTGCACTGATGAGGAGAAAGGTTTATGTGTTACAAGTATCATCTTCCCATGTAGGAATGTAAACAGTTTAGTGTTATAAATTCCCTTTATGGCTTCTCTTCCCTGTTTACCTTTTGATGCATCTCTAGAGTCAGGTATTTGAAAGTCAAATTTTCTATTCAGCTCTGATCTTTCCATCAAGAATGCTTGAAAGGCTTCTATCTAATTGAATATCCATTTTTCTCTGGAAGGATTATACTCACTTTTGTTGGGTATGTAATTAATGGTAATGGTAGGTCTTTTTACTCTGAAATATCATATTCCATGACCTCTAATTATTTAATGTAGAAGCTGTCAGACTTTATGTTATATTGATTGTGACTCCATGATACTTGCATTGTTTCTTCATGGCTGCTTGCAATATTTTCTCTTTGAACTGGGAATTCTGAAACTTGGCTATAATATTGCTGGCAGTTTTCATTCTGAGATATCTTTCTGGAGGTGATTGGTGAATTCTTTCTTTTTCTATTTTAACTTTCGGTTCTAGAATATCAGGACGGTTTTGTTTCATAATTTCTTGAATGATGTTGTCTAGGATATTTTCCAGGTCAATTATTTTTCCAGGGAGATATTTCACATTGTCTTTTAATTTTAGAATACTTTTGTTTGTTTTTTTTTCCCTTGTTTCTTGATGTGTCATAAAGTCATTAGCTTCCTTTTGCTCAATTCTAATTTTTAAGAAATTATTTTCTTGGGCGGCCAGGTAGCACAGCAAGTAAGAGCACTGGCTCCAGTGTTCAGAAGACCTGGAGATCGAATCCCAGGCTCAGACACTCAGCACCCACCCAGAAACACCTGGCCATGTAACCTTGAGCAAGTTACTTAACCCCAATTGCTTAGGGGTGGCCAGGTGGCTCAGCGAGTAAGAGTACCGGCTCCAGTGTTGGGACGACCTGGAGATCGAATCCGGGCTCAGACACTCAGCACCACACCCAGAAATAACTGGCCGTGTAACCTTGAGCAAGTTACTTAAACCCAATTGCTTAAAAATATAAAAAAAAATTAAAAGAAATTATTTTCTTTCACTCCCAGAGGGCAGAGCCAAGATAGTGGAGCAGAAACAGGACTTCCCTGTTGGCTCTGGCTCCCACTACTCCAACATATGTAAAATAAAATGACTCTAAACAAATTTTGGAGCTACAGAACCTGCAAAATAACAGAGAGAAACAATTAACTTGCTGAAGGCAGCCTGGCAAGCCAGCAGAAAGTGTGTATTGCATCAGCCTGGGAGCAGAGCACAGACCTTTGAGAGCCTTGGTTCCAGACACAGGGTGGCTAGACCAGCAGTGGCCAGAGCAGATTTCAGGAGGATGAATCACCAGCAGCTGTGGTGGTGTTCAGACTTCTCAATCCATAAAAACTATTGGAAGAGGTTGTCATAAGAGTATGTATGGTCCAGCCCTTGCCTCTGGGGCAAGAAGTGGCAGAGGCACAGTGCCTATAGCTACTGCAGCCTGGCTGCTTTCAGAGCTCCTGGCCTGAAGATCATAGGTGGAACAGGCAACCATTCAGAGGGTAATCACTCTTGCTTTGACCTGCATAGATCTGGTTCACTGTCTTGTGGGGTGTTCCTACGGTTTGGGGAAGTGTGCCAGAGATTGTGGGGGTTGCAGAAAGCATATTCTCCTGATAGGTATGGCAGCTACAAAAACCCCACCAATGTGGGACAAAGCTCTCTTTATTCTGAAAGCAGAGCTCTATCGTGACAAAGAGTTCAAAATTCAAGTAATTGACTGGAAACATGAGCAAGGAAAGGAAACACAATCATACCATAGACTCCTATTTTAAAGACAAAAAAGACAAAAGCATTCAATTGGAGGAAGACAATGAAGTCAGAACACCTTCATCAAAAGTTCTCCCCCAAAAAAATAGGAATTGATTACAGACCATGGAGGAGCACAAAAAGGATTTTGGAAATCAACTAAGAGAAGTGGAGCAAAAATTGGGAAGAGAAATAAGAATAATGCAAAAATATCAAGAAAAGCAAGTCAACAGCCTGACTGAAGAAAATAAGACTTTAATAAATAGACTAACTCAAATGGCAATAGAGGACCAAAATGCCAATGAGGAGAAGAATGCCTTAAAAAGTTGAATTGGCCAGATAGAAAAGGAATTGCAGAGATTCATTGAAGAAAATAATCCCTTCAAAATTAGATTGGAGAAAATGGAAGCTAATGATTTTATGAGAAATCAAGATACTATAAAACAGATCAAAAAATGAAAAAAAAATAGGAGATAGCATGAAATATCTCATTGGAAAAAACGCTGACCTGGAAAAGAGATCCAGGAGAGATAATTTAAAAATTATTGGGCAACCTGATAGCCATCATGATAAAAAGAACCTACATATCACCTCTAGAGAAATTATCAAACAAAATTTCCCTGATATTCTAGAACCAGAGGGAAAAGAGAAATTGAAATAATTCACTGATCACCTCTTGAAAAAAGATTCCTAAAAGAAAACTCCTAGGAATATGATAGCCATTTGACAGAGTTCCCAGATCAAGGAGAAAATATTACAAGCAGCTAAGAAGAAATAATTCAAATATTGTGGAAACACAATCCAGATAATACAGGATCTAGCAGCTTCTACATTAAGGGATTGAAGGGCTTGGAATATGATATTGTGGAGTTTTAAGGAGATAAGATTATAACCAATATTGCTTATCCATCAAAACCAAGTATATAGCTTCAGGGAAAATATGGTCATTCAATGAAATAGAGGCTTTTTATACATTCTTGATGAAAAAATGATGAACAGAAATCTTGATTTTCAAATTAAAGAAATAAGAGAAACATGAGAAGGTTAATAAAAAAAAGAAATCATAAGGAACTTTTTAAAGCTGAACTACTTACATTCCTAGCTGCAAAAACAATAATTGTAACTCATAAAACTTTTCTCAGTATGAGCAAAGTTGAAAGGAACACATATGTGTAGATACACATACATGTGCGTACATGTATAAACATATATGTGTATGCATGCCTAGATACATATATGTATGTAGGAGAATATATTGTGTATAAATTCATGTATGAGTGTGTGCATATGTATGTACATATATAGATAGAGGGCATAGGATGAGATGAATATGAAGGGATGATATTTATAAAATAAAATTGAGGTAATAGAGAAATATATTGGGAGGAGAAAGTGAGAGATAGACTAGGGTAAATTATCTCATATAAAAGATGCAAGACAAAACTGTTACAATGGATGTGAAGAGCAGAAAGGTCAAAATGAATGTGTCAACCTTATTCTCATTGAATGTAGCTTAAGGAGGGAATAATATACATACTCAACTGGGTATCTTGCTCTACAGGAAAATAGGAGGGAAGGGAATAAGAGCAAGGGTGATAGAAGGCAGGGCAGATTGGAGGAGAGGGTAGTTAGAAGCAGTGGGGGTGGGTGAAGAAGGAAGAAGGGGGAAAATTTGCAACTCAAAGTTTTAAAAACAAATGTTTAAATAATTTTTTTTTACATACAACTGGGAAATAAGATATACAGGCACTGGGATATAGAAATTCATCTTGTCCTATTAGAAAGTTAAGGGAGTAGGGGGAAGGATATAAGAGAAAACATATTAGGGGAAGTGGTATTCAGTAGGCTTGGTACTTTAGAGTGTGTGGTAGGAGAAAGAAGGGAAAAAAATTCTAACTCTAAATTTTGTGGAAATTAATGTTGAAAACTAAAAGTAAATAAATTGGAAAAAAGAAATTGTTTTCTTCAGTAACTTTTTCTTTTCCATTTACCCAATTTGTTGTTCAATGTATTCTCCTCATTGATTTTTTGTGCCTCTTTTATTATTTGGGCTAGTCTGTTTGTTTGTGTTTTTAAGGTGTTATCTTCAACATTTTAAAAATAAATCGTATGTTTATTTTTTACTCTACAATATTCACTTCCACAAGATTTTGAGTTATAAATTTTCTCCCCTCTGTCCCCTACCTACCACCCCAAAATAGCAATCCCACTGAATCCCCCCTCCCCCAATCTATTCTCTCCTATATCCTCCCCCATATCTCCTCTGACTTTCCAGTAGGGAAAGATGTATCTCCATATCCCAGTACCTGTATATCTTATTTTTCAGTTGCAAGTAAAAGATAATAATTATATTAAAAAATATTTTATTTTAAAACGTTGAATTCCAGAGTCTTTCCCTTCTTCCCTAGTCATTGACCCTTACTGGGAAGATAAGCAATTCAATGCAGGTTGTACATATGTAGTTACACAACACATTTCCATAGTGGATATATTGTGAAAAACTTACTATATTTCCCTCCATCCTATCCCACCCCCCACTTGTTCTACTTTCTAGTTTGACCCTGTCCCTTTTTAAAAGTGTGTGCTTCTATATACCCTCCTCCCAAATTTGCCCTCCCTTCTGTCATTCCCAATCTCATACCATGCCCCCCCCCTCCTATTTTCTTTTAGGATAAGATACCCAATTTAGTGTGTGTTATTCCCTCCTTAAGCCAAATTTAATGAGAGTAGGGCTGAACAATTACCTTTTGCCATCCTGTTTTTCCCCTCCATTGTAACAGTTTTCTCTTGACATTTTTATATGAGATTATTTATTCTATTCTGTCTCTCCCTTTCTCTGCTTATTATATTTTTCTCTCCCCTCTTAATTTTATTTTTTAAATATCATGCTTTCCTGTTCAATTGATCCTGTGCCATCTATGTATGCCTGCACACATATATACACACTCACATATGTATTCATATGCCCATATATCCTCAAATATAGACATATATACGTATGTAAACATGTATATATATGCATTTATATTCACTTCAATTATCCTCGTACTGAGAAAGTTCCATAAGTTACAATTATGTTTTCCATGAAGAAATGTAAATATTTCAATTTTGATAAATTCTTTATGATGTATTTTTCCTCTTTACCTTGTCATGCTTCTCTTGCTTCTTGAATTTGAATACAATATTTGTATGTGAATGTCAAATTTTCTATTCAACTCTTGTTTTTTTCATCGAGAAAAAATCCCTGAATGTCCTCTATTTCATTGAATAATAATATTTTCCCCTGAAATATTATACTCAGTTTTGCTGGATATATAATTCTTGGTTTTAATCCTAGCTCCTTTGACCACAGGTGTATCATTTTCCAAGCCCTTCAATCCCTTAATGTAGAAGCTTCTAAATCTTGTGTTATTCTGATTGTGCTTCCACAATATTCAAATTATTTCTTCTTGGCTGCTTGCAATATTCTCTCTGTGATTTGGGAACTATATAACCTGGCTATAATATTCCTTTGAATTTTCTTTTGGGGATCTTTTTTGAATAGGTAATTGGTGAATTCATTCAGTTCCTATTTTGCCCTCTGGTTCTAAAATAGCAGAGCAATTATCCTTGAGAATTTCTTGAAGGATGATTTTTGGGTTCTTTTTGAAATGATGACTTTCAGGTAGTCTAATAATTTCTAAATTATCTCTGCTGGTTATATTTTCCAGGAGAGTGTTGTTTTGTTTTGTTTTGTTTTTCCAATGAGATATTTCACATTGTTTTCTATTTTTTTTTTCATTTATTTGGATCTGTTTTATAGTGTCTTGATTTCTCATAAAGTCAATGGCTTCCATTTGCTCCAATCTAATTCTGAAGGAATTATTCTCTTTGGTAAGCTTTTGAAATTCTTTTTCCATCTGGAAAATTAGATTTTTCAAGGCATTGTTCTCCTCATTGGCTTTTTGGGCCTATTTTGCCATTTGAGTTAGTCTGTTTTTTAATGTGTTATTTTCTTCAGTCAGGTTGTTGACTCACTTGTCATGATTTTCTTCCACAATTCTCATTTCTCTTCCTCATTTTTCCTCCACTTCTTGTGGCTGATTTTCAAAATCCTTCTTGAGCTCCTCCATGGCCTGTAAGCAATTCATATTTTCTTGCAAGCTTTTGGTGCAGAAGTTCTGACTTTGTTGTCTTCCTCCTGTCCCATGCTTTGATCCTTTTATTTCCCCATAAAAGGAATCTAAAATTGGATTGCTGTACTTTCTTTGCTTCATTTGCATGCTCATATTGCCTCTCAATTACTTGACTTTTGAGCACTTTGCCACAGTAGAACTCTGCTTCAAGAGAGTGGATCTTTGTCCCAAATCACTGGGGTATTCACAGCTGCTAGATGTATTAGTTGAGTGTCCTGTACCTAGCCCCCACTATCTCTGGCTCACTGGTCACACATCCCAAGTCCTCCACCCAAAACAGCAATCCATATCCAAGCAGGTTAAAGGAAGGAAAATTACCCTGAGGATGGGTGCTTGTTCCCCCTCCTATCTGCAGACCAGGAGCTCAGAAGCAACCATATGTGGATGCACCTCCAGCCCTTCTCTCCTTCTCAACCTGGGGGCAGTGGTCAGATCATGTTCTTGTTCCCCCTGTTCTCACAATGTTCCACACTGACTTTGCTTTGTTTTGGGCATTTATGGGTTGATAATTCTATAAACCACCACACCTTCTGGTGATACATTCTCCCAAAGTCTGATCCAACTGCTGCTGGTTGGGGCCACTATGGTCTTAAAATTGCAGCCTCGTGCATGACTGGGCTCTGTTACCAGCTACTGTGATGGACCCTTCCAGTCCACTTGCCAGGCTGCCTTCAGTGGGACATTTGTTTCTCTCTGTCACTTTGTGGCTTCTGTAGCTCTAAAGTTTGTTTAGAGTCATATTTTATAGGTATTTGAGGTAGTTATGGGGGGAGCTCATGGAGTTTTCCTGCTTCCATGCTACCATCTTGGCTCTGTCCTCCTTCTTCAACATTTTTAATGTGTCCTTTACCAAAATGTTTTCTCTTTTTTCATGATTTCTTTCATCACTGTCATTTCTCTTCCCAATTTTTCTTCTGTCTTACTTGATTTTCAAAATCTCTTATGAGATCTTTGATGGATTGAAACCAATTTATATTTCTCTTGGAGGCTTTCAATGTAGGAACTTTGACTTTGTTATCTTTTGATTTAATGCTTTGATTTTCCTTGTCACCAAAATAACTTTCTATGGCCACATTTTTCCCATTGTTTGCTCAAATTCAAAGCCTGTTTCTTGACCTTTAATTCTTCACTAAAGTGGGGCTATGCTTCATTAGTTGAGGATGCACTCATCATGATTCAGGGTTTTTGTGCAACTGTTTCCATAGATACTTCTAAGGACCAGTAAGTTTTCAATTCTTCAAAGGTGGTATGAACTAATAAGTATTTACTACTCTCTTGTCCTGTGCTCTGGTCTGTTGCGGGCGTTTGCCTTCACAACAGATCTAGACGACTAGCCCC
>NW_027187348.1:16918270-16919438 GCF_028583685.1 Petaurus breviceps papuanus | reverse complement strand
ACCGAAAAATCAGTGGGTGTTAGCGAACCAGGGCAGCCATTCTCAAAAGCTGCCATCTGCTGTCCCACAACTCTCCATCTATCGGCCTGTATGCCGACATGCCTGACCCAAGGGCATATGTCCCAGATCTTATCTATAAACTCCCTACAGGTCTTAATGGGGATTTTTGCCCCCCTTTGGGCGCAGAGCTTATAAAGTTGTGCCGCTATCACCCCCTTCTCCTCCTCCTCCGGCCTAAATACAGGGATACTATGCCCTGTTCCCATCCTATCCTCTTCCCGAGGCTACAGTGGCCTCGAGGCTGCCTGGCGACTGGAGCAGACCAGCTGCGTCCAGCAGGCCGTCCGCCAGCTAGTCGTCCCGAAGGGTCAGCCCCACGTTGGGCGCCAAAATCTGTTGCGGGCGTTTGCCTTCACAACAGATCTAGACGACTAGCCCCACGGCCCTCTCACTTACCCATCCCAGGTCTTCGGTCGTCACCGGCCCCTCACGGGGAAAAACACCAGACAGAAGGCGGAGGAGTGAAGCGGGGTGGTTTATTCTTCAACAGTTACATGGCGGAGAGAGAGAGAGAGCGCCCTCTCACACAAGAAAATATATAGCGAATCCGAGCCAATCACATCGCAGTTTTACATTTATGGCCTTATATGGTGATCACCCCCATATTCATTCAAAGCAACCATGGCACCACCCAAAAACCCCTCCCCCTCCCCCATCACTGGTCTGCAAGTTGATCACAAGCACTTTTTTCTGCACAGGAAATGTGACAAGGTCCCTGCCCTTCTGCAGCACACAATATGTGTTGTGGTAGTAATCATCATTGGCCTGGGAATGGCACCAAAGACTGCAAGAAGCAACAGAGTCATGCCTCAGTGCTAGCAAAGAGATGCCTATAATCTCCCTTTGACCAGTTGTTCTACCACCTTAACTTCTTGAGAGATCCTGAAGCAGCTGTTATCACTGTTAATTCAGTATGTACCAGGCCTCATTTTCTGGGGCTGAGTCTGTGCTGGGGCTCCCTGTGTTGGCCTGTGGTCTTCTCTCACCCAGGTATGACACACCATTACTGCTAACCTTCTAAATCAGGGGTGAGGAATCTGCAGTCTCAAGTCTGCATGTGGCCCTCTAGGTCCTCTAGTGTGGTCCTTTGACTGAAACCCTTAGGGGG
>NW_027187348.1:16904419-16918260 GCF_028583685.1 Petaurus breviceps papuanus | reverse complement strand
TGACTTGCTTCATTTTCTCTGCATCTAGTTCTGTCCACATCTTCTGATTATGTTTTCTTTGTTTGTTGTTTTTCTTGGGGGGGTAGGGCAGGGCAATTGGGGTTAAGTGACTTGTCCAAGGTCACATGACTAGTAAGTGCTAAGTGCCTGAGGCTGGATTTGAAGTCAGGTGCTCCTGACTCCAGTGCTGGTGCTCTATTCACTGTGCCACCTATCCTGCTCCCTTTGATTCTTTAATAAGCAAAATGCAATTTCTTGTGTGATCTTGATTATGGCTCCATGATATTTAAACTGTTTCTCTCTGTTTACTTGCAATATTTTCTCCTTCACCTGGTAGATCAATAATTTGGCTATATTAGGAGTTTTCGATTTGATGTCGCTTTTAGGAGGAAATTCTTTCAATTTCTATTTTACTCTCTAGTTCTAGGATATAAATGCAGTTTTCCTTGATAATTTCTTGAAATATGATACCTAGGTTCTTTTGTTTTGGGATTAATTTCAGGTAGTCAAATAATTCTTAAATTATCTCTTGATCTCTTTTCCAGGTCAGCTGTTTTTCCAATGTAATGGGAATGTAAATTTTTAAGATCTTCCCTGCCCCTAGGCTAAAGTGCACCTGGAGCTTATGGTGGGAGGCTTGTTTTTCACTAGATACTTCTTGATTGGCCAGTGAATCAATAAGGTTCTTACATTCTTTGAGCCAGGAGAAGGCTATATAAGCCCTGATGTGTAGTTTGATTTGGGGCTCACTTTGAGAAGTGTTTTGTGATTTGGTCTGGACTCTGGGAAGCTGTTGTTGAGAGCCCCCCGGCATTGAAAAACCAAGATGTTGATGAAACCCAGAAATTGATTTGGTATGGATATAATGGTTGGACACTTTGGAAACTGTCTACTTGTTCTGTTTCTCTCTCTTAAGACAGCCATGTCTCCTCAGTCCTTGGAAGCTCTGGGTGGCAGCTCTCAAACATCATGGGCAATTCAAAGTGGCCCTCAGCAATCCTCTCAGTCTCTCTCTTCCTCCAAGGTGCTGCTTCCAAAATGTTTTTCTGCCTCTCTCTTTTCTTGTGTCTCTCTAAATTTATGTCACCAGCTCCTCCCAGGTCACCCTCTCTTTTCCTGTCAACAAGTCCATCCCACATGTGGGATTCACAAGCTCTGGGTTTTAACACAATCAAACCAAAAAACCAAGCCAATACAGGGGGATCTTTAAATTCAATTACTATTACAAGATTTTGGACCTCCTTTTGGATTTGTTCACCTCTATTTCTTTATGATTTTTCTTTTCTGCAATGAATTTTTGTATTTCTTTTTACATTTCTAATTCTGCTTTTTAGAATTGTTATTTTTTTCAGTAGTTTTTGTACCTACTTTACCAAGCATTTTTCCTATCATTTTTTGCATCCCTCCCATTTTTTCCCTATGTTTCCTAAACCTCTTTTATTTATTTTTGAAATCATTTAAAACTCTTCTAGTAATTCTTTGGAGGTCTGTGTCAAATTCATATTTTTTTCTTTGAAATGTTGTATGCAAAATTTTCACGCTTTTATCTCATTCTGAATTAATGTCTTGATCTCTCCTCTCACCACATTTACTTTCTAACATGGTCATGTTTTTTTGGGGGGGAGGTTTGCCCATTTTCTAGTCCATTTCTTGATTTTCAACTTTTTGTTTTAATTTAGACACTGCTTTTCAGGTGGAGGGAACACTGTGCCAAGCTTTAGGCCTTTTTGGTGTTTGTTTGTTTGTTTGTAAATATGCCTCCCCCCAGGTACAACTGAATGCAATGGATCAGCAACCCACTAGGTTGAAGAAAGAAATGATATAACTGAAATAATAATCATAAAAAGTACAGATTAAGTACCCCCTTGGGCTTGATTTGTGCTGCTGAGTCCTATACAAGGTCACATTGTTAGTATGTGTTTATGGAAGAGCACAACCTAAAATAGACATATATATATACATATATATATATATATATTCAGATATTTGAAAAATTCTACAAAAATTATACAATTTTTTAATATATAATACATGTACAAATGAGTTACTTCAATTGAAACATAACTATTCTAGTGAGATTTGATATGAAATATACTATTTTAATGTTCACAGAATTGGGGACAATATTTCGGATGAGATGAGATTGTCATCTGTTTTAATTAATTTGGAAAAGTTTTGAACAGTAGAAACTGAAAAAAATGATAACTAATGTCTTCCTCATAATATTGGTACCAGAAAAGGAAAGACTAGATACAGGAGACTTTATTCAAGGAAGAAGCCTGAATAGCTGACAATTGGAAAAACAAAGCACACAAATAATAATAATAATAATAATAATAATAATAATAATAATAACAAAATTACTGGCGTTCTTTGAGATGTGGTTAAACTATAAACACTTAAATTTTCTTTACTTTTTTGGTTCCCCCAATTGCTAATGTCTTCCCACTTGGAACTACTTTGATTCATTTTGAACATATTTAGATATATGCATGTTGCTTCCCCCATAGAATATCAGTTTTTGGAGGACAGAGATTGTTTCATTGTTTTCTCTGTCTCCCAATATGCCTAAAAGAATGAAGATACATAACAGATTTATCTTCACTGGATTGATAATTTGTATTTATAAGTAAATATATTAATAATATTATAATTTATTTATATATTTATTATTTATGAAATCCATTTAAATATGTAATATAACAAATTAAAGTGGCCAAATGTACTAAATGAAAATTAAATTCAAACACTGAGCACATGTTAAAAGAACTGTGAAAAGCTGAAAAAGCGTGTCAAAATTAACACATATACTAATTTCTTATATCTGAACTATTTTGTGTTATGTCAACCAGTAGTTATTAAATCACTATTATGTGTTTCCATTATTATGTTTAGGCCTTCTTACCTTTAGTACTTGTTTATTGACATGTTCTAAACTTATATACTAGTCTTTCTCTTTCTTTCAGGGATATTAATTCACAATCACATGTAATGCTTCCAGAATATTAGACAAACTGTCTCCTGTGGATTTTTATCCATCATTTGTCCAGTTATCTATCTTTTACAATTTACCTCTGGTGGTATTCAGACTTCTCTGATACTGTTAAATTAAAAACCCCTCTGAACTCTTAAAATGGAAGAAACCTCAAATCCTTAAGAAAGGAGGTGGGGCTGGAATGAACCAAAGTCTAATCACAGTTTATAAGAATTAATTGCATTTATTGTCTGAGATGGAGCTTGGAAGCAGGAATAGTGAGAGAGGGTTTACATCTGTTCAAAAGGGAGTCAGGAAGTGTGCGATAATTATACTTTTTGTTATGGAAGGCAGGGAATTGGGCAGATCCTAGAAAAGAATAAGGAAAGAAACCCTATTCCCACATGCAGGAAAGATCCAGGAAACGGGGCAGTGAAGAATTCCTGGTGTCACAATTGTTACCCATTGATAGACAAATCAGAATGAATTCCAGATCATAAGCAAGTTTGGTAGTTCAAGGCTTGAGAACAAACATTAAGATAAGGAGATGTCTCAAACACACACACACACACACACACACACATACTCACACACACACAAACCAGAAAACAGGATGTGTCTGAGAGGCCCATAACCAACAGTTGAGGCATATCTGAAGATAAGGATGTCTCTTGGAGGTCCACAAACCACCAAAAGGCTTCAAAGCTAGTATTAGCTTAATTGGCTGCAGAGGTGCTGATTTTCTGTACATTCAGGTAGGTTTACTTTTGGTCATCACAAAGAGTTTTTGGCAAGTCAAATCACTCAGTAAATTAGTTGATACATCCAGTGCTCATAGAGTTCTTCTCAGTTACCTGGCTAATTGGGGCAGCTTGGGGGGGAGGGTTCAAGCAAATAAAGGTAGTTTACTTATCCATTTTCACATTACCACATTTAGGAAGTGGGGCAATTAAGTTACAGGCAAAAAATCAAATCAACACCTACTGGCTAATGCCCTAAGAAGGGTATCAGTGTTTCTTGCTCACTCAGGCTGTCAGGAAATAAAAAGAAAAGAAAAGAAAGGTAAAAAAAAAAAATTGGCAGATATTTATTCTGGACTGACCAATCACACTTCTGTTTTATGGTACTAGTATTTATTTTGTCTTGCAAGAAAAGAAAGTAAAGAGGACTTGATAAAATGTTTCCATGTTAATGTACTTTGCTTTCTTTATCTATCACTGTTGTGATTTCTTAGAGAACAGTAATGTAACTGCTCTTGTGGTGTGTGTGTGTGTGTGTGTGTGTGTATGTGTCTATGTCTGTGTCTGTGTGTCTGTGTGTTTTAGAAAAGTTTTATGCTCCAGTATGCTGTTTAGTACCTCTAATGATCATAATCAAGTCTCCTAAAGTTTTAGGACCATCTCATTATTAAAAAAAAAAAAAGTGCTGATTGAGGCAGAGTCAAGATAGCCAAAAGAAGGCTGGAACTCACCAAAGTTCTCACGCAAACCCTTTTACATAATGCCCTAAAACAAATTCTGGAGTGGCATGATACACAAAAGAATGGAGAGAAATAATTTTCTAGTCAAAGTCAATTTAGAAGGTCAGCATGAAAGGTCTGTTGGATCATGGTAAGAGTAGTGTGCAGTGAGAACTAACCACTTTAGACAAGGACCTGGCCAAGCAGGAGCCAACCTTGGAAGACCCTCAATCATCAGCAGCAGTGACTACTTCAGGACCTCCCAGTCTACAAATGGTAAATGGGTAAAAAAAAATGATCAGAAGAAGATTAGAGGGGTCTCTTTCCTTGCACTGGGGGCAGTCTCAGGGTGGGGAAGAGTACTAGCAGAGCAGACATTATAGCTGAGTGGTATGGGGATGCTCTTCACAGTTTCAGGACAGAAAAGAGTGCTTGTAGTCACAGACCAAAGCACTGTTGAGCAGAGTATCAAACATACCTCTTCTTGGACTATATCACCCTGGAAAACTGAAAATTTATAGGTCCTTAGAAGTATCTCTGAACACAGGTGCACAAAACTCCTGAAGTTTGGGAACACACTCCCTTAACCTGGAAAGCAGAGCCCCACTTTAACAAAGAATTAAAAGTTAAGAAAAAGGCTAGAAAATCATCGAGCACCAGAAAATAATTCTGGCCAAAGAAAGTGACTATGGTGACAAAAAAGATCAAGACACACATGCAGAAGAAAGCAAAGTCTAAGCTCCTACACTGAAAGCCTCCAAGATAAATTTGAATTCTTTTCAGGCTATGGAAGAACTCAAAAAGGATTGTGAAAATCAGGTAAGGATTTTGAAAAAGTAAAAAATGGGGAGAAATATGAGAGTGATGGAAGAAAATCATGAAAAACACACTCAACAATTTCATAAAGGAGGCATGAAAAGAAGAGAAAAAAAGTTCTTAAAAAAAGTCTAAGTCAAATGGTAAGAGTGGTGTAAAAATCCAATGAATAGGAGAATGCATTGAAGATCAGAATGGAAAAAAAGATATTCAAAAGTTCACTGAAAACTCCTTAAAAAACATAATTAGTAAGGCAAGGGCCTGGACAAGGCTTTATCAACTTTGTGGAAAGTTGACCCACCAAACACAAGGGCCACTGTCAGGCCTATCACCTCAGGGAAGGAACTGGATGGAGCAGGGAAAGAATCAAATGCAGGGCCCCTGCAGGGGCAGCAACTACTCCTGGGACTAACAATCCACAGCCCCAAAATTAAAAAGCCCCTATCTGGACCTCTAGTGACCAGGATGGCAGAGGGAACCCTGGCTGCTCCAATCCCCCACTTCTGATCCTGAAAACATATTAATTATTTCCCCAGGGCAAAATCTTAAATAATAAATGTTTGGGAACCCTAGAGGAAGGGTGTGGCTAGAGCCCTGCCTCCATATGGGTAGAAAGCAGACTGCAAAGACAAAGACTCTGTAGTCCTACTATCATGAGAGGGAGGAACCAAATTCAGAGGGAGACAGTGTTGACTCCACACCTACAGCTGAAGCATAAACAGGGAACTCCTCTCAAACACAAAAAGAATACTTAGATGAGCTCAAAAGGAACTTTGAAAACCAAATAAGAAAGATAGAAGATAAAATGAATAATTCTTTTAAAATCAAAATTGCAAAATTAGAGAAACATTACAATGAAGAAAACAGCTCCTTAAAAAGAAAAATGTGTGATATGGAAAAGGATCTGCAAAAACTAACCAAGGAAAATAATTTGCTAAAAACTAGAATCAATCAAATTGAAGCAAATAACTCTCTGAGGAACCAAGAATTTGTCAAACAAAACATCAAGATTGAAAAATTAGAAAAAGAAGTAAAATACCTCAATGGTAAAATAATTGACCTGGAAAAAAGATCCAGGAGAGATAATCTGAGAATCACAGGACTACCAGAAAATCATGATTAAAAAATGAGCCTGGGCAACACCCTCCAAGAGCTCATTAAGGAAAACTGCCCTGAGACATTAAAACCAGAGGGTAAAATAGAAATTGAGAGAATCCACCAGACACTTCCTGAAAGAGATACCAACCTAAAGAGTACTCGAAATGTTGTGGCCAAACTACAGAACTACCAGGTAAAGGAGAAAATACTTCAAGCAGCCAGAAAGAAACAATTCCAATATTGAGGAACTACAGTGAGGATCGCCCAGGAACTGGCAGCCTCTACCCTGATAGATTGGAGGAAGTGGAATACAATTTTTCACAAGACAAAAGAGCTCAGATAACAACCAAGGATCACCTATCCAGTGAAACTTAACTTAGTCTTCCAGGCAAGGAGATGGTCATTCAATGATATAACAGATTTCCAGACTGTCCTGATGAAAAAGCCAGAGCTCAGTGGAAAATTCAACCTCCAATTATGGGACACAAGAGAGACATAGAAAGGTGAACAAGGAAAGCACAAACATACAGATACCCTGTTATTTATTTATTCATCTATCTATCTATTTATTTGTTTGTTTTTGCTTTTTGGAGGGCAATTGGGGTTAAGTAACTTGCCCAAAGTTACATGTTTAGCTTGTGTGTGTGGGTGGGTGTGGGTGGGTGTGGGTGTGGGTGTTAAGTGAGGCTGGAACTGAACTCGGGTCCTCCTCACTCCAGGGATGGTGCTTTACTCACTGCACCACTTAGCCACCCTACAGCCTGTTATTTGATAATAGCAATATGTTTATAGACAAGTAGAGGGTATGAGTATAAATTACACAAAATGACTATTTAAAAAGCCTTAAGGGCTACAAAGGGACCACAATGGAAGAAGAGGAAAGAATGAAGTGGAAAAGGGTAAATTATGCCACACAAAGAGGAATAAAAACCATATAGCAGAGGAAAAGTAGGGAGGGAGATGATCATTATATGATCTTTTCCCTCATTGGTTCTGGTGCAAGGATGGAATAACACAATCATTTAAGTATAGTACTCTATCAAGAAGACACACAAAACATATCATAATAGAGGGAAAGATGGGAGTGAGAGGAGCTTTGCATGAGATACTCTTGGTGAGAAGAAGAAATAACATAGTACATTAAGTATAACGATATCCTACAGGCTGTAGGAGGGGAGAAGGGTTATGAAAAATGGGGTGTTTAAAAAGGAGGGAAGAAGGGGAAAGGGGAGGAAAAGCAGGGGGGCTAATAAGAAGGGAATACGCAAGGAGGTGGCAGTCAAAAGGAAAACTCTTAAGGAGGAGAAGGGAGAAGGGGAGCAAAACAAAATCATAAACATAGGAGGGAATAGGATGGATGGTAAGAGACAGATTGTAATCATAACTGTGAACATGAATGATATGAACTCTCCCATAAAATGGAAGCAGATAGAAAAATGGATTAAAAAACCATAATCCTACAATATGCTGTTTACAAGAAACACATCTGAAACAGAGGGATACACCCAGGGTAAATATAAAAGGCTGGAGTTAAAATATATCATGCTTCAGCTAAAGTAAAAAAAAAAAAAAAGCAGGGATAGCAATCCTTATCTCAGATATAGCAAAAGTAAAAATTGATATAATTAAAAGAGATAAGGAAGAAAACTATATCCTGCTAAAAGACACCATCATCAATGAGGCAATATCATTACTTAACATATATGCACCAAGTGGTATAACGTCCAGATTCCTAGAGAAAGAAAGGGATTTAGAGGAAGAAATGGATAGCAAAATGATACTAGTGGGGACCTTAGTCCTCCCCTCTCTGAACTTGATAAATCCAACCTGAAAATAAACAAGAAAGATGTTAAGGAAGTGCAAAAATTTTGAGAGGGTAGGTATGAGAGATCTCTGCAGAAAACTGAATGACGATAAAAAGTAATATACATTTTTCTCAGTGGTATATGGCACATACACAAAAAATCAAGCATGTAATAGGATATAAAAACCTCACAATTCAGTGCAGAAAGGGAGAAATATTAAATGCATCATTCTCAGATCATGATGCAGTAAAAATCAAATGTAATAAGGGGTCATGGAAAGACAGACTAAAGCCTAATTGGAAATTAAACAATTTAATCCTAAAGCATGAGTGCATCAAACAAGAAATTATAGGAGCAATCATCAACTCCATTCAAGAGAATGACAGTAATGGAACACCATACCAAAATTTGTGGGATGAAGCAAAAGTGGTTCGTAGGGGAATTTTTATATTCCTGAGTGTATACATGAATAAAATAGAGAAAAGGGAGGTCAATGAATTGGGCATGCAATTTAAAAAGCTAGAAAAAGAACAAATTGAAGATCTGCAATTAAATACTCAATTAGAAATAATGAAAACCAAAGAAGATATTAATAAAATTGAAATTAAGAAAACGATTGAATTAATAAATAAAACCAACAGCTGGTTTATGAAAAAACAATAAAATTTATGTACCCTTATCCAAAACGATAAAAAAGAAAAAAGAAAACAAAATTATGAGTATCAAAAATGAAAAGGGTGAATCTACCTCCAAAGAAGAGGGCATTAAAACAATAATTAGGAATTATTTTGCCAAATTATATGCACATCAATTTGACAATCTTAGTGAAATAGATGAATATTTACCAAAAAATATGAGCTGCCCAGATTAACTGAAGAGGAAGTAAAAGACTTAAATAACCCAATCTCAGAAAAAGAAATTAAACAAGCCATCAGGGATCTCCCTAACAAAATATCTCCATGGTCAGAAGATTTAGTAGAGAATTCTATCAAACATTTACAGAACAACTGATTCCAATACTCTACATACTATTTGGGAAAACTAGTGAAGGTTTCCTACCATTTTTTATGACAGAATTATGGTACTGATAACTAAATCAGGAAGGGATAAAACTGACAAAGAAAATCATAGAACAATTTCCTTCATTTATATAAATGCAAAAAGGTTAAATAAAATATTAGCAAAAAGACTATAGCAACTTTTCTCAAGAATAATACATTTTGATCAGGTAGGATTTATTCCAGGAATTCAAGGATGGTTTAATATTAGTAAAACCATCACTGTAATTGATCATATCAACAATAAAACCTAGCAGAAAGCACATGATTATCTCAATAGATGCAGAAAAGCCTTTTGACAAAGTACAACTTCCATTCCTATTAAAAACACCAGAAAGTATAGGAATAAATAGAGCCTTCCTTAAAATATTAAGTAGCTTCTATTTAAAGCTGTCAACTAGTATTATATTTAATGGGGAGAAGCAAGAAGCATTTCCAATAAGATCAGGGGTGAAACAAGGGTGTCCACTATCACCCCTCTTATTCAATCTGGTACTAGAAATGTTAGCAGTAGCAATAAGAGAAGAAAGAGAAATTGAAGGAATGAAATTAGGCAAAGAAGAGACTAAGCTCTCACTGTTTGCAGATGATATGATGATATACTTAGAGAATCCTTAAGAATCAATTAAAAAAAATACTTGAACCAATAAATAAATTTGGCGAATTTGCAGGATATGAAATAAACCA
The DNA here is from genome assembly GCF_028583685.1 of Petaurus breviceps papuanus. Taxonomy (NCBI): domain Eukaryota; kingdom Metazoa; phylum Chordata; class Mammalia; order Diprotodontia; family Petauridae; genus Petaurus; species Petaurus breviceps. The sequence goes on along the minus strand of NW_027187348.1, from coordinate 16,908,363 downwards.
ATATAAATTCTTGGCATTCCTGTATATTTCCAATGAAATACAACAGCAAGAGATAGAAAGAGAAATCCCATTTAAAGTTACTGTAGATACTATAAAATATTTGGGAATCTACCTGCCAAAACAAATCCAGTATCTATATGAACAAAACTGCAAAACACTTTCCACACAAATAATGTCAGGTCTAACTAATTGGAAAAAGAAAACACCAATTGCTCATGGCTGGGTCGAGCTAATATGATTTTTTTAAAATGACAATTTTACCTAAAAAATTAAATATTTTGTGCCATACCAATCAATTTACCAAAAAATTTCCTTATAGACCTAAAGAAAATAGTAACAAAAATCATTAGGAAGAACAAAAGCTCCAGAATATCAAGCATATTAATGAGAAGAAATGCTGGTGAAGGTGGACTAGCTATACCCAATTTTCATCTATATTATAAAGCAGCAGTCATCAAAACTACTTGGTACTGACTGAGGAATAGAGCAGTGGATCAATGGAATAGATAGGGTACACAAGACTCAGCAGTCAATGACTATAATAATCTACCCTTGATAAAGCCAAAGAATTCACTATTGGACAAAACCTGTTGGGGAAACTGTAATATAGTATGGCAGAAACTGGACAAAGACCATTATCTAACACCATAAACCAAAATTAATTCTAAATGGCTGTGTGATCTAGGCATAAATGATAATACTTTAAGCAATCTGGGAAATCAAGGAATAATTTAACTATCAGATTTATGGAGCGGGGAAGATTTCATGACCAAACAAGTATTAAAGCATATTATAAAATGCCAAATTAATAACTTTGATTACATAAAACTGAAAAGATTCTGTACAAACAAAGCCAATGTAACCAAGATTAAGAGGGAAGTGGGAAACTGGGAAAGAATTTTTACAACCAATGTCTCACATAAAGGCCTCATTCCTAAAATATACAGAGAATTGAGTCAAATCTATAAGAATACAAGTCATTCCCCAATTGAAAAATGGTCAAAGGATATGGACAGACAGTTCTCAGAGGAAGAAATTAAAGATATCTATAAGCGTATGAAAATAATACTCAATCTCTATTGATTAGATAAATAAAAATCAAAACCACTTAGGTAAGATGATAAAACAGGAAAATGATAAATGCTGGAGAGGATGTGGAAAAATTGGAACACTGATACATTGCTGGTCAAATTGTGAACTGATCCAACCATTCTGAAGAGCAACCTGCAACAATGCCCAAATGACTATAAGGAATTTCATATATTTTGACCCAGCAATAACACTTCTAGCGTTGTATACCAAAGAAATCATAGAAGTGGGAGGAAGACCCGTATGTCCAAAATATTTATAGCAGCTCTTTTTGTGGTGCCAAAGAATTGGAAATTAAGGGAATGCCCATCAGTTGGGGAATGGCTAAACAAGTTGTGATATGTGACTGTAAAGGAATACTATTGCACCATAAGAAACTAAGAGCAGATGGACTTCATATCTACCTGGAGAGGCTTATATGAACTGATGCTGAGTGATAAGAGCAGAAGCAGGAAAACTGTGTACACAATTACAGATACAAAGTATGTATGATGACAAACTTTGATAGACCGGACTGTTCTCAGAAATACAGGGCTATAAGTAAACTCCAAAAGGCTCATGATGGAGAGAGATGTCTACATTCAAAGAAAGAACCACAAAGAACAGAGTTTGAATGAAAATTGAAGCAAATTACCTGCTCTCTTTCTTTTTTCTTGTTTGGTTTGGTTTCCTCTTTCCCATTGTTCATTCCATCCTATACAATCCTTCTTTATAACCTGACCAATGTTTAATGTGAAAGTACCTGCATATCCTATACCTGATTTTATGCCAACATAGGTGGGGAGAAAGGGGGGGAGGGGGATAAAAATTGAAACTCAAAGACTGGGAAAGTGAATCTTGTAAAATCAAAGTAAATGAGCAAATTAATAAAGACCAAAAAATAAATTAAAAAAAAAAACGAATAAGCCAAATTGAAAAAAAAAAAGTTCTGCAAAACTTTGCAGAAAGCAAAACTTGGAACACACAGGGAGTCAAGATGGTGGAATAGAAACAGGACCTCCCACATGCCTCCCGGTCTCACCACCTGCGATATATTTAAAAGGAGACTCTAAACAGACTTTGGGGCTACAGAACCCACAAAACGACATGGGGAAGCTAACTTCCTGCAAAGGACAACCTGGAAAGTCAGCAGGAATTGGCCAGCACAGCACTGTGGGGGCCTGTCCATCCCCATGCTAGATCCCACCAACTTCTGGAGGGACTCCAGATCACCAGCAGCTGTGGCAGTCTAGAATTGTCAACACACAGATGCTAAGGACAAAGTGAGAGGTCAGTACTGTGGACTTTGGGACCCAGTAGTAGGGAGTGTGTCAGCTTTTGCCCCTGAGGTGAGAAGCTGCTGAGGGCTGCAGCCCAGCCTGCACTAGGTGGCAGCCTCAGCTCCTGGCCTGCAGAGAGTAGGGGGACCAAGCAACCAGTCTGAGGGGTAATTGTTCTTGCTTTAACCTGCTTGGTTGCAGTCTAGGGTGAAGGTCCTGGGGTGTGTGACCAACTTTCCAAGCATGTGGAGGCTTCAGAGAGGGCACCCCAACTCAAACCTCCGGCAGCTGAGAAGACCCCAGCGTTTGAAACAAAGCTCCCCCATCTGGTGATGGAGTTCTACTGCAGCAAAAAGGCCAAAAGTGAAGTAACTGAGTGGCAAAATGATGAGGCAAAGGAAGAAAGCAAGCAAAGAAATCCAACATTAGACACCTATTTTGGGTCCAAAATGGATCAAAGCGTGAAATAAGAGGAAGGCAGTGAAGGCAGAACTCCTGCACCAAAAGCTTCCAAGAAAAGTATGAGTTGGTTACAGGCCATAGAGGACCTTAAGAACAAGATACAAGAAGTGGAGGAAAAATAGGGAAGAGAAATGAGAACAATGCAAGAAAATTATGAAGTGAGAGTCAACAGCCTGACTAAGGAAAATAATACTTTAAAAAGTAGACTAACTCAAATGAAAAAAAGAGGCTCAAAATGGCAAAGAGGATAAGCATGCCTTAAAAAGCTCAATTTGCCAGATGGAAAAAGAATCTCAAAAGCTGACTGAGGAGAATCATTCCTTAAGAATTAGATTGGAGCAAATGGAAGCTAATGATGTTGATAGAAAGCTAGATGCTGTTAAACAGATACAAACAAATGAAAGAATAGAAGGCAATCACTTACCAGGAAAATATATCTGGAAGAGATAACTTAAAAATTATTCGACTACCTGAAAGCCATGATCAAATAAAGAACCTAGAAATCATCCTCCAAGAAACTCTCAAGGAAAACTGCCCTGATGTTTTAGAACAAGCAGGCAAAATAGAATTTGAAAGAATCCACTGATCGCCTCCTGAAAAAGATCCCAAAAAGAAAACTCCTAAGAATATGATAGCCAGGTTCTGAAATTCCCAGATCAAGGAGAGAATATTATAAGCAGCTAGCAAGAAACAATTTGAACATTGTGAAACACAATCAGGATAATTCAGGATCTGGCAACTTGTACACTGGAGGGATCGAAGGGCTTGGAATATGATACTCTGGAGGGCAAAGGAACTAGGATTAAAACCAAGAATCACCTACCCAGCAAAACTGAGTATCATTTTTCTGGGGAAATATGGTGATTCACTGGAATACAGAACTTTCAAGCATTCATGATGAAAAAGCAGGAGTAGAATAGAATATTTGACATTCAGATACAAAAAGCAAGAGAAGCATGGGAAGCTAAACATGGAAAATAAATCATAAGTGACTTATCAAAGTTGAACTATTAACATTCCTACATGGAAAAGTGATGATTGTAACTGATGAAACTTTTCTCAGTACGAAAATAGTTGAAGGCAATAGAAATATATATATATAGATATATATATATATATATATATATATATATA